>NC_058405.1:129588408-129914366 GCF_002201575.2 Neomonachus schauinslandi
TTCTTTCTTTCTTTCTTTCTTTCTTTCTTTCTTTCTTTCTTTCTTTCCTTCCTTCTTTCCTTCCTTCCTTCCTTCCTTCCTTCCTTCCTTCCTTCCTTCCTTCCTTCCTTCTTTATATTTGAATATAGTTGACACACAATGTTACACTAGCTTCAGGTGTACAACATTGTGACTCAACAAGTTTATACTTTATGCTGTGCTCACCACAAGTGTAGCTAACATCTGTCCCCATACAACACTATTACAGTACCATTGACTATATTCCCTATGCTGTGCTTTTCATCCCTTATTTGCTTTTCACAACTTATTCATTCTATAACTGGAAGCCTGTACCTCCCACTCCCCTTCACCCATTTGTCCACCCCACCATCCCTCTGCCCTCTAACAATACTCAGTTGTTCTCAGTATTGATAGGTTGGATTCTGCTTTTTGTTTATGTATTCCTTTGTTTTGTTTTTTAGATTCCACATATAAGTGAAATCATATGATGTTTGTCTTTCTCTGACTGACTTATTTCACTTAGCATAGGTCCATCCATGTTGTTGTAAATGGTAATGTCTCATCCTTGTTTTGTTTATGGTCTAAGTAATATTCCATTATATACATAGATATATCTTCCTTATCCATTCATCTATGGATGCACATTTAGGTTTTCCACATCTTGGCTATTATAAATAATGCTGCAATAGAGATGTATATATGTTTTTGAATTAGTGTTTTCTTTTTCTTTGGGTAAATACTCAATAGCATAATTATTGGATCATATAGTATTTCTGTTTTTAATTTTTTGAGGAACCTCCATACTCCACTCCACAGAGGCTACACCAGCTTGCATTCCCACCAACAGTGCAAGAGGTTTCTTTTTCTCCATATCCTTGCCAACACTTGTTCTTTCTTATCTTTTTGATTTCAGCAATTGTGACATGCATAAGGTGATATCTCACTGTGGTTTTGATTTGCATTTCTCTGATGATTAGTGATGTTGATCATCTTTTCATGTGTTTTTTGGCCATCTGTATGTCTTCTTTAGAAAAATGTCTATTCAGGTCTTCTGTCCATTTTTTAATCCATATTATTATTATTATTATTATTGGTGTTGAGTTGTATAAGTTCTTTATATATTTTGGGTAGTAACCCCTTATCAGAGATATCATTTGCAAATATCTTCTATTCAGTAGGTTGCTTTTTTGTTTTGTTGATGGTTTTCCTCACTTTGCAAAAGCTTTTAATTTTGATGTAGTCCCAATTACTTATTTTTGCTTTTGTTTCCCTTGCTTGAGGAGACATATCTAAAAAGATGTTACAGCCGATGTCAAAGAAATTACTGCCTGTGACCCCTTCTAGGATTTTTATGGTTTCAGGTCTCACATTTAGGTCCTTAATCCATTTTGAGTTTATTTTGTGTATGGTGAAAGAAAGTGGTCCAGTTTTAATCTTTTGCATGTAGCTGTCGAGGTTTTCCAGTACAATTTGTTGAAGAGACTATTTTTTTCCTATTGCATATCCTTGCCTCCTTTTTCAATGATTAATTGACCATTTGGTTGTGGATTTATTTCTGGGCTTTCTATTCTGTTCCGTTGATCTTTGCATCTGTGTTTGTGCCAGTACCATAGTGTTTTCGCTAGTGTAGTTTTGTAGTATATCTTGAAATCTGAAACTGTGTTAATCTTCAGCTTTGTTCTTCTTTCTCAAGACTGCTTGGAGTATTTTGGGTCTTTTGTGGTTTCACACAAATTTTAGTACTATTTGTTCTAGTTCTTGTCACATGCTGTTCTTGAACTAATTACTGCCAAAGAGGATAGAATGCCCAAAGGCCAATCACAATAAGGTTAATTCCCGCTATCGTACTTCTGCTTCCCCACAGAAAAGGAATGGAATAGGTGTTGAGTGACTAACCATAATATTTATCACAATGGAATAAGTGCAAAGAAAATGAGCAAGGAAATAATGGAGGAGTAGATGTGGAAAGAAGACACTGGAGGCTGACTGGTACCACCATTTGTCGCAGACAAATAGATAATAGAAGCCAAGCAAAATAGTTGAAATTAAAGGGAAGGAGAAATGACAAATTAAAGACAGATGAGAACTATTTCATAAGAGGGGGGATGCTAAACTTTTGCAAAATATATATATATTAGAAAAATAAGGAGATTAGTACTATCTTTTAATGTTAACTCATGATTTGGGATAAGGGTTACATATGAGAAAGACCAACTTATTGATTCTGTTTCTATGGATGTCTTTTGTTTATTTGGAAAGATTTAACCACATAAAGGTTGACATATTGCATGCTTTGTTACAGGTAGGCAGAGTATAGATAATGAGAATTTCAACTTAAAATCAATGGGCTTGTTTTTATGATGGGCTGTAGTGAGCTTTCTCCTGTGCAGATTGGAAAATGCGTGTTCTTTTTAGAAGCCTATCTCTACATACTTTCGAGGATTTCTATTTCCAGGGAAAGATTTACCATCTCATAGTCAAAATTGTGTGCTGGTACCAGCTCCAAAACATACAGTATCACTATCCAAATATGTCAATATATAGCCCTCTGAGACTGACAAATTCCCCTGCCCAAAGAAGGAATTTCCAGGCCATAGTGAAATATTGATAACCACAAGGTTTCTTCTAATCATATTTCAGGTGGGAAATGAAAACCACACATGGTAGTGGTAATCATTCCAAAATGTTTGCCTCTTTAGCAAGTTTAATCCTGAACCAGACCAGACCTCAGAATAGAGGTGACAGAGAAGAAACCTGTGTTCGAAACAAGTGTCTATGGCTAAGAAAGAGACCAAAGAGGAAACCACATCTGATATCAAGACAGAATCTAGGGACCAAAATCTGTCACCAGCCAAGTGAACTGTAAGATATTGAGGATCATAGAGCCAACATTAGGGCAAAAGTTTTTAGGAAATCCTCTTCCTGGTTCATTTACAGAAAAGAGAAAGCCTGCTGCTGAGACCTTAGGCACCTGATTTTTATGTTGGTTAGTTTGCCATATAAGAACTTACCTATTGTATTGCCTATATAGAATAATCCTAGGCATTTGTACAGTGTCTCAAAATATGTTTGTTTTTAAAAACTGGGCTTTTTATGATATAACATATCATATTCCTGTTAAGTTATAACAAGCTGTCCTTTCTGGCCCTTCATCATTTTATTTCATTTTCTCAGAATTCTCCTTCTGGCCAAATCCAGGCTGCATGTTGGCGTTTCACTTATGAGAGTGTTTGAAAAGTCACATGAAAAGTCATTTTTGCATTAAGGCCCTGGCAAGATAGCTGGTTTCTGTAGAAATACATATATATGAAGATTATTTATGATGTAAATAGACATTGCCAGGGAGTTGTAGTTAAGAAATGGGTAGGCCTGCCGTGCTCGGAAAGAGGGGGTTCTGTGAGAATTTCAGTGTGCCGAGCAAATTTGGAGATAGAGGAGTGCCCTTGGGTCACAGAGTTTCATCTTGGTCAAACAAGCTAAAGCTCTGTGGAAATGAGTTAACGACAGCATCACAGATGTGCAATTTACCATGAGGCCATTTTCTTTACCTAGTAAAGCCTAATCTTTTAATGTTTGAAACTTGTGGTTTCCAAAATGAGTATCTACTGTCCATCTGTTAGTTCTCTCTCGCACTGCATTGCTGCAGTGGGAAATCAGGCTTGTGCTCCTGCAGCACATCTACTTTAACCTGAAGGATGACTTTGCCTGATGAAAGTTTTTTGCCCCCTTGTCAGGTTTAAGCAGAGACATTTCAGACAAGAAGACTCAAAAATCATTTACAGTCTGGGAAATAGAATCCATCATATTTCTTCTCTGATGGAAAAGAATATCTAACAGATTGTTTAATTTGAAAAAGGGAACGAGTGGCCCTTTGATGAATTGCTTTAGTTCCTGACATTACTGGGAGAAGGCTGATAAAAATGTCTTTACATATAATCATTAACAGTGGGACTTTCTTAGGGAGTTGGTGATAGCCTGTGGATAAACAAAAGAATTAACTTACTTCATTCTAAAGCTGTATGCAAATCCATCTTTCATTGTTAAAGGGCAGTTAAGAAAATTACTAATTTCTTTGAATGATCTAGTTTGTAGCTTTTATCATTGGACAGTTAATTTATGAATAGTGGACCTAAAAAATTCAATATTTTCTTCCCTGTGGTAATATGTTTGCAATAAAGGAGACATTAACCTTTTAAAATCTTTGCCTGAAACCAGGAGTCAAACGGTTTTAACAGACATTATTGGGGCCTTTTTTTTCTTGTAGTGGTGAAGTGTGCTTCCTGCTATAGCTTGATCACGGTGCTTTTGCATTATGAATCAGCATAGAATTTCACAATGCAATCTAATCAGTTCTCTGTTAATCCTCTGTATTGTAATTCCCAGTAAAACATTGAATCCACTGGGCTCTACGCTTGCATTTGCATAAGGTGAGTGATCCAGCTTTCTTTAGGTCTTGAAGTCTGATAGTCAAAATTTAAACATCCTTTTCATTTGCTTTTTAAAAATGTTAAATAATTTTTGCTCTTTTTCAGTTATTGTGTAATCCTTATGTGTGAATTCTACAATGGGAAAATTTTAAAAATCCTACTTGCATTAAGGAGTACCAGGAGTATTGATAATAATGCTGAACTCTAACAGTGGATCATGGGAAAATTTTTGAAGATTTACCAACTCAAAAAATCCTGAACCTTCTTTCTGTACTTTCTACATTAATCCTATTCTGTACATTTCTATTTTTAATCCTATTTTAGAAACATGATATGAAATTATAACTCTATTTTAATGTATTTTATACACATATTAGAGGAAAGAAAATATGTGAAAAACAATACCAAATATTGACTAGTAATTATCTCCTGTTTATGAGCATATGAGCTTTTGTTTTTCTTTTGTCTTTTTTAAATTTGTAATTTTAAAAATAATGAAGACAGGTTACTTCTGTAGGAAAAAAAATGTTTTAAAAACATTCTTAAACTCTTTTCCTCTGAGGATGTCTGTTCAGATATGTTGGAAGGGAAGCCCAGATTTGATAGAACCAGTAATTGGCAATTAACTAATTTCTTGCAGTGTGTTATCTTGTGGGAGACACAATAAAAATAGGTCGAGATATTGCAAAACTTATCTATACTTTTTGTTTTTTAAAGTATGTGGTATATTAAAAAGGTCTTACATGAATTTAAAAAATTAGACATCAAGGACATTTAATTTTTTTTAATTTTTCATATTCTTCATGTCCAACTTTTTAAATTTTTTTTAATTTTATTTTTTTTCATCATGATAAGTGTACTCTTTAATCCCCATCCCCTATTTCACCCAACCCCCAACCCAGCTCCCTTCTGGTAACCACCAGTTTGTTCTCTATAATTAAGCATCTGTTTCTTGGTTTGTTTCTCTCTCTCGGTCTTTTTTATTTCCTTTGCTCATTTATTTTGTTTCTAAATTCCACATATGAGTGAGATCATATGGCATTTGTTTTTCTCTGACTGACTTATTTCCCTTAGCATTATACTCTATAACCTAGCCAGGTTGTTGCAAATGGCAAGATTTCTTTTTGTGTGTGTGTGGCTGAATAATATTCCTCTTGTCTGTGTGTGTGTGTGTGTGTATTTGTGCCATACCTTCTTTATCTATTCATCTATGGATGGACATGGGTAATGCTACAATAAGCATAAGGATTTGAATTAGTGTTTTTTGTATTTTGGGGGTAAATACCCAGTAGTGGAATTACTGGATCATAGGGTAGTTCTATTTTTAATTTTTTGGGGAACCTCCATCCTGTTTTCCACAGTGTCTCCACCAGTTTGCATTCCCACCAGTAGTGCAAGACAGTTTCCCTTTCTCCACATCCTTGCCAACACTTGTTGCCTCTTCTGTTTTTTATTTTAGCCATTCTGACCGGTGTGAGGTGATATCTCATAGTAGTTTTGATTTGCATTTCCCTGATGATGAGTACTAATGATCATCTTTTCATGTGTCTATTGGCCATCTGTATGTCCTCTTTGGAGAAATGGCTGTTCATGTCTTCTGTCCATTTTTTAATTGGATTATTTGGTTTTTGGGTGTTAGGTTCCATCAGTTCTTTATATATTTTGGATGCTAACCCTTTATCAGATATGTCATTTGCAAATATCTTCTCCCATTCAGTAGGTTGCCTCCTAGTTTTATTGATTCTTTCCTTCACTGTGCAGAAACTTTTTATTTTGATGTAGTTCCAATAGTTTATTTTTGCTTTTATTTCCCTTGCCTTAGGAGACATATCTAGAAAAATGTTGCTACAGCTAATGTCAGAAGAATTACTGCCTATGCTCTCTTAAAGGATTTTTATGGTTTCAGGTTTCATGTTTAAGTTTTTAATCCATTTTTATTTTATTTTTGTGTATGATAAAAAAAAGTGGCCAATTTCATTCTTTTACATGTGGCTGTCCAGTTTTCCCAGCACCATATATTGAAGAGACTATCCTTTTCCCATTGTATATTCATTCCTCCTTTGTTGGAGATCAATTGGCCATGTAATTGTAGGGTTATTTCTGGGTTTCTTGTTCTATTCTGTTAATCTCTGTGTCTGTTTTTATGCCAGTACCATACTGTTTTGATTACTACCACTTTGTAATATATCTTGAAATCTAGAATTTTGATACTCCAGTTCTGTTTTGCTTTTTCAATATGGCTTTGGCTATTCAACATATTCCATGCAAATTTTAGGATTCTTTTTTTCTGTTTCTGTGAAAACTGTTGTTGGTATTTTGACAGGGTTTGCATTAAATCTGTAGATTGCTTTGGGTAGTAGAAACATTTTAACAATATTTGTTCTTCTAACCCATGAGCACGGAATGACTTTCCGTTTCTTTGCATCATCTTGAACTTCTTTCATTAGTGTTTTATAGTTTTCAGAGTATAGGTCTTTTACCTCTTTGGTTAAGTTTATTTCTTGGTATCTTATTGTTTTGGGTGTAATTGTAAATGGGACTGTTTTCTTAATTATACTTTCTGCTCTTTTATTATTAGTATATAGAATGCAACAGGTTTCTGTACATTGATTTTGTATCCTGGGAGTTTACTGAATTCTTTTATCAGTTCTAGTAGTCTTTTGGTGGAGTCTTCAGAGTTTTCTCTATATAGTATCATGTCATCTGATAATAGAACTTTACTGCTTCCTTACCAACTTGGATGCTTTTTATTTCTTTATGTTGTCTAATTGCTGTGGCTAGGACTTCCACTACTATGTTGAATAAAAGTGGTAAGAATTGACGTCCTTGTCTTGTTCCTGACCCGGGGGGGGGGGGGGGGGGGGAAGCTCTCAATTTTTTACCACAGAGTATGATGTTTTTCATATATAGCCTTTATTATGTTGAGGTATGTTCCCTCTAGACCTACTTTGCAGAGATTTTTATAATTAACTGATGTTGTACTTAAACCAATTTTTTTCTGCATCTAATGAGATGATCATATGATTTTATCTTTTCTCTTATTGATGTGATGTATCACATTGATTGTTTTGTAAATATTGAACCACCATTGCATCCCAGGAATAAATCCAACTTGATCTTGGTGTATAATTTCTTTAATGTATTATTGGATTCAGTTTGATAATATTTTGCTGAGGATTTTTACATCTATATTCATGAAAGATATTGGCCTATAGTTCTCTTTTTTGTGGTGTCTTTATCTGTTTTTGGTATCAGGGTGATACTGGCCTTATCGAAGGAACTTGGAAGTTTTCCTTCTGCTTGTATTTTTTGGAATAGTTGAGAAGAATAGGTATTAACCCTTCTTTAAGTGTTTGATAGAATCCACCTGTGAAGCTGTCTTGTCCTGGACTTCTGTTTTGGGGGAGTTTTTTGATTACTGCTTCAGTGTCACTACTGCTAATTGGCCTGTCCAAATTTTTATTTCTGCCTGATTCACAGTTGGTAGGTTATATGTTTCTAGGAATTTACATTATCAAGGATATTTTAAAGTAATTATAAAAACATCCACCTTTGTTGCCAATAAATTTCTTGGTAAACTAGAAATAAAGGTATTTTTTATTGAAATTATAACCTACCAGAAACTGAGAAACAAGGAAATATTGAAATCATGTTCTTTAAAGGTGAGGAGACCAATATCCCACTAACACTATTATCATTCATTATTTTTCTGAAAGTTTTAGCAAATGAAATAAAACAATAACAATAGGTAAATGTATAAGTATTGAAAAGTAAGGGGGAAAATGGCCAAAATTATTATTGTTTAGAGATGAAATGAATCTCCACTGAGGAAAACTGAAGTATACCAGCAAATAAATGTTAAGATTATTTATTAAATAAGTTGACTATACTTGATTACACAAAAATTCAGTGCCTCCCTATATGTGTTATTCACAATATCAGTAGCAAAGAGAATGAAAAAAAAAATCTCTCCCATTTAAAATAACTACCAGACCAGGCATGGGGGGAGGGGGTAAGATGGCAGAATAGTTGGAGGACCCTGGGCTTGCCTCCTCCCTCAAACCACAGCTGGGTAAATATCAAATCATTCTGAATACCTAAGAAAGCAATCTGAGGACTGACAGAACAAAATGTACAACTAGAGGGAGAGAAGAAGCCACATTTTGGAAGGTAGGAGGTACAGAGATGTAATTTGGGGGAGAAAAGGATTGCTCCAGGGAGGAGGGAGCCCTGGTCACAGAGAGAAGTGAGAGAGAGAGGAGTGCACAGGGGATGGCACAAAGAAAACACTTCCCCAAAGACATCGACTGGGAAAACGAGAGTGGCTAACTTTCATGAGTTTTTACAACCAGCGGAGCTCAAAGACTGGAGCTATAGAGGACTGTGGCGTAGCAAGTGTGGAGCCTTTGAGGGCACCGCAGTGCTCCTATGGAGGAGAGGGGCAGATAACCCTGGGGCAGATGGGGCTATCTGAGGATACCCTGGGACACATTGGGAGAAATGGTTACCCCTTCTTGGAGCACATCTGGGAGAGATGGCATTGCCTCTCTGGGGACCAAAGAGCTGGGTGGGTGGCACCATCACCATCCCCCGCCCCTCAACAATAGGTGCAGAGACACCTGTTGAGGGCAGGTAACCTGGACACTGGCTCTTTGCTTCACTTTTCTCCAAAATCCACCCCCTTGCGGTTTGGTGTGACTGACCTCCTGGGACAAATCTGCATTGGTCCCAGAGTGGCGAGACCCTTCCCCAGAGGACCAGCATAAGTCCACGCCACACCAGGTCCGAAAGTTTGGAGTTTTAAAACTCAGCTGGCCTGCCTGGGATAGAACACATGTGCACTGCACTGCCACATGGGCAGATGGCACGGATGTAGTCAGGGTGAAGGCAGGAATCTGAGGGAAGCCTGGGACACACGAAGGGAGATTGTTAGCCCTTATGGGACTACTTCCTGGACAGTGGTGGGTGTGAACTTCCCTCTCCGGTATGGGGGGAGGGGGCTGCTGCTATTTCTCTCCTCCACCCCTCTCAGCATAAGCTGGCTTCACTGAGCAGCACAGTGCCAACAGCAGTAGCCTAAATCACTTACACCAAGCCCTGCCCCTCTGTGCTCTGCAGGTGTGCCTGAGAATCAGAGCAGGTGGCCCCTCCCCCAGAAGACCAGCACAACCTCCCCAATGCCCCCCCCCCCCGCCCTCCCCTGCCATGCACCATATCTACTCACCATAGAGTGCAGCAAAGCTTCAGCTCTCATGGAAATAGCATCAGATCTCTTTTAACAAGCACAACAGAGGACACCTAGTTAAAACTCACCACACTCTGGCCAAGGTCCAAACACTCCCCACTGCATGCAAGGAGAGACTCTGCAGACGACTGACCTGAGGAAAAGAGCAGCCAAAACACAGCAGCAGAGTGCACACAGCATACCCCAGAAACACTTCCTGAAGTGCCAGGGCCTGGACAGTGTATGACCTCTTCTTTGTAAAGCCATTACTCTCAGGAGCAGGAAACATAACAGGCTTTCCTAACACAGAGAAGACAGAGACCTAAACAAAATGCCAAGATGGAGGAATTCATCCCAAAAGAAAGAACAAGAAAATGTCACAGCCAGGGATCTAACTGAAACAGATATAAGTAATATTAAGTAATATTTTTGATCCCGAATTTAAAGCAACAATTGTAAGGATACTAGCTGGGCTTGAGAAAAGCATAGAAGACACCAGGGAGTCCTTCACTATAGAGATAAAACACATAAACTGAAATTTTAGGTGAAATAAAACTGAAATTAAAAAATGATGTAACTGAGATGCAAACGCACTAGATGTAATGACCACAAGGATGGAAGATGCAGAATGAATAAGTGATATAAAAGATAAAGTTATGGAAAATAATGCAGCTGAAGAGAGAAAGAAAAATATTGGGTCATGAATGTAGACTTAGGAAACTCAGAGACTCTATAAGGCATAATAATATTGTATCATAGGAGTCCCAGAAGGAGAAGAGGAGGGAAAGGGGGCAGGAGGTTTATTGGAGGAAAGTATAGCTGAAAACTTCCCTAATCTGGGGAAAGAAACATACATCCACGTTCAGGAGGCACAGACCTATCAAAATCAACAAAAGCAGGCCAATGCCAAGACATAGTGTAGTTAAATTTGCAAAATATTGAGATAAAGAAAAAAATCCTAAAAGCAGCAAGAGAAAAGAAGTCCCTAACTTACAAGGGAAGACAAGGTTAGCAGCAGATCTCTCCACAGATATTTGGCCGGCCAGAAGGGAGTGGCATGATATAGTCAACCTGCTGAGTGGGAAAAATATGCAGCCAAGAATACTCTATCCAGCAGGGCTGTCATTCAGAATAGAAGGAGAGATAAAGAGTTTCCCAGACAAACAAAAACTAAAGGAGTTCCTGACCACTAAACCAGCTCTGCAAGAAATATTAAAGGGGACTCTTTGAATGGGAGAGAAAGACCAAAAGTGACAAAGACTAGAAAGGAACAGAGAAAATCTCCAGAAACAATGACTTAACTAGTACTACAATGGCACTAAATTCATATCTATCACTAATCACTCTGAATGTAGGTGGACTAAATGCTCCAATCAAAAGACATAGGGTGTCAGAATGGATTAAAAAACAAGGCCCATCAATATGCTGCCTACGAGAGACTCATTTTAGGCCTAATGACACCTGCAGATTGAAAGTGAGGGGATGAAGAACCATGTATCATGCTAATAGACATCAAAAGAAAGCCAGAGTAGCCATACTTATATCATAAAAACTAGATTTTAAACCAAAGACTCTAACAAGATTATATCATAATAAAGGGGCTTATCCAAGAAAACAATATAAAAATTGTAAATATTTATGCCCCCAACTTGGGAGCACCCAAATATATAAATCAATTAATAACGAGCATGAAGAAACTCATTGATAATAATACAATAATAGTAGGGAACTTTAACACCCACTTACAGCAATGGACAGATCATCTAAGCAGAAAATCAACAAAGATAATAATGGCTTTTAATGCCACACTGGACCAAATGGACTTACTTAACAGATATATTCAGAACACTTCATCCTAAAGCAGCAGAGTACACGTTTTTTTCAAGCACACATGGAACATTCTCCAGAATAGATCACATACTGGGTCACAAATCAGGCCTCAACAAGTACAAAAAAATTGAGATCATACCATGCATATTTTCTGACCATAATGTTATGAAACTTGAGGACAACCACAAGAAAAAATTTGGAAAGACCACAAATACATGGAGGTTAAAGAACATCCTACTAAAGAATGAATGGATTGACCAGGAAATTAAAGAAGAAACAAACAAAAAAAATACATGGAAACAAATGATAATGAAAACATGACAGTCCAAATCCTTTGGGATGCAGCAACAGCAGTCATGGGAGGGAAGCATATAGCAATACAGGCCCACCTCAAGAAACAAGAAAAATCTCAAATACGCAACCTAACCTTACACCTAAAAGAGCTAGAAAAAGAACAAATGAAGCCTAAAGCCAACAAAAGAAGGGAAATAATAAAGATTATAGCAGAAATCAATGATATAGAAACAACAACA
The DNA here is from genome assembly GCF_002201575.2 of Neomonachus schauinslandi. Lineage (NCBI taxonomy): Eukaryota > Metazoa > Chordata > Mammalia > Carnivora > Phocidae > Neomonachus > Neomonachus schauinslandi. Next base: position 129,600,423 of record NC_058405.1, read on the forward strand.
ATAAAACAGTAGAACAGATCAATGAAACCAAGAGCTGGTTCTTTGAAAGAAATAATAAAATAGATAAACCCCTAGCCAGACTTACCAAAAAGAACAGAAAGGACCCAAATAAATAAAATCATAAACAAGAGAGGAGAGATCACAACCAACACCACAGAAATACAAACAATTATAAGAGACTATTATGAAAAATTATATGCCAACAAATTGAGCGATCTGGAAGAAATGGATAAATTCCTAGAACATATAAACTACCCAAACTGAAAAGGAAGAAATAGAAAATTGGAACAGACCAATAACCAGCAAAGAAACTGAATAAGTAACAAATATCTCCCAACAAACAAAAGTCCAGGGCCAGATGGCTTTCTAGGGGAATTCTACCAAACATTAAAGAAGAGTTTAATACCTATTCTTCTGAAGATGTTCCAAAAAATAGAAATGGAAGGAAAACTTCCAAACTCATTCTATGAGGCCAGCATTACCTTGATTCCAAAACCAAAAACCCCACGAGAAAAGAGAATTACAGGCCAATATCCCTGATGAACATGAGTGCAAAAATTCTCAACAAAATATTAGCAAATTGAATCCAACAGTACATTAAAAAAATAATTCACCACCATCAAGTGGGATTTATTCCTGGGCTGCTAGAGTGGGTCAATATTTGCAAATCAATCAATGTTATACACCACATTAATAAAAGAAAGGATAAGAATCATATGATCTTCTCAATAGATGCAGAAAAAGCACTTGAAAAAGTACAGCATCCATTCTTGATACAAACCCCCAACAAAGTAGGGATAAAGGGAATGTATCTCAACATCATAAAGGCCATATACAAACACCCCACAGCTAATATAATCCTCAGGGGGGAAAAACTGAGAGCTTTTCCTCTACAGTCAGGAACAAGGCAGAGATGTCCCCTCTCACCATTGTTATTTGACATAGTACTGGAAGTTCTAGCCTCAGCAATGAGACAGCAAAAAGAAATAAAAGGCATCCAAATTGTCAAGGAAGAAGTCAAACTTTCACTCTTGGTAGATGACATGACACTCTATGTAGAAAACCCTAAAGGCTCCACCAAAAAATTGCTAGAAGTGATACACAAATGCAGTAAAGTCATAGGATACAAAATCAATGTACAGAAATCTGTTGCATTTCTATACATCAATAATGAAGCAGCAGAAAGAGAAATCAAGGAATTTCTCCCATTTACAATTTCACCAAAAAGCACAAGATACTTAGGAATAAACCTAACCAAAGAAGTAAAAGATCTATACTTTGAAAACTATAGAACACTTACGAAAGAAATTGAAGAGACACAGAGAAATAGAAAAACATCCCATGCTCATAGATTGGGAGAAAAAATATTGTTAAAATGTCTATACTACCCACAGCAATCTACACATTTAGCGAAGTCACTATCAAAATACCACCTGCATTTTTCACAGAGCTAGAACAAACAATCCTAAAATTTGTATGGAACCATAAAAGATCCTGAATAGCTAAAGCAATCTTGAAAAAGAAAAGCAAAGCTGGAGGCATCACAATTCTGGACTTCAAGCTATATTACAAAGCTGTAGTGATCAAGACAGTAAGGTACTGACACAAAAACAGACATATAGATCAATAGAACAAATTAGAAACCCCAGAAATGGACTCACTATGTGGGTGACTATATAGTTGACTATGTGGTCAACTAATCTCTGACAAAGCAGGAAAGAATATCCAATGCGAAAAAGACAGTCTCTTCAACAAATTGTGCTAGGAAAACTGGACAGTAACATGAAGAAGAATGAAACTGGACCACTTTCTTACATCATACACAAAAATAAATTCAAAATGGATGAAAGACCTAAATGTGAAGTAGGAATCCATCAAAATCCTAGAGGAGAACATAGGCAGCAACCTCTTTGATCTTGGCCATAGCAACTTCTTACTAAACATGTTGCCAGAGGCAAAAGAAACAAAAGCAAACATGAAATATTGAGACTTCATCAAGATAGAAAGCTTTGCACAGTGAAGGAAACAATCAACAAAACTAAAAGGCAGGGGTGCCGGGGTGGCTCAGATGGTTAAGCGTCTGCCTTTGGCTCAGGTCATAATCCTAGGGTCTGGAGATCAGAGCCCTGCATCGGGCTCCCTGCTCAGCAGAGAGTCTGCTTCTCCCTCTGCTCCTCACCCCATTCATGCTCTCTCTCTCACTCACTTTCTTTCTCTCAAATAAATAAAATCTTAAAAAAAAAACCAAAAAACTAAAAGGCAGCCTATGGAATGGGAGAATATATTTGCAAATGACATATCTGATAAAGGATTTGTATCCAAAAATCTATCAAGAACTTATAAAGCTCAACACCCCAAAACCAAATAATCCAGTTAAGAAAATGGGCAGAAAACATAAATAGACATTTTTCCAAAGAAGAAATCCATACGGAGAACAGACACATGAAAAGATGCTCAACATCACACGTCTTCAGGAAAGTACAAATTAAACCTCGATGAGATACAAACTCACACCTGTCAGAATGCCTAAAATTAACAACACAGGAAATAACAGATATTGGTGAGGATGTGGAGAAAGGGGAACCCTCTTACACTGTTGGTGGGAATGCCAACTGGTGCAGTCACTGTGGAAAACAGTAAGGGGTTCCTCAAAAAGTTAAAAACAGAACTACCCTATGATCTAGCAATTTCGCTATTAGGTATTTACCCAAAGGATACAAAAATACCGATTCAAAAGGGTACATGCACCCCAATGTTTATGGCAGCATTATCAACAATAGCCAAATTATGGAAAGAGCCCAAATGTCCATCAACTGATGAATGGACAAAGAAGAGGTGGTATACATACAATGGAATATTACTCAGCCATAAAAAAGAATGAAATCTTGCCATTTGCAATGTCATGGATGGAGCTAGAGAGTATTATCCTAAGCAAAATAAGTCAGCCAGAGAAAGATAAATACCATATGATTTCACTCATATGTGAAATTTAAGAAAAGAAACAGATAAACAACTCTTAACTGTAGAGAACAAATGAAGTTTGCTGGAGGGGGGAGGTGGACGGGGGGTTGGTTAAATAGGTGATGGGTATTAAGGAGGGCACTTGTGATGAGCACTGAGTGTTGTATGTAAATGATGAATCACTAAATTCTACTCCTGAAACTAATATTACACTATATGTCAACTAACTAGAATTTAAATAAAAACTTGAAATTAATTAATTAACTACAAGATATATGAAAAGTCAAGGAAGAAAATTAAAAGAAAAGAAGGAAAGCCTCTGTGAAGAAAATGTCAAAATCTTGAGGACAGACATAAAAAACAAAATTGGATGGAAAGTATTTAAGAATTATCAATTCTTCCTGAAACCATTTTTAAATGTAAAGAAATCTTCATGAACATCTGGTAGAATTATGGAGATGTATAGAGTTCTTTAAAAAATATCTAAAATTCATCCAGCAAAATAAATATCAAAATAGTTAAAATTTTTAAAAACATGATTAATGCATATGATCTTGTTAAAATGTATTCTGAAATTCTAATAAAAGAAGATTAAAAGGCCTTGACAACCAAATGCAATGTGTGATCCTGGATTGATTGAGAGTAGAAAAAAATTTCTTTTATCCATAATGATTCCTTAGTCTTTCTTTCCTTTTTTGCTTTTAAAGCATACAGGTCCTTTGTTTTGAAGGATATCCCTCAAATTTAGTTTGCCTGTGCTACTCATGATTAGATTAAAATTAAGCATTTTTGGTAGAAATACCAGAGAAGTGAAGTTTCATTTTTCTCAGTGCATCAGGAAGCAAATTTTTCCTCTATGGATGATAACACTGATCATTTAATTAAGGTGTCTTGCCAGGTTTCTCTACTCTAAAGTTACTTTTTTTTTCTTTCTAATTAACAAATATGTTAAGGGGAGAGACTTTAAGACTAGGTAAATACTCTGTTTTTCATCTACCACACCCACTACTTTTGCCTAAAGCAATTATTATTACGGTGGTTGTCGATTTTCTAACTGCATTATTCCTAGTACATTTATTAGTTGGCATTTTACTTCAATAAACAACTTACCCTTTGCTCCTATTTATTTGTTTGTGTCTGTATATATATATATATATATTTTAATTTATTTATTTATACATATACTTGTATATGTATTTAATACTCAAATTATCTCAGGTTTTTCCAGTTGAAACCCCTTCAATCTGGCTTCTGTGTTCTTCCCATGTGTCTTAAGTATCTTCTGAGCTCTTCTTATCTTCTCTCCCAGTGCTGAAATCAGCTATTGTCAAGGGCCCTTATTCCTTTTAGTAGAGAACAGTATTTAGAAACCAATAGCTGGTCAGTAGTTATGTTCATTGTTGCTCAGTAGTTTTGTTGCTCATAGTACAGTTTTAAAGTATAATATACCAACAGAAAACCAACCGAAGTTCTTACAATAGTATACATGCTTAAATAAAAGTACTCAGGGAAAAATCACAATGAATTAAATTAGAAAAGAAATGTGCAAAATTGTATTTATACAAACTTCTATGGCACAACAATTAGAATTCCACAAATTCCATAGAATCAAATCACAGGATAGAGGATAGAAGGATAAATGTATGGTTAGATGAATGGATGAATAGGACAGATGAAGAGACATGTTTTATAGACCTTAGTTTGGAAACTATTACTAATTCAATCCCAAGCACTAAACTTGCTAAGGTATTTTCCAGTTCTTCCCCTTTTATTCATCAGCATGTGAGACTCAAACTGATAAAACTTCTATCCTAATGTCCCTCTTTTATTTTCTACTTTCCCAGTGTTGGTTTAGAATTGCCTCCCTTTACTACTAAAAATTGGGTAAGTAAAATTGTTTATAAAGCTTTAATGTTAAAATCCATCAGTGCTTCAGATGAAAAAAACTTTTTTCTATCCTTTGCATTACAGTAAATGATCCAGCAGTGATTCAAATATAGTAGACTAAATTCCAAGCCAATTGAAATGTACCTATATGTTAATTAAATATTTATTGTTTAAGATCATGAAAAATAAAATTTCATGAATAGTTGAGACGGGTCGGGGGAACACCCTATGTAGATGTCCTCATTCTAAAGATACTTTTACGGGGTGCCTGGGTGGCTCAGTCTTTAAGCGTCTGCCTCGGCTCAGGTCATGATCTCGGGGTCCTGGGATCGAGCCCTGCATCAGGCTCCCTGCTCGGTGGGAAGCCTGCTTCTCTCTCTCCCACTCCCCCTGCTTGTGTTCCTTCTCTTGCTCTCTCTCTCTCTCTGTCAAATAAATAAATAAAATCTTTAAAAAATAAATAAATATACTTTTACAATATCTGTTAGAACTAATTTTTTTCAAATCCTTTAACTATAGCTTTAAAAGTGCTTAAATCCTGAACTATAGCTTTAAAAGTGCTCCCTCTGTCACACTTTTTATTAAAGCCTCAATTTCGTAACATTTGATGATATGTAGACAGCTGTAAGTCAGCACACATGTGCATGCACAGGCACACGCACGCGTGTGCACATGCGCGCACACACACATATACACACACATCCCAATAAGAAAATGACAGAAAATGTCAATTTTTGGATGATTAAGGATTTATTGCAATTATTGGAGATTGTGGGTTGTGGTATTTGCAAGAGATGGATTCCTGTCCCTGCTGTACCTTTTGCTGGCTATGTAACCTGGGGGTAAATTACTTAACTCCTCTAAACTCCAGAGTCCTCATCCAAATGGTAAAATGTTTCAATGTGTACAGCACCTAACACTATCTCAAAATATCAAACCGAAATAGCACTGCCACATGAGATACTACATGTAAAGAGCTGGCTTTGCACTTGGCTCATTGTAGATGTTCAGCCATCTTCATTATTACTATATACCAAGGATATTTCTATAAAAAAGAGACAGGGATTAATGAAAATTCAGCTTAAAGATGAGCAGATCAATTTTTTTTCTTCCTCTCCATGTGCTGTGTGTTTGCGCAGAGTTTTAGAACAAGGCAGTATTAGAATAATACAATACAATTGCTAGATGCCTAGCAAGATCTTCCCTTGGGCACTTCTGAGATTTTTTTTTTTTTTGCTTTAATTCTGTTCTGCCCTACATATTTAAAACCTACCTTCTAACAGGGCTTTAACACACACCTGGATTTTGGTGATTATCACAAGTACCACTCCAACTCAGAGATAACTTTGGTTTCCCCTAGTCCCTCCCTATTGAAGTCCTCTTAGCATTCTTACTTTAATCTCTAGCACCTATCATAATTTTCAATTATATATTTATACATAATCAAAGTATTCCCAAATTCAAGAAGGTTATGATGTGCCTATGGAGAACATACATGTGTTAGGGAAGTTTCATTCTGGCATGAGTCATATTGCTGTAGCCAGACATTCAGTGTTAATAAGCTAGCAAGCTATATTAAATAAGAGGTCTTTAAATAGAAACACACATAAAACAAGGTTATGTGTTGATCAATTGACAAAAATATTGTGACCAGAGTCACATAGTAACTGAACCCTGTATGTCCTCTAAGAACAATTGTTCAGTATTTGCTAACTCAGTGTTTCCAGCAATGTTACAGAACTCAACTCTATGGGTACAATGAATTGACTATATCTGTTTAAAAGATTACCCTGACAGCAGTATGGAGTATGGAGAATGGACAAGAGTGGAAATAGGAAGCCTTATTAAGAAATATTTCAGTGGCTAACGTGGAAGATGAAGGTGAGATGTACTGGGATTATGGTGGATATGGATATAGGGAGATAAATTTGAGAGACTAAGTTGATTGGAGGTAAAGTTCAGGGTAAGTTTGTGCGGTTTTTTTGTTTTGTTTTGTTTTTAAGTTTGTCAGTCTTTCTCCTTTAGGTGCCCAGAATACTCAGGATTCTACCAGCCCATTCTCTCAAGTAAGTTCTCGTTAAATAATAGTAGCTATTATGTTATAAGCTAATCAGATTCATGCTTAATATTTAACTAAATATTTAACTTAGTATTTAAATATGATTCATTTAAAAATCCTTCAAAGACTGTTACCAGTAATGACCATTTCATAAGACTATGTTTGATATCATTTTTTAATGAGTGTGGGCTTAATTTATTCTTCTGACATATATTTAACAGCTACCAAATCATTCTCTATAAGGGAATGTCGTCTTCTTCAACTTGTAATATTGGTAGTAACTAGCCTATAAAAGCAATATTTATCTTATCATCATCTAGAGTGCCTCAAAAAGGTACCTTACCTCCCTTCACCATCAAGTTGAAGGTGGTTTTCTTTCCATAGTGGAAGATTTGGCATATTAGGCAAAAGAGTGAATGCTAGCTACAATTGTGACATTTATGAAGTGTCCATCTCTTATATATTTATGAGTTATCAAGCACAAGTTAATTTTTAAATTTAATTTAGTTGACATGAGGGGTTTCTGAGAAAAAAAAAGTAGTTGTCAATGAATCATTCTGTTACAAATAAGAGACTTCTTTTTATTTCAAGTAAAATCCAAGAGCTTCCAGCTATAAGGATTCAACAGCATATTACTTTAGCAAATAATTGGCTTTAGAAGTAAATACAAAAGCAGAGTTATAAACAGATTGCCATGGATATATTGGGTACCTACTCAAACAGATACCTGCTTTGTTCTTGTTAGCAGCAGGTCAGTGTGATACATGTGCTCTTCTCAAATCCATGTTTTCAAGAAAGACAGTCCTATCACCAGCACCAGAAGTTTGGAACTTGAACCACTTCAGCTAATGATTGTCATTTCATCCCCTCTACCAGGGATTGACTTGGGAAAAGTCATGTGATTCAACTCTGCCCAAAGAACCATGAGAAGTCTACTAGGATAACTTCTGAGAAAGGTTTTCCACTGATACAAAGAGATGTATAGAAAGCAACATGTCTCTGAATGTGGACCTAAGTAAATCAGTGGTGCCAGATTTGTAAGCTCTCTTGCAGCTCATAGCAGCTCAAGCAGAGGACAAAAGCTATTCCCCTGAGGAAATATGTTAAGAACCTGCCTATGTGATGTCACTGCTAAGCCACCTAATTAACCACACCTACAGAGGAAATTTTGTTTTCTGCAGTTAATAGTTTTTTCTGTTTAAGTAATTTGGATTTTAATCTTGTATAACTTGCAACCAAATGCATCCTAATATGGACCACCATTAAGGAGTTTATTGTATCATATTTCATCAATTGTAAGATGCACATATTTGCACATTTTAATACCTCTGAAAAGAGACTCATCTTACAATTGATAGCACCTTAAATTCAATGAATTAAAGGATTTTTTTCCTTGCTAAGCTTAATATTCAACATTAAAATATACAAGAGCACTGTATTAAACAATGGTGCCCTGGTGATATTCTAAGGCATCTGGCCATGGGTAGAACCTAAGGCAATCAATATTAACCTGATCCAGTACAAAATAATGCATCACCCATTATATTAGTTACAAAATATAACCACAGAGCATGAACAATAATAGTGGATTCAAGATAAAACAGTCAAGAGTATAGTATCTTCTGGTTCTTCCCTAATATATTCTTGTATGTAGTTAACATTCCTCTTGCTGAAACAGTATAGCTATTTGCTTTGAAAATACAAGTCATTTCTGATTAATTGAACATAAATCATTGAATGCCTGCAGTGACTCTTATGTAACAGGAAGTTTTCACTGGAAATAGGGGAGGAATCTACTAACTCATAACTTTTTAGGGAATGTAAAACATGCTACAAGTAACTATAACACACAGCACTGTTTCAGTCATGACATTAAATACTACCTGAACACCAATGAAGTAAAAATGTATACTGTACTATGGTATTGGGAAGTATTTATGGAGAAGGATCATTTGAGCTCAGTTCTGAAATATGCATGTAATTTAGACAGGTCAAGATGCAGTGGGGCAACAATATTCCAAAGAAACTTGTCTAAGCAAACTCACAGAACCTACAATGGCTAGAGTGTTTTCCAGGGAGAGTGAGGCCTACCAAAAAAATGTTAAAATGGGTAGAATAATGGGAGACAGAGTTGACAGGTAGGCTGAGGATAGATGTATGCTCAGCACCAAGGTCCTTCACGTAAGTCATTTAGAAAGACTTACTAATGAAATTCTAATCTTCGACGCTATTACTACCTTCCTGCTTACATTTATGTTGGAATTCCTCAAAAGCAAGATCTGGGCCTTCAACTTTCTTTAATATGGTTCATTATAGTTTTCCCAAGAAACTTAGGGCAGTGCAGTACAGAACCAAAAAGGAAATTACAACTAAACACTCATAGTCATAATTAAAATGAAATTCATAAAAAAATTCTTTCATGTGCCAGCACTGTGCTAAACATCTTATGTATTATTTTATCCAATGTTCAAAACAACCTTATGACATAGATGTTATCTTCATTTTATTTGTGAGAAGATTGAGTTTGAGTACCTTGCTCAAGTTCAAACAACTATTAAATAAGAGCTGAAATTGGGCTCCAGGTCCATCTAACCCTAAAATTTAAATTTATATTCAGTAAAGCCATTTATTTGTTTACTTCCAATCTCTTTTCAAGCATGTCTTTATTTAGGCAGAATTAGCTCTTTTGTTTGCCAGGTTAGAAAAGGGACTTGGAGGAATTTTTCTCTTTTAGTTAGGGCTTTAGAGGTATTTTTCTGTTTCTTTAGTTTATTCATTCTTCCTGCAAAGTCCTGTTTGGTTTAGTTTGCTATTTGCATTAAGCCTTATGAAGAATGTCCATGAGGAACATCTAGTATTTATTAGAAGGAAATAACCTATAATTACCTATTTCATTAAAAAAATTACTGAATAGCTGTCTAAAGATTGGTCAATCCCAACTGATCAACCAGCTAGTGATTTTCTATCAACTTAAAGTATTTACTGTTCCCTTGGACCAAATTTCATTCCATAAGGAATAGAGGGCCAAGCCTAATTGAAGAATAAATCTTGGGAATGCATCATGAGGGATATAGATTTTATTTTATTTTCTACAAATAACTTGTCATGGAGGTTCCTCAAACCTCGGAAAAATTTTGGAGTACTGCACACTAAAGTGCAAGTAAAATAAAAAAGTATGAAACCGTCCATCTTTTTCTTTCAAACAATTCAAAATCCAAGTCATGTACTTTGTTTTTTAAGTATAGACCAGTCTGCAACTTTAAAGGCCACAAAATGCCATAGAAAGAAAAATGGATGGCTAACCTTTGAGGCAGTGCCCACTTGGCAACAATCATTCTGACCTTCACCAGTTTATTCCTTTTGTAACAGCTTTGTTATTCCTTTATTTGAAGTGCTTTTAAATATTATACAATAGGCTAAAACTTTTTTTTTAACCAAACATCAGTATTTAATGGAGCACTACAAAACAAATATCTGTTATATAACATGATTATTTGATCAGTAAAATAAAAACCCAAAAAGCCTAAATAGCAGAGGAAGAAACTGGATATTAAACATTAAACCAAACCAGCCCACATACTGATTTGTATCTTCACATTCAGAAGGAAAAATCCACTAACACCCGTCTATTTTCTATGTCAAAGGAGAGCTTTAAATTAGTGTTGTAATTAACGATATGACATGATTCATTCCAAGCTATAGTTTCTCTGCTCTTTGCTTATAATTAATTTTCTTCTTTTTAATCTTTGGAAATTGGTTTTGCTTACTTCCCCCCTCCATTTAATTTCTCTGTCTTATGTAATGGCTGCCTATTGACTTCAAAATGATCTCTGGGTGCGACAAATTAAGGTGAGGCTGTAGAAATCAATGAGTATAGAGATATTTGTAATGTTTGCTTTCTGCTCGAAGCCAGGTCACATAATTGGAAACCACCCAGATGACAGAAAAATCAACGTCTAGGCTCTCCTTTATACTTTTTTTTCACTTCAGAAATTTCCAAATCTAAGCCATGGCCATGGTTGCTGAAAACGCCAAAACAATTTTACTTTGAAGGGAACAATTTTCAGCTCAACCGAAACTATAGCAATGGGGTTAGGAAAAAGGAAAAAGAAGGTAATTTGAGAAGAAACATAAAGCTAGTCAAGAGTAGAGTAAGTATTTTAGTAAATACCTTTTTTTGGGGGGTGGGTGACAGTGGCCCCTAGCCATAGCAAGAATTTTTTTTATTATAAATTTATAATGATAGCTCTAATTCTAATCCAAACCCACATGCATCTTTTCTGCCTTCTCTCATTAAATATTTAAATCTTCTTTATCTCACAATAAGAACATTTGCATTCAATAATATCAATATATTAACTCATTTGTTCCATCTTGCAACATACCACCACAACAAACCGGGTAACTAAAAGTCAGTATTTCTTTATGGTTCTCTGTCAAGAAGTTTGGTTTGAATATTATATTTGGAAGCTAAAAATGTTGCCAAACAGGCAGATTTTGTGAGAAATCAATCTGGAGAAAGCACACAGTTCTTTTTAGTTCCTGATTCATTCTCTTATCCAGATACTGAAAAACAGAGAAATAGTGAACAAAACTGTATTTTTTCCCTCTTTGGTGGTTTTGGCTTACCTTCTATCTTTCTATTAATATCCATTTAATGAAGAAAGTTAGAATACTTGAAAAAAAACGCACTATGAATATTTATTCCTGTGTCTCTTTCAGTAGAGCATTCTGTGAGATACTAATAGACAAATTATTCCACAGACAGATACATTTGGTATATATTCAATTAAACATATTTATAGTCACTGTGGAGACTCTTGGGCTTCTTAATATATTAATAAGGGAGGAATAGAAAGGGTTGCATATGGTATATAACATTCCCTAGACTTACTTGATTATAGAACCCTTTGTTCATACAATTTTTTTCAAAACACAAAGCAATTATTGCAATGTATGTTTTCACATTTATACAGCAATTTAGTTAATATCTCTCCCCCACTAGATGAATGCTCCAGGGAGGCAAATACTGTGTCTATTTTTTCTCATCATTTCATCTTTGGTGCCCAGTGTAGTACAGAGCACATGTATATTTAATAACTTCATGATAGAGCTTTACAATACCCACCCACCTCCATACCACTGGTTCTCTCTACCTCTGTTTTCTGCTTTTTCTGTTTCCTCCATCTGACATAGGATATATTTTATCTAGGTGATTGTTTATTTTTGTCTTCTCTAACTAAAAATCTCTGCCAACGAGAGCAGAGGTTTTTGTCTGCAGTTTCATTCTGCCAACTAGCATTAAAGCAAAGCCTGGAATGTAGTATGTCTTCAGTAAATATTTGTTTTAATTAGTAGGACATCATCCATTTTCATCCATTTGGCAAGAAAAAGAACTTTAAATATTAGTAATGTTCTCCGAATTCCTTTTCTAACATTAAACAATAGCCCTCCCATTGACCAGAAAATAGTAAAATCTCAGGCCAAAAATAAAATAGATGCTATTGGTCTGGTAATGGTTTGGAGTCAGTAAGGTTCAGGCCTCAATAATGCAAGTCTATCTATCTGTGATGCGTGTATGTATTTGTGTGTGTGTGTTTGCGTTTGTCAGGTCTTTTTATGTATACTTTACATATGATACTGTTTGCCCTTTTTAATGTATAGTCCTATGAGTTTTGACAAGATCTAGAATATTTCCATCACCCCAAAAAGTTCTGTCAAATTCTTTTATCATCAATCTCCTCATCTCCTCCATTGTACTGTCCAAACAACCACTAATTGATTTCTTTCCCTATCACTTTACCTTTTCCCAGAGAACCATTAAAATGGAATTTCATATAGTATGTAGCCTTTTGAGTCTGGCTTCTTTCTTCTAGCATAATGCACCTGAGTCTCATCCATTTTGCTGCATGTATCAGCAGTTTATCCTTTTTAGTGTTGAGTGATATACCATTGTGTGAAGGTACCACAATTTGTTTATCCCTTCACCAGTTAATGACATGGGAATTGTTTCCAGTTTGGGGCAAGTATGAGTAAAACTACTATAAACACTCGTGTATGGGTTTTTTGTGGATATGTCTTCATTTCTCTTGGATAAATACCTAGAAGTGGAATAGCAGGGTCATATGATAAGTGCATGCTTAACTTAAATAAACTACAAAGCATTTTCTGATGTGGCTATACCATTTTGTATTCCCACCACTAGCAATGCATGAAAATCCTAGTTGCTCTGCATCCTTGCCAGAAGTTGGTAAGGTCAAAATTTTTGACTGAGACATTCTTACAGGTGTGTGGTGGTATTTTGTGAATTGAATTTGTATTCCTCTAATGACTGATAATTTTGAATAACTTTTCATGTGCTTATTTTCCATCTGCATCTATTTTTTGGTGAAGTTTCTGTTTAATTTGTTTGCTCCTCCCTCTTTTTAAAACTTAGGATGGTTGTTTTCTTATTATTGAGATTTGATAGTTCTGTATATATTCTGGTGAGCAGTCTTTTATGATATATGTGTCTTACAAATATTTTCTTCCAGTTTTGCGGCTTGGCTTTTTATTCTCTTAACAGTATGCACTGTGCTTTTTATCCCAAATGACTTTCCTAACACGATACTCTGTTGTGAATTGGAGAGAATAAGCCAAAACTCATTTAGTGGAGGTGGCCCTTGGTATGTCAATACACATATTGATTTTACCTTAGCTTCATTTAAGTCTGTGAGAGTAAACTTTTGGGGGACAGACTTGAGATAGTTGTTTCTATAATTATTCTCCTTATTTGGAAATTTTGCTTGCTGTAATATTCAATCAAAACCTCCAAATGTATTCCTAGTCCCTCCCCTGAACATAGGTGGATATGTGGCCAACCTTTGAAGATGACGGTACCTGGCTGGATCCACAGCAGCCAACAACATTTACCTAGAATGGTAAAAATAAGACAAACTGGGTAGTAGATTTAACAACCCTCATTTTTAGATCCATTGAATGAGTATAAATAGTGATAAGAATTCAGTCAAAATCCTCCTGTTACTTCTATTCCTGAATTAGGTAAGTGTAACAAAAAAAGTGGAGGGAGGTAAGATAGCCAGAAACAAATTATTTAAGCTTTGTGGAACTTTGGTAGCAAATTACCATGTTTCCATCTTCATTGTATTTATTACAAGCAGTAAGAGCCTATATTTTACTTATTATACATTTTAATTACTATAAATGTGTTCAGAGTGAGATGCTGATCTCATGTGAGGGATTTTATCGGTTTCAGAGTCCTTAGTTTGGGAAATGTTATTTGTTCTGAGAAAATTACTCGGTGCTAAGTAGTGTAGAAGAAAATGCACAGGGTAAGGAGACAAAAAGCCAACAGTCTAGGCCAAGATCTAGCAACAGCTGTTAATGTTTGGAGCCTACCATGAATTAGACATAAGAAAAGTAAGTATAAACTCTGAGTAAGTTACATTGTATATCCAACACATAATGGATTGGAGCAGAGATATTTAACGGTTCCTTAGAAAGGCAAAATAACCTTCCAGACATGGCTTTCCAGTAACCATATTGAATGTGGAAATATCTAATCAACCAGAAGAGAGAATTGGTCATCTTGTCACATCTAAGAGATAGGAAATTTTGGACAGTGAAGCTTCAATGTAAAGGTCCCATTGTCAAGGCCAGCACTGTTCTGAAGATGAATAAACTCGGCATATTTGACCTGAAGTTATTAAACCTAAGAATCATTTAAATAGCTTTCCTTGTTTTAATTTTGAGATCTGCCTACAGGCAGATAATTTACTTGTCACATAGATGAGTGTTTCAGTACACGCAACTATTTTATTTCTCATTATGAATTAATACATTTACACTCTGGTTTCATATATGAATTGGGTTAATATGACCTCACCCTAAAAGGCAGGTCCTCTTTGGATTCCTTCCTCTCCATCATCATGATTTTTTTGCCCTAACTATATGCTCCCTGTCACATTATTTTCCTGAAACTTTCTTTAGATTTACTTTAAATTAACTCACTTTTGTTTTTAACTGAGTCTCAGGCTAAAAAATATTTGAGGTTAGTGTACTAGTTACAGTGTTTCTCTAAAATGCATAAAAATAAATAACTGCAAATATAAAAATTACTTATGCATGGGCCTAAAATTACCTTACATATCACACTTTGTAAACGCTGCTCTGTGCCTTGGCAGGTTTACAAATGTAATGCCACCCTATGAGAATCCAGCTGACCTTCCCCAGTGACACCAGC
The DNA here is from genome assembly GCF_002201575.2 of Neomonachus schauinslandi. Lineage (NCBI taxonomy): Eukaryota > Metazoa > Chordata > Mammalia > Carnivora > Phocidae > Neomonachus > Neomonachus schauinslandi. Next base: position 129,615,572 of record NC_058405.1, read on the forward strand.
CGATTAAATGCTTTTAACATTTGAAAATTATGTACTAAATAATTCCATGACTAGGCATATCACACAACTGGTCTCTCTGGCTCTCTTTTTCTTCTATGTAAAATTAAGTCTTTTCAACTCTAAATGGTATAGTACTAGACAAAACTATGTGAGACACATATAAAGAACAGGGAAGAAAACACAAATGATATCTGACCTTAAAGAACTGAGTTAATCTCTCTAACTTCCATTTTCTTATCAGTCAGACAGATGTACTAGTATTATTAATGTCTTAGGGTTGTTTTAAGGATTAAATGAGATTAAATGCACAAAATGCGCTTATTGCAATTCATGAAATGTCAACATATTGATTAGCTAATGAAGAGGATGAGTGAGTAGAGGAACAAGTAACACCCTGAGGAAACAACCAAACAATTCTGATCAGTCTAACTTTCTTTAATGTGGAGTGGAGCATTGTTCTAAATTATAAGAGATTTAAAAGATTTGACATCCACATTCAAAGTGTGATTCTTAATTAAATACAAGTTTCCCCCCCAAAATCTAGTAATGACACTTGGGAAATAATTGGAGATATTTTAGTAGTCACTGGATATTGGGTTATATATTTTTTTTAAAGATTTTATTTATTATTTGACAGAGAGAGAGATAGCAAGAGCAGGAACACAAGCATGGGGAGTGGGAGAGGGAGAAGCAGGCTTCCTGCCGAGCAGGGAGCCCGACGTGGGACTCGATTCCAGGACCCTGGGATCATGACCTGAGCCGAAGGCAGACGCTTAACAACTGAGCCACCCAGGCGCCCTGGATATTGGGTTATATTTGAAAATTATTGTGGATTTTGTTAGGGACAAGAATGGCCATACAGGATAATGTTCTTGATTTTAAGTGATGAGTCCTGAAGTAGTTGGGAATGAAGTTATGATACCTGCAGTTCACTTTGAAATGATTCAGCAAAGAAATAGAGATAAATGATTGAAAGATGAAATAAGCAAATTGGGAAGAATGTTAACAATTTTAATTGATGGGACTATATTTGTGCTTACTGTACCAGAATTTATACTCTTCTGTATATTTGAAAATTCCCATAATAAAAACTTTTTAAAAGTGATCTAAATAGGGAAAGGGTTCCAAAGTATACTATAGAACAAATAAATCCAAATGCTGAAGAGTATACAGAATAATCCCATACTATGTATCTTTCTTATTTCTTCCTTCCTCTCTCCCCTCCTACCTTCCTTCTTTCCATTTTTTTCTTCTTCTGGAAGAATGAACAAGAAACTCTACCTCAGAACTTATGTTATAGAATTGGAGGTAAAGGAAAGGAGATTTTACTTTTCATTTTTTTAAATTGTTTGAATTTTTACCACAGTCGTATATTAATTTAACTTAATTTTTTAATATTTAAATAAAATCAAAGACAAAAATTTTTAAGTAATTATTATTAGCTATTTAACCAAAATAATTAGTGTCTCTCTGAATTAGAATCTTCCCTTGAGTATGTCTGTGTACCATATTCTGAAACCAAAGCTTCTGTGCAATGTTCCAGCCGGAAATAGTGATTTGACCATAAAAAAAAAAAAAAAAAAAAAAATGAAGGTTTGATAAGGATGTAAAGATCTGAAGAAGAAAAACTGTTGGCATTACAAACTTGTCATTGATCGGAATAGAAGAAATATCCAAACACTTGCTCTTTATTTTCTACAAATCACCTTTAAAAATACAGATTGTTTGGATGGTCATTTGCACTGTTAACATGTAACTTTCAAAATTACTCTTGGGATATATTTTCTTGGCTGGTTAAGTTGAACATCACTTTGTTTAGAGGATGCAGAGCTTACAAGTATTCTTAAGCCTTTCGTGTCCCTAAACCTTACCTACCACTCCTTTCCCAAAATGATTAAAAAAGACATTGCACTGAGCTATGAAGTAGCAGGCCGACTCAGAGCAACTTTGTCAGCATCTGAAAAGATTAAGACTCTCTAGGCAATATTAACTTTCCATCGTCACTGGTTCTTCTGTCTGTTCTGAGCATGACAGGGCAGGAGAAGGCCCCTCCGGAGCAGTAGATTGAAGAGGCTTTAGTCCAGCCCATTTGGAAAGCAGAGAGGACCCTCTTCACAGCAAACCGAAGACATTCTCTGTGGCAAGGGGGATATTCAGCAGTATGCCACTATGCCCATTCTCACCCACCGTGATTGTTTAGTTCTCAGGTTATTCCGGCTTGTTCGATAGTTTGACAATTCCCCTTCCATGCAGGAATCACATAGGAAACATAATCAGGCACCCACTCACATCTTGAACCAGGAAGGATTCCTGTTGTTTCTCCTTTCTCTAGTTAGTGGTGCATGCAGGGCTTGAGTGGCATAGAAGGGCCTAAAATTTTCAGGAGACTGAAAACATTATAGGGATTCTTCTGTCACCAGTACCCTGATGTCCCCAGCCGCTACCACCACCACACTGATGCACAAAGCAGTCAGATGCCTCCCCCTTTAATTTGTTTCTGGTTTGCATGCCTACTCTATACGTCTCTCTCTACAATCTCTACCCAATTAGGCATTGGACCTATAATCTCAGCAAGAGTAACCAAGAAGGAGGTCAGAATCAGGCAAACGGCTTCCTTTATCAATCTGTGACAAGTATTTGTCATGCACTGGACACCATAAAATACTTCTTTGGATACAGAATAAGAGCAGTGATTAGTATATCTGTAAATTCCAGACCTGTAGATATGCTGTCAAAGTGGATACATGGATAGAGCAACCTGTGGGATTTTATTTAACTGATTTCAAAATTAAGCCTGGGATATCTATAATTTAATAAATATTTCAACAAAATGTAAATAAGGTGTGTTTTGTGCTACTGTATAATAAAGAGACATTTTCGTATCTTCACTGTGCAAATAAAACAGCATTGGCATGGCAGTCATGATTTTGAAATCACAAATGAAAGCACACTTTAATGAAATGACATTTTATGAACTTAAAGCAAACTGATTTTTAAGTAATCTTATTGAAAGCAAGCTGCCATGCTCTTCGGCTTTCCATAGTCAGCAGCTGTCTTGTTTCATGTTTCACTGTACCAAGCAATGAGATTTGTGTTTGAAGCCTCATAAGTCAACAAGAGAAGGAAAAAAAGCAGGAGACCCTTGCATGGCTCAAAAGCATGGTGTGGTCGTTACAGTTTAGTGTAGAATAATTTACCCATCTTCCAAAATAGTAGTGATGTAAGATCCTAAACATTTGCTTTTTTGATCTATAATTTGAAATTATTATGAGATCCATTAAGTTTTATGATTTTATTTTATATTTTTGTGCCTCTATTAAAAAGAAGGGTTGGGCTAATGTCCATAGCAAATTTAAAAATTAAATTAGAATCTTATTTATAGTTCCCAAGTCTTTCTTGAATATCATTCTTTTTTTTAAAGATTTTATTTATTTATGAGAGAGAGAGCATGCGCAAGTGGAGGGGAGGGGCAGAGTGAGAGGAAGAATCAGAAGAATCAGGCTCCCCACTGAGCAGGGGGCCGATGTAGGGCTGGATCCCAGGACCCTGAGATCATGACCTGAGCCGAAGGCAGATACTTAACCAACTGAGTCACCAGCACCCCTGGAATATCATTCTTTTAATTATAAAAGAGTCAATTAATAAAATAAAGAAACACCAATCCAGGATTCTACTTGTTACCCTCCTATTGATTAGCTGTAGAAACTTAAGTAAGTTACTCTTTGGCCTTTGATTTCCTGGCCTGATAACTCTGTTCTAACATTCTATAGTTTTTAAATTCCATTGGCCTGCCTGTGGTGAGAGCAAGGAGGTATGCTTAGTTAATATTTTTACAAGCTTAAATTTCTAATTAAGACATAAGTTTTACATATGCTTAAAAATGATTAGACACAAGAACTATCTGCAGGAGCCCAAATAAGAAGTCTGTATGTTGGGCGCCTGGGTGGCTCAGTTGGTTAAGCGACCTTCTTCGGCTCAGGTCATGATCCTGGAGTCCCTGGATCGAGTCCCGCATCGGGCTCCCTGCTTGGCAGGGAGTCTGCTTCTCCCTCTGACCCTCCCCCCTCTCATGTACTCGCTCTCTCTCATTCTCTCTCTCTCAAATAAATAAATAAAATCTTTAAAAAAAAAAAAAGAAGTCTGTATGTATTCTGTCTTCCAGGACAGAATATAATCTCTGGGAGAGATAAGATATAAAGTTACATATTGTAAACCTTGATGGGCCATTGTATATAATATTAGACCTAAGAAATGTTATGTTGCAAAATTTCCTATTTTCACAAAATTTTACTAGGTATCTAATACCTCGTTTATCTATGAATTGAAAATCAATCTATATTTTAGTAATCAGTTTTCATTTTTAATTTAAACTTTGAGGCTTACTGAACTAATTTGTTTTTAAATATCAAGTAAGAAGCCTATAAAGATTATTTAGTCAAAACAGAAACACATTAAAGGAAGAAAGTCTATTCTTTTGGGTAACTTCTTCAAGTATTGTTTATTCATAAAAAAAATTGTGAGTAAACTGACATTCCATGTTTATTTGCTCACTAACTATTATTGGCTCAATTCAATCCGGGAACTATATATTAAACAATTACTGTAGATTTAGATAGACAGATAGAGGGATAGTTAGTATTATAGTTAATCATCTTCCCACTAACTTATTCTCATGTACCAATACACTTTAAAAGTCCAGTACTGTCTTTTTTTTTAAAAATTTAGGTTACATAATCTTTCTTTGGTCCATCTGTGTATAAATGATATATCATTCTGTGGATCCAGACAACAAAGCACTCTGCTGCCTTGTTGATCAAAAGAAGTAATTTAGTTGACGTCCAGATCATTGAAGAATTAGCTGGTCCTTGCATATAACACTTCAGTTCCACACTCTCTCGATATCAAACCCCTAGGATCCCATTAGGAAAAATGGTGTGACATGTGAAAGAAAATGAAAGAAAACTTCTTTTGAGGTTACCTAGGAGACAGTGTAATTTGATTTGCTAAAAAAAATAATTTAAGACTAAATGGTGGATTAGAATATTATTTGTCAGCATTGTATAAGCAATAGTTTTATATAATATAATGTTCCACATATCTCTGTAGATGCATTCTTTTGATCTAAGCAGTATGCTATGAGATGTGCCAAGTGGTTATAAAATATTTACCTGACTGTAGAAGATATTTTTTCCCTTAGATAAAGTGGACCTCACACCCTCCACTTCTGTGAATGCTGCCTCAGGCTGTCACCAAAATTGGACGAGAGACACACCATACAGTGATCCTCAGAGCCATCCCTGTGCATCTGGATTTTCCTTGGATCACACAGTTTTTCAGGCAGATCTGCCTTAAATACTAATTATGGCAGGTTACCTATGCTTTTCTTTTCTATTCTCATTGAAGGCCTTGAAATATATTTTTTTTCTCCTATGGCTTTTTTTTAAATTTAATTTTATTTTATTATGTTATGTTAGTCACCATACATCATTAGTTTTTGATGTAGTGTTCCATGATTCATTGTTTGCGTATAACACCTGGTACTCCATACACTACGTGCCCTCTTTAATACCCATCACCAGGCTAACCCATCCCCCCACCCCCCTCCCCTCTAAAACCCTCAATTTGTCCATAGTCTCTCATGGTTCATCTCCCCCCCCGCCCCCCGCCGATTTCCCCGCTTCCTTCTCCTAATGTCCTCCATGCTATTCATTATGTTCCACAAATAAGTGAACCCATATGATAATTGACTTTCTCTGCTTGACTTATTTCACTTAGCATAATCTCCTCCAGTCGCATCCATGTTGATGTAAAAGTTGGGTATTCATCCTTTCTGACGGCTGAGTAATAATATGCCATTGTATATATGGACTACATCTTCTTTATCCACTCGTCTGTTGAAGGGCATCTTGGCTTTTTCCACAGATTGGCTATAGTGGACATTGCTGCTATGAACATTGGGGTGCATATGGCCCTTCTTTTCACTACATCTGTGTCTTTGGGGTAAATACCCAGTAGTGCAATTGCTGGGTCACAGAGTAGCTCTATTTTTAATTTTCTGAGGAACCTCCACACTGTTTTCCAAAGTGGCTGTACCAACTTGCATTCCCACCAACAGTGTAAGAGGGTTCCCCTTTCTCCAGAACCTCTCCAACATTTGTTGTTTTTTGCCTTGTCAATTTTTGCCATTCTAACTGGTGTAAGGTGGTATCTCAATGTGGTTTTTGTTTGTTTGTTTGTTTGTTGTTTTTTTAATGTTATGTTAATCGCCATACATTACATCATTAGGTTTTTTTTATTATGTTATGTTAATCACCATACATTACATCATTAGTTTTTGATGTAGTGTTCCATGATTCATTGCTTGCGTATAGCACCCAGTGCTCCATGCAGTATGTGCCCTCTTTAATATCCATCACCAGGCTAACCCATCCCCCCACCCCCCTCCCCTCTAGAAACCCCAGTTTGTTTCTCAGAGTCCATAGTCTCTCATGGTTCGTATCCCCCTCCAATTTCCCCCCCTTCATTTTTTGACTTGATTATTTGCTTTTTGGGTGTTGAGTTTGAGAAGTTCTTTATAGATCTTGGTTATCAGCCCTTTGTCTGTAGTGTCATTTGCAAATATCTTCTCCCATTCTATGGGTTGCCTCTTTATTTTGTTGACTGTTTCCTTTGCTGTGCAGAAGCTTTTTATCTTGATGAAGTGAAACAAAAGCAAAATTGGACTTTTGGGACTTCTCCTATGGCTTTTATTTTTAAACTATCAGCTGTCCTCCTATATAAAATTCAGATACACTATGTCAAAAAGATCTTTAATTCACTTGTTTTACTCTAAGTTTGATCGATTTCCCGCCAGAATCAACTCTCTTGATTAGCTGGATTGACATTGTGCAGACCGAAAGTCATAAATTAGTGTCCCTTGGACCAGTTGCATCCCACAGATGTCTTTTTTTTCCCCACTTAACAGTATTAAAAAATTGAATTAGATGCCTGCATTACAAAATGGAGGAGATTTCATATAAAAATTCCAGATTTCTGGCTTCTTTCCAATGTGCCCCAGTTAGAGCTGGCTCGTTTACTCATTTCCATTGCAGCATGGTCTCCATGGGCTTTTGAGCTTTGGACCTCTGATCTAGACAGACATATTATCCCATAAATGAACATTTTGGACAAATTATTGCCTAATATTTCACAAAATTTTATATAATGAACTCAGCAATAGTCTGAGCATCTTTGGTAATATTATACCTGACCTTTCTATCTATTCGAATTCTACCTATCCATAAAGCCATTTCAAAATGAATTTTCTCCATTAACTTCTTCCTTATCCTAACCCTAATCAACACTAATTGAACACCTACCAAATGAGAGAGATTGGAGTGAGGGCTGAAATACAGAGATAAAAAATACAAGATGTGCCCTCAAAGAGTGCTCATAGTTCAGCAGAAAAGACAGTTACTCAAAACAATAATTACAATAAAATATTATCAACACTATTTTAATAATAGCCATCAACTATGGAATATTCTAAGTGCTAGACCAGCTGCCAGTGTGCATCTGTGTATCCACTGTCTCTACTTTGCCACTGCCACTTGCTCTTCAAGCCACTCCAGTCAGTCCAAAGTCTACACTAGTCTACCGAAACAACTCTGTTTAAGACTATCAACTGTCTCCATCTTCCTAAATCAATTCCTAATCAGATTACATAACCAGGTGGCAAGTTATTAATATGCTGTTTCACAGTTTCCTCATCTGTGAAATTAGGGACAATATCAGTATCTATCTTGTATGATTGTATGAGCTAATTCAAGTGAGGATGGATTGTATGAGATATTGTGAGGATTGTATGGGAAAATCCATGTAATCTCTTAAAATAATGTTTGGCAGATAAGAAGGGTACAAACACACTAGCTTTTATTATGATGATGATTACTGTTAAATTATGACTCTCCTACAATTACTAGTCATTTTTGCAGCAGTATTTGACACAAATGGGCATTCCCTTCTTTTTGAAATACTTTCTTCCCTTGGCTTGCCTTTCCTCATGTCACACTCTCCTGGTTTCCCTATAATGTGACTGGCCTTGGTTTTCTTTGTTGGTTCCTTGTCCTTGTGAGACCTGCAAATATTGGAGTGCTCCAGAGCTTGGTATGGGCCTCCTTCTCTTTTCTGTGTACCCCTCTCCATTATAATCATATCTAATCCATGGCTTTAGAGGCCATCTATGTTCTCATGACTATAACATATCACCATCCCTGACTTTGTCCCTAAACCCTAGGCATGCATAATCCAGTGTCTTCTCTGTGTATCTATCAGGCATCTCCAACTTGAACCCTTGATTCCCTTCACACATCTGTTTTCCCATTTTGACTCTTTCTCCAGAGGGTCCATTCTCCATAAAGCAGCAGAATGATTTATTTTTTTAAGTTCAAATCATTCAATGCATCTCTGTTGGTTGACTGATTGCTGTGAGCACCATCTAGTTTGCTGACATCCCTGCTGGCGTGTGACAGCTACTCACTCACAGCAGACTCAGGGAGACGGAATTCAGCAGCAATCACTGCGTCCAGCCACTGCCTAGATTTATCACTTGCTGCCAGAATTCCAGAATAAAAAAGAAGTGATCATCACCAAAGATGATTCACCATCAGAGGCTCTACCCAGGGATTTTATTTTGCCCTGAGAACTAGTGAATCTAAGGCTATATCTTATTTTGTATTCATGTACCATAAAAACAGCTGGTGTAAAGAGTGAAGAATTCAGAGGACAAATCACTTGTTAGATTATGTTTATTAGACTAAGTAGTTGATTTAATTCTGATTACCTTGTTAGATTAGTGTGGTGTAAATATAGCCCATCAGAAGATAAACCTGCTTTCAGTGACTCTCAAACTTGTCCTTCCTGAGAACTTCTTTCAAGTCTCTGCTGTCCTTGACACCTGATCTGAAATGGCACTCATCACATTGTGCTCGCTCTCCCCGTTTTATTTGTCTTCTTATTTATTATATATTGATTTGTTGAGCTGTTTGTCACTGCAGTTGTTGTGGTGGTGGTTGTTACCTGTCACTTTCCTCAAGAATAGAAGCTCCACAGGAAGAAGGGCTTCATATTTTGTACTCCTATGATATGCCAAGCACCTAAAACATTCGCTCATATTAGGCATGCAATAAATAGGTATGAAACACATAAATGAATGAATGCTATTAATGTGTAAAGTGAATAACCAAATGAGTGCTGTCAAAGAGCTCATTCTGCATTGTTTCTCCACGTAAGACTCTAAGGCTATAGTTATGTGTAAGGATATAAGGAACTTTCCATTATAGACTTGGTTGGAGCTGCAATTTACTTACAGTGTATTTTAAACATGTCTTATAAACCATGGAATGGGTTAGGTTATATGAAAATAATTCCTCAGCTAGTAAGCTTTGTGTATATGAGATTCTCAGTTACAAAGAAAATATAAAACAAATGTACATTAAATCTGTCTTTGGGATTTAAGAGGAAATGATTTATCTACATTAAGAATAAGAAATTCAAAGTTTATCTTCTACTCTTTGTTGATGACTCAAGTATTATTGGTATATTGTGTCTCTACTTTGGCTGCTATAAATTGCATTTATAAGTGGTATGTAATACAATTGGGACTGGATCAAAATTCATGATATCCATGATTTATACACTGCCCATCTATTGGCATTGCTGGCCAGGGAGGTGCACTGGCATGACTTGCAACGTCATGTCCCCTTCTCTTGTAAAATATTAGAGGCAATAAAAGAAAAAGTGTGAAATTAAAGTTGCCTATGGAGAACTGGGGTGATCACACTGAAACCCAAATTTGAAATGCTGACCTAGGCAAGTGCTGACAGAAAAAGAGAAGGGAAGAAAAAAGTAACAATGCCAAGTTACTCATGTTTTATACAAACATGCCATTCCCCACAGTTATTATGCTAAGTGGAAGAGATCCCCACACATACCTAACTCTTCCAAACTCTCCCTTTCATGAGGTTCATATAATTCAGCTTTATCTGTTTAAAAGTATATAAGGTGTGGGTAACTGGCAACATATTTACATACTTCTGAGAACCTCAGATGCCATGTGTAGATTGGTCTGTATTACCATAGAAGTTATCTATGGTTCTATATGTAGTATCATGTCATCTGCAGATAGTGAAAGTTTTACTTCTTCCTTAGCAATCTGGATGTCTTTTATTTCTTTGTCTTGTCTGATTGCTGTGGCTAGGACTTCCAGTACTATGTTGAATAAAAGTAGTGAGAGTGGGGGGGGGAAACAAAAAGAAGTTATCTATGGTTATAGTTCTTGGTGCAAAGTGAACTAGAAGACTGAAGCAGTTGTTTTGAATTGTCTTGTCATTACCTTCATCTCTCTTTCGTGTATACACACTGCCAGTGACTGTAAATTGGGTGGGATTATCTGTGTGGGAAAGAGAGAGGAAAGGAGCAAAATACAACCCAAAACTGAAGTGTAAAATAAGATAAAAGAGCACAAAATAATCGCTAGAGTCCAAGGTTCACAGTTCTGAAGGTGGTGTTTAGAACTGTTAGCAGTAATTTTTTATTGTTTTTTTTTAAGTTTTAAAGTCATTTTATGCAGAATTTTGTGTTTGTTTCCTGATTCAATAAATACCATACAAAACAATGTAAAAATGGCTACCATTTTCACTCTCCTGCTCCCCCTACCTGGGGACAATCCCATTTAACTCGGGTTCTCCAGATTTGGTCCAGCAAATAAGATTGAGTGACACTATAGTCCCTCAAATCAAATAATTATTTTTTATCATGTTGATTATTTGTTTTGATACTGGCAGGAGGAGGCAGCCATTGGAATGCCAGTTTTGGAGTGAATCCGTCAAAAGTCAGAAAGTCAGATCTAAAATAAGAATGTGTATGAATGGGTTTAATTGAAATGTTTCAGATGAGAGAACAGGTCTTTTTTTTTTTAAAGATTTTATTTATTTATTTGACAGAAAGAGACACAGTGAGAGAGGGAACACAAGCAGGGGGAGTGGGAGAGGGAGAAGCAGACTTCCTGCCAAGCAGGGAGCCCGATGTGGGCCCGATCCCAGGACCCCAGGATCATGACCTGAGCCGAAGGCAGACGCTTAATGACTGAGCCACCCAGGCGCCCCGAGAACAAGGTCTTATTGGTAGAAAACAAACAAACAAAAAGCCCTTATTATCTGGTTAGATAAAAGGGGGGGAGACTGTTTTCTAGACTTGAAAGGAGTGCCACCATTGATTTGCCTTACATCATTCTCTGAAGACCCTGTACCCCGAGTAACTAAAAGAAATATCTTTCAGGATCACCTATTGGGCTGATCTTAAAAAACATTTTACTGGTTTTTATTCTGACTAATATATTCCTAATAGATTTTCTCTTACACTTCCACATAGGAGCCTTCTTTCTAGAATTTACCATATTGATTTTGTTATCTAAGCTTTAGCACCATTCAGACCCAGAGCCATGTTCACCTAAAGTGCTTAATTGCAACAGAATATTTACTGGAGAAAGTATGAAACTTCACTTTCAGAATATTCTCCAATATGTTTCCCATTTATTCTGAGTACAGAACTACAGAGAGCACTAGGCCAACAGCTTTCCTTATCTTCCACTATAATCCACTCTTCTTGTTATCATGACCACAAATGCTCATCACCCTCATTTATTTTTCATGGTTCTTCTGGATCTTTTCTAGCAATACTAAAAAAAAAAAGAAAGAAAGAAAGAAAGAAGGAAATTACCATAATGAAACATAATATTTAAAATTCTTAGCAATGTTTGAAAGAAAGAAAGAAAGAAAGAAAGAAAGAAAGAAAGAAAGAAAGAAGAAAGAGAAAAAGAAAGAAGGAAATTACCATAATGAAACATAATATTTAAAATTCTTAGCAATGTTTGAAAGAAAGAAAGAAAGAAAGAGAAAAAGAAAGAAGGAAATTACCATAATGAAACATAATATTTAAAATTCTTAGCAATGTTTTGCATACATTCTTCTCTAAAAAGTCACTAACAGCTTTTTGGAGAAGCAGGGTGATCCAGACAAGATATAGTATTTAACTATCAAATTATGACCTCAGAAGGGGAAAGCTGTGGACATTATCAGCAACAATAGGCACTGCTACACTGAGAACTAAGTTGTCAACAAGTTTCATAATGCTTCAGTGGCTTTAGAAGTGTTTGTCCTTGTTTTACCCTCGGCCACTACCAGTAAAAATTTATAATTGGGGGCTTGTAGCAGTTGTGAAATATCTGTGTGATTTACCCTCAGGAGAATGGCTTCAAAAACTATAAATGAAAATGCAGAAATGTCTTGTGGGTAAATTACATCTGCCTGGATTCCCTTCCTGGCAAGGGGTTTTCTGTATCTTCTCTGAAGTCATGGAATGTTAAAGTTGGAAGAAAGCTTAGAGATTATCTCTTTTGACTACTTCTATGACAGAAAGGCACCGGAGGCTCCGTGAAAAGAAATGGTTTGTTACAAAGAGTGCATTAAATTTCCCAAGGATAAATTGTGAGAAGCTACTACAACTTCACTGAGTCACCACAGGCCTGCAAGCAGTTCTAAGTGGACCAGGCAGGTTGGGTAAAGAAATAGAAGGCCTCCTTGCTTCAGACTCTTTGGTCTCTCATGGGCAGGACCTGAGGTAGCTGCCACACTTGCCTAAATCTGTTTTCTTGCTTAGAAAGGGGAGCTCTTCCGTGGGGTGGGGGGAGCAAGAAGGAACTGTTTTACTATTACTGTTTCCCCCACAACTCCCATCTTCTCCTAGTCCCTGACCACCTCCCTTTATCTTTGTCTGAACCCCCAGTATAGCTGCTGACCCAGCTGAAGCTATCTTTTTGTGAGTTCCTGTTTTCTGGATTTTTTTGATTTGTTTCCCAATTCAACCTCATCCACCAACACATGCTCCAATTGAACCCATCACCATAGCAGTAGAAAATCAGATACTTGTAAAAATGCATTCAGCAAACAAATCTGAATTGTCACAGTTCTTGAAGCCATTCATTCACTGAGGGTGAGTGAGGACCCATTCAGCCTTGTAAGAAGAAAAAGAAATAATAAAAATGGCAAGGAAAGAAAGGAATAGCATTATACAGGTTAGTGATCATTTGTTAGCTGAATGTAACACTTTTCTGACAGTGAATTGTGGTGGATTTTATTAACAGATTTGTATGGGATCTTTTTTCATCGTTGATAGGAGCTTAAAATATCAAAATTTGATTTTTTTGTCTTCTCTTGATTCACTCAATAGGAGCTGTTATGCACTGGGTCTTGAGAAATTTTCTAGAGATCTCCTCTTTGAAAACATAAGTGTACAGCTCATTTGTCTTAGTTTAGTTGGTCTTATTGTGTTGCTTTTGACGCTCAGAGTCCTTATCTCATGTTTTATACTGGAAAACTGCCTTTAATTGAATATATTTTTCTCAAGACCCTGCCAGATAAACCAGCTTACAATTGGACACAAACCTTCTCAACTACACTCAATGTACATCTCAGGGAGAAAGTGGCAACGCTCTACTTGAAGGCACCCCACACAGCTTGAATAATGGGGCAAGTAGGGACCACAAACACATTTACACATAAATTTTCCTGAAAATTCAACTAAACTATATACATTTGAGTTTATATTTCCTATATGGCTCGTATTTCTTACAGCACCAAGCACAGTCTTACACAGAAGACTTCCCTCAAGTCCTCAGAACCGAGCTGAGCATGAATAGGAAAGAAGAGAAGCTGAGGAAGAGAATCATTCAGGAGAAGAAGCAGCTTACTAGCTGGGTGGTACACTATGGCAGCACTCCTCTGCATCTCATCACACATCTCTTTCTCTTCATCCTTCTAGTTGGCATACACAAATGCAGGAGGAAAGGCCGAGAGTCCCTCCATTAAATAATGATTTAAAATACTATTTAAGTCATTTATCTATAGCTCTCTGAAACCCTTTGGGGGAGTAATTAGAAGTGGTCAAGCAATGGCTTGCAAATCTACATCTCCTAACCTAGGTTCTCTCTTAACATCCTGTCCTCGATATTTGCCCTATAGGAAATCTCCATCCTGATACACTCGTGGGATCTTAAGCTCTGAGTGTCCAGTTGCACTCATTGTTCATGCCGCAAATCTGGTTCTTTTTCCCCAGTCACTCCTATTTTGACAGTGTTTCCACCATCCTTCTAGTTTTTCATCTTACAAACTTTGGAATCATCTAATAATTTTTCAGCTCTAATTCACCTTTTATAGCTATTGGCCCACCAAGTTTCATGTCCATATCATCGATTTCTTTCAATCTCAGTGTAACCATCCTATCCCCGTGATAATCTTGCCTGAATTACCATCAAAACCTCACAACCAATCATCTCTCTATTATGTTCTCCCATGTTTTCAGTTCATTGTGAATACAATTAAATTTATCTTCTAAAAATCTGCTTTTCTAATACCATAGCCTTGCTCACAATCCTCTAATGGATCCCATCTAGGGTAATATTCAAACTCTCACATCAGCGTTTAAGACCTTCATTTGTTTAGTCCTAAACTACATATCTAGTCTTAATTTCTTTCCCCTTACAACATAAACTATTACACTTGACAAAGTCATCACCGTCACATCTATCCTCCCTGCTATGTCCGTCTCATCCTGCTCCTTACTTGCAAGTAATGTCTCGACTCATCCCATCTATGACCAATGCCTACCCATTCCTTAGAATACAATATAAATCCCTTTTACCATATGAAATATTCTTATTCATCTTTAAGCCACAATAATTCATACATTCCCTCTGTATTCACCAGTGAAGGCATCTGACCCTGGGCTTTTCTTTCTTGGGAGGTTTTTGATTACTGATTCAATCTCTTTATTTGTTGTAGGTCTGTTCACATTTTCTATTTCTCCTTAAGCTAAGTTGGTAGTTTCCGTGTTTCTTGGATCTCTTACTTTCCTTAATCACATTTTATTTTTCCTTCCATCTTCAGAGGTTAAATCTGAAGGCCAGAGGAAAAATGTCCCCTTTTCTGAAAGTAAATCTAAATGGAAGTACATTAACTAGAGTTAAGCCAGTTTCCTCACCAAAACTAAATGAGACAAGAAAATGTCTTTACCTCCCATATAATAAATTGCCCTTCATTATATATTCCTACCTTTTGAAACAAAATTCCTAAGGAAAACAAGTGTTAGGCTTGACCTCTCAAGGCCTTTCTAGAGCTGTTTTTTTCTAGAAAGTTAAATTGCCCTGAGACCCTAAAGGAGAAGAACATTCAGCATTTTATCCATTGAACTTTTGCTAAAGAACTCACAATACAATTTTTCACATCCTCTTGTCATGTTGCTTCTCCTGAATATTGTGTATCAGCTTTCTATTCGTTTTCAAACATATTACTACAAGAGCAGAAAAGGGGTGTGTGTGTGTGTGCGTGTGCGCACGCATGTGCATGTGTGTGCGCATGTGTGTGTGCACATGTGTGTAAGAAAGGGTAAAACAGCCACTTTATTTGTGATTATTAGTCACTCTGGTAGGAGGTAGTGTTTAGTCAGGATAGTATTACCCACACCCCAAAATGTCTTCTGATCTAACCTATATCTTTATTGCTTTCTCTATGTAACTATTACCTCTTATAATCTGATCACCTAAATTATCTTTTAGTCTGGGTAGTCAGCATAGATAATTATGCTCCTTCAGGGGAAAGAGGAACGCTGCTGAAACACACACACACGCAAACACCAGCTGCTTCTCCAAGTTTATTACTCAATAAGCATTTATTGAACACCT
Organism: Neomonachus schauinslandi; assembly: GCF_002201575.2. NCBI lineage: Eukaryota > Metazoa > Chordata > Mammalia > Carnivora > Phocidae > Neomonachus > Neomonachus schauinslandi. The sequence continues at coordinate 129,631,347 of NC_058405.1, forward strand.
ACTATGTGTGATGCATATATTATGTGGGACTACAAGTACATAGTTTGAACAAAGCAGGCTTGTCTTGTCAAAGATTCCGATCATGATTCCTTTTGTCAAAGATCCAGTTCATGAGAATTCTACTTTTATCTCGTGCAGAGTTCAGCAGTGCAGTTGAACAAAACAGTTGGAGGCTCACATACCAGTAGAAGTTAAATGGTAATGCAGCAATGACCCCAGAACTTCTGCTGCCCAGGAAACATTTAATGGTGTTACCCAGGAAGTATCATGACACTGTACAAAGGGGCATCTGTTTGCAACTCTAACCTCAACAAAGAAGCAATTCTTCTTGCCAAAGGGACTAGAATAAATCCCTTCCCTTTGCCCCAGCACACCCCACACCACTGATCCAGCAGAGAATGCTGAATGCTCACGATAGACAGAAGGCTGCAGGATCAACCAAACCAACAAGAGCCACACCAGGGGTTAACAAGGAAAGTAGGAAGCCAACACTTTGCTTAGCATATTGGGGGGAAGCAAAACCGTGAAGCCATTGATGCAGTCTTTTCCCAACACAATCTCCACAGCCAAGTGTAAGATAATCTACCAACAGCTCAAAATGCAGAAATGAGGAAGCAGCTGATCTCAGAACAGACACCCTGGGAAAAGAGTGGCCCTGGCTACAGAAAGGAACATCAGCAGAGCCAAGGCTGGACAAGCTTGTTCTTGCTTTAGTGTTGTGAAATTGTGGCTAGACCCAGCATTGAATTCCAGCTTTGCCATTCTCCTGCTGTGACATTGTGTAAGTCACTGAACCCCCCTGAAGCTTAGATTTTTTGCCTGTAAAACAAGCTTCCAAGATTGTGAGAATTAGAGAAAATGAATATGAAGTAGGCATTCAATAAGTGGCGGAACTTCTTTTTGAAGCATGTATTCAATCATCACAAACGAATCCCTTGATACGTCTCTTAAAGTTCCAACAGGTCTCTTGCTGTTAAGAGTCTCATGTCAGATGTGGATGCCTGCATGACAGATGCCTTTTAAATGGCTTATTTGTGCCTAAATGTGGTACACCTGATCATGCCCTTATCACGTATTGATTCTATGTTTCCGTCTCCTTCACATCTCCTACCTCTGTCCCCTCCATCCTAGAAGCTCTTTGGAATCAGACCCACATCTCATTCATCTTTGTCCCCAGTGATGTCATAATTTTTACACATAGTAGGTACTTGATACAATTTAATAATATGTATGCCTCTTTTCTATCATTTTGTGCCATATTTTCATACATTTTTCACTTGAAAATCCAGGTCATAAGAAAAGCAAAGTAGTTTATGTGTGCATGTGTGTATGAACATGTATATTTATGTACATGCCTTTGTGTATGTCTGTGTGTGGAAAATGGGAAACCACCTCAACACCTTCATTAATAGCTGGGTGTCTGCACCTGCAAAGGATCTGTGGCAAATACCTTTTCTATTTACTGAAGGGAATGCCTACAAATGGGACTTTTAAAAATATTTATATATATTAAATGGTAATAATAGTAAATGTATGTGAAGGAGACTGCTATGCTTCAAAAATAAAATGCAGCCATTTAATCTCTTTGACTATATATGTATTTATGTCCTGAAAAGCATTTAATACAAGTAGGTCTAAAAAGATTAGGATTCAAAACAGCAGACAGTTACTCAGTTGTGGCCAATGTGGACATTCACCATTGTGCCTCATTTTCTATTCATTGTTGCTAATTTTAGTCTTCAGGCTCACATATAGCAATTTTAAAACTCTGAAAATTCCATGAGTTCTTTTGTTAAAACCCAGCCTCGCTCGTGGTGAGCTCACTGTTAATTATTTTTTAATAAGTAGCTTTACTCCAGCATCCCAGAACCTGTTTGAGCTGCCAACATTAAAAGATAGAAACTACAGAAAGAGCAGCAATATCTCTCTGGAATTACAGAATTATCAAGCTTCTGAAATACAAAGGCTGCCGAAGTCAGCAGGCTCAGCTTCCCTCCCCAGCATCTCACATGCTCTACCAGGTGATTCACAGGAGATGTGACAGGCTCGGCTTCCTAATAGGTGTCCCCAGTAGCTGACCAGTGCTTACATGCATATTGAGGGCCGATGCTTGAGTCTCCTTGAAACTACATGAATGAAAGTTTTGAAACTTTCATTCATGCCATTTGAGTAGCCAAAGTCTGTGTTTACCACTACAGCCATTGTCCTTGTGGGAGTTCATCAGCCGGCTCCCTCTAGTCCCTCCTTGCCCGGTTCATCACTACCCCCAGCTTTCCAAGGCCCCCGCCATGCATTCTTAGAGGCTTATGAGTGATTATCCTGGGCCACTGAAATTAGAGCAATCTACTGATGGTAGATATAACTTAAGACTTTCTCATTTGTCTGTGGAGTTGGTGTGCAAGTTCTTGGGTAGCACTCCTGCTGGGCGATAAACAGATGATACACAGGCTGGTTACTTGGACGGGCAATAAGTGGTAGTCAAGAATGTGGTCTCTGGAGTTAGGTTGGCTGGGCTGGTTGACATCCTGTTTTCAGCACGTATGGGTTGTGTGATCTTGGACATTTCACTTTTTGTGCCTCTGTTTCCCTTTTCATAAAATGGTATTAATAATAATAGTACTTATTATAGGATTCTTGTGAGGATTAAATGAATTGACACACATAACTCATGTAGACCACATGGCATTTAAGAAATACTTAATAACAATACTAACTGTATTAACCTCATCAAATAGAGCTGAGAAGAACAAACCATATAGCTCCTTATTCTGCTCTGTTGGCAAGCTATGATGCTGGCTTTTCAAGCTGAACTCTGAGGTCTTACCCTGTGAAATCTTTGCTAGTCTTTCTATGTCTCACCTCTCCCAGTCCAGGAATGAGTTAGAAGTGGGAGCTAAAAATTTACTTTGCAAGTCTGCATCAGAATTTTCTTTAACTAGACCAACTTTTGTTTGTCTTTTTTAACTTAAGACTTTGTTATTTTTTTTACTCTCAGGTCCTGTAATGACATCTTTCATATTCCTTCAGCCCCAAGTAACTACCCACTAGATTAGTGGGTAGAGGCACTAATTAGTGCCTCTAATTGTCTGGAGAAGATAGAGAAGACCGCCATAGTAGAATGGTGAACAAATTCCATGAACAAAGGAAGGCAAAGGAAATTGGTTCCTATTCTTGGAAACAGTATTCTGTCATATATAACTGGAACTATATTTCTTGTCCAGATATTTATGCTAATACTTATTCAAACTTACTTAATCCTAAAAAACTTTACCATACTCAATGAGATACACAGATCACATTTGAATGCTACCAAATGATTGACTATACATGTTTTTAAATTAGAGCTTAAAACAAGCAAGAAGACTAACAAAGACTACTTAACTCTGTAATCTAGAAATCTCAACATTCAAGCCTAAGGCAGGCTGCTGTGCATTGTGATTTCATAATATAACTCAGGAGAGTAGAAATTATAAGCTCAGTGGAAGAAGGTGAGCTTTCAAATCTTCAAAAGAAAAGTAAAAGTGAAGAATTATCCCATGCATTTGACCTAGCCAAATCACTGTCTTTTGTTTCTCGAACCACAAACTACACTGACTAAATTTGATTATGCAGTCTTGAAAAATAATAATTTAGGTCCTGAAAATCAACATATTGTGACACATGTATAGAAATTACAGAATCACATGGAAATAAAATACCACCTTAACAAGGGAGCTCAGAAAATATATTTTGGGCACTGAAAATTTTATTTTGGGATGGGAACATGAGAATACATTTAAAATTGTTTATCGACAGTTGGTAAATCATTTTTTTCCATTTTTTTCTCTGCGTGGTACAGATGGGAAGCTAACATCTTCCAAAATCATTTCTCAGTTATACATATGTGTAAATTAGCCTGTGCAAATTACAAGTTTTCTTTGTCTGCTTTATTAAATCCTGTCAAAGCTGTTATTAAGACTGATTTTATATTGTCTGGTACTTGTGAAAATTGACAATGTAGGTTTGTGAGTTAGTCACTCCAAAAGACTTCTAAATATCTGATCAAATGTCAGCAAAGTAATGAAAATGTCTGAGTGTATAAATATCCATGCTCACACACCGTTAACATTTTCATTCATATAAATAGAGTACGCATTTTAGAAAGACTCCCTACGTGGGGCAGCCACGCTGGAGCTCCTGTCCCCCTGATAACACAGACAGTGAGTTTCACTGTAAGTTTAGATATGATAATGACAGTTTAGTGGACTTAGATAACCCTGCTGTCGTCCTCTATTCCCATCCCATAGACACCGTCTAGATTTATGTGAGAGAAGAATGTTAGGTTCTCTAAAACAGTAAAGATCTTCAGACTGACAAACGACTTACCACCATTCCTCCTGCCCATAATTTCCCCATTCAAATGGTGTCCTCTCCAAGTTAGAGTGGAGCCCAGTTTGAATCTGAGAAGTTAATCACTCGAAGGTCTTGCCCATGATTCAGCACATAGGTCTAATCACACAATGGATCCATGGAGACCTTATGACAAAGAGCAAAAACAAGCAAAGTAACCACAGCAAATACAACCAAAAGTTCATTGTCAAACAGAGAAATTTTCAGGGTCTGACTTTTTTTTTTCTTTTAGAATTGCACTTAGCAGAGTTGAATTTTCTTGCAAAGTATTAACAACTTTTTCAATCCTCTTCTATATGCATTTCCCTTAAAATTCTAAGGAATCTAAATTTAAACCACTGTGATATTAAGGAAAAAGAATTGCACTTCAGTGTGTTGTGCTTCAAGCATGTAATTGGAAAGAAAAAGGCATCAAAAATGAGAATAATGACAAGGCATTCAGGCGTTGAACTGGCATATTTGAAAGTTGTGACTTATACTGAATTAGCCATCCTAAAGTTTATTGTTGGTGCAGCAAAGGGAAAACTGATTATGGTGTATAATCTATACAGAATTTGACCACATTCACTTAATAAATACTCAATTTTGGCACTTCTTTAATAGATGTACTGTCTGGATTTTAGAGAGGGATGGAAGCCTAAAAAATCCATAGATCTCTTCTCTAATACCTTAGAGAAAAATAGGCTTTCATAAGTGCTTACTGAGAACCTGTATTTGTTAAATACAGTGCTGGGTGCTGGAGATACCATAGTGAAGAGGATGGAGCTCACTCTCTCGCGAGGGAGGTAATAAGTAACTCAGAATGAGTACGATAATGGGTGGCTCAGTCGTTAAGTGTCTGCCTTCAGCTCAGGTCATGATCCCAGGGTCCTGAGATCGAGCCCCCATGTTGTCAGGCTCCCTGCTCAACAGGAAGCCTGCTTCTCCCTCTCCCACTCCCCCTGCTTGTGTTCCCTCCCTCACTGTGTCTCTCTCTGTCAAATAAATAAAATCCTTAAAAAACAAAAACAAAAAAACATCCTCGGTTAGTTCCATATGCTTGTTTATAATTTATTTTTTTAATATTTTAATTTTGGGGCATTATAAACAGTTGTTCTGTTGTTCTTTGGTTCAAAGTTGCAATGTAAATACTACGGGGTAGTTCGATATGTATAAGTAGACAGAACCCTTTTGGCAAGTGACGAGTCAGACGAAAATTTCAATATTGAAATCATAGGAGATAAAAATATTGGAATTTTATCAAAATAAACCACAAGGGAAACTTTAAAAATTGACACTATGCATATTAGAAATTTTCTTGTACCAACTGTGGAATATTTATTTTACGTATTATTTCTTCAACACTGTCTAGAAGACCTTGGTTCCTTGGACATTTGCATAATTATACAGATGTGGGAAAAAATGTAAAGCAAAATAATGTTTTCAGTGGAATTTGGGGCAGTGATGCAAATACTGGAAAGTGCATTTGTGCTGGGTTCTGTCTTCTTGCTCTCCTCCCAGCCTATGGTAAATGCAAAAGACCATTTCTGAAGAGAACATTTTAACCCCTCCAGGTGGAAAATATGTCTATAGTCTAATGTGCATTGCTTATGTGAGGGCTCTTTTGCAGGGAGACACTAATGAGCTTATAACCCTGCCAGATCCCCAGTAATTAAGTTTTGGGGCATTTCAGGGGGAGATAATCTCCTCCCTTCTACCTACAGTGGAAAAAAAATTCAGTCCTACCCTGGAACCAGAGCCTCCACTGCTCTTTCTTGTGAATAATGACTAGTAGTGATGGTTTTTCAATTCCAGAAGTGAGTGGTACCCAATTCTAATTTTTATCCCAGTTTCAAGAAGTCTGTCTTGCTCTGAGTCTGGCCTTTCTGAAGAAAGTTATTTTTTGGAAAAAACCCTTGGCACACCACTGTCCTCCATATCATTGGCCCATCTCCAGGTAGAAGGTCCTCCTATTTGTAAGCTAAGTGACATTTCATAAACATAGCAATGCTCTTCCACAGGGAAATTTGAAGTTTATGCAGCATATTTAAAAGTGGATTTTATCACTTGAGCATTTAGACCTTTCTCTTCTTATAGCTGTTCCTACATCATAACAAAGATTCAAACCCTGGAAGTTATTACAGGAAACTGCCTCTAATTGTTGTTTTGTTTTCTCTCTTACTTGTGTGGTTCTCTACTTTATGGGAGTAATGGTGGGTACCATGGAGTGTACCTGACCTGTGTTTTAAGGGACCACAAACAGTCCAGTAGGTCAGGGGACAATGTTAATACAGTTCAGATACAGTCAAGTGAGATTCAGTAGAAGGAACAAGCCTGCTGTTCTTTACTGTTCCAATGGTATCTTGAGAAAAGATTCTATTATTGTGATTTGGCTTTTCTGGTCTCAGAAGCCTGAGTACTTTCCATATTCTAATTGCTTGCATACTATTTCTAGAATAATTCATGAAACTGTGTGAATTAATAGCTATGAAGAATCTTTCAAAATACAATTTGTCAAAATCTGGATCTTCTTTTCACTATGCATGTGAGTTTCCCTGTGGCCAGAGGTGTTGGCTGTGCCTCTGTTAGCAGACTTCTAGGGACCCACCCGTATTTTATTGAATAAAGGATACACTGATGGTGACATTATCTTATCAGAAGATTTTTATGTAACTAAAGCATGACTGCTACCTGGCTAAAGGTGACTGCACGATGCTTTGCACTGTAAGGCAAACTTTGTTTCAGAAAGGTTAAAAAGTGAAAATATGTGCACCTGACAATTGATGAAATACATAATGAGAGAGAATTTCCTGGATTGCTCCATCACATTTAAAGATTTGATAAATAGCCTTTGAAGAATTGCTCCTGATAGTTTGTCATTGTTAATGCAATCTGTGGTCTTCAGATGTGTGTTTGATCAACTGGAAGGAAAGGAAAGGAGAGGTTACCATCTCTGGATTTTCTTCATCGTGCAGTGGAGCTTAAATTCTCAGTGCAGAATGGACATTTACCATCATCACTCAAGCTATAAAAGAAACTAATTGAATAAGTGGAAAAATATTCCTTTAAATCTGGGAAGCAATGTTGTCCCCTCTTGTCCCTCAATTACAATGTGTGAAATCTCACTAGTATTTTATTGAAGATGCTTTTATAGCTCTTTGTGTTTCATTAAACCCCGAAGCAATCTTTATAATATACTATGGCAGGTGCTGAACTGCTGCTTGAGTTACTCTATGGAAAGACTTCTCTCTAGCCCCAGGAGGACCAATCTGTACAGTTTGATTTCTTCAAACCAATGAAAAGTTCTGTCTGCTTGGAATACCATCCACCCATTCAAGTGCCTCTAAGTTTTTCTTCTCTAGCAGGGTTTCTCAATCTTACTGCTACTGACATATGGGACTATGTCAACGAGAGCTATCCAGGGATCTGTAGGATGTTTGGCAGAACTCTTAGCCACTAAGTGCTAGAAGTACCTTCTCTACAAAAGTAACAATCAGAAATGTCTCCTGATGTTACCAAAGGACCCTGAGGGCCAAAACTGACCTGGTTGAGAACGATTGTCCTAGAGTGCTCGTTTTTAAGCTAGAGATACCCTGGAAGGATAAGGTCAGATATTTCCAGAATTGGTTCACACCCATATAATTATGATGATCAAATGTAAAACCAAACGATGGACTATCCAGGAGTTATATAAAACCAGTAAAACTGATGCTTTCAGCTTAAAGGATTCGATATTGCAACATGAAGCTACACTATGAGATAATTTAGTGTCAGAGGGGAGTTTGAAGATAGGCAGGATGATGGCATATACTGCTTTTTCTCTCAATTTCTGTAAGGGAAAAACTAAAACTTTCAGATATGAGGAAACAGCTAAAAGCACACCAAGTCAGGGTTATTCATTGTAGACTGTTTTGATCCTATGTATATTTTTTTATGTAATTATATCTATTTTCCGGTGATAGCTATTTTTTATTTTATTATGTTACGTTAATCACCATACATTACATCATAAGTTTTTGATGTAGTGTTCCATGATTCATTGTTTGCATATAACACCCACTGCTCCATTCAGTACGTGCCCTCATCTTATGTATATTTTTAAGAGGCAGTAAAAAATTAAAAGTTTTCCATAAAGAATGAAGACAAAGAACAATAACAAATTGTAGTATAATTCAAGTGAAAATATTATTAAAATAGCACTACTCCTACCCCATTAGTGTTTTGCTCCCATCCACATGAAAGTATTTGTCACCCAGATGCTTCCCCAGAAGTACATCTTCTTGTATATAAATGGCCTTATTCTTTAGTATTCCTTTTTTAAATTTTATTTTATTATGTTATGTTAATCACCATACATTACATCATTAGTTTTTGATGTAGTGTTCCATGATTCATTGTTTGTGTATAACACCAGTGCGCCATTCAATACGTGCCCTCTTTAATACCCACCACCATGCTAACCCATCCCCCTACCCCCCTCCCCTCTAGAACCCTCAGTTTGTTTCTCAGAGTCCATAGTCTCTCATGGTTCCTCTCCCCCTCCGACTTCCCCCCCTTTATTTTTCCCTTCCTACTATCTTCTTTTTTTTTTTTTAACATATAATGTATTATTTGTTTCAGAGGTACAGGTCTGTGATTCATCAGTCTTACACAATTCACGGCGCTCACCATAGCACATATCCTCCCCAGTGTCTATCACCCTCCCACCCCCACCCCCACTCCAGCAACCCTCAGTTTGTTTCCTGAGATTAAGAATTCCTCATATCAGTGAGTTCATATTATACATGTCTTTCTCTGAGTGACTTATTTTGCTTAGCATAATACCCTCTAGTTCCATCCACATCATTGTAAATGGCAAGATTTTGGTTTTTTTATGGCTGCATAATATTCCATTGTGTATATATACCACATCTTCTTTATCCATTCATCTGTCGATGGACATCTTGGCTCTTTCCATAGTTTGGCTATTCTGGACATTGCTGCTATAAACATTGGGGTGCACTTGCCCTTCGGATTACTACATTTGTATCTTTGGGGTAAATACCCAGTAGTGCAATTGCTGGGTCATATGGTAGTTCTATTTTCAACTTTTTGAGGAACCTCCATATTGTTTTCCAGAGTGGCTGCACCAGCTTGCATTCCCACCAACAGTGTAGGAGGGTTCCCCTTTTTCCACATCCTCGCCAACATCCGTCGTTTCCTGACTTGTTAATTTTAGCCATTCTGACTGGTATGAGGTGGTATCTCATTGAGGTTTTGATTTGGATTTCCCTGATGCCGAGTGATATTGAGCTCTTTTTCATGTGTCTGTTGGCCATTTGGATGTCTTCTTTGGAAAAATGTCTGTTCATGTCTTCTGTCCATTTCTTGATTGGATTATTCTTTGGGTTTTGAGTTTGATAAGTTCTTTATAGATTTTGGATACTAGCTCTTTATCTGATACGTCATTTGCAAATATCTTCTCCCATTCTGTTTGTTGTCTTTGGTTTTGTTGACTGTTTCCTTTGCTGTGCAAAAGATTTTTATCTTGATGAAGTCCCAAGAGTTCATTTTTGCCCTTGCTTCCCTTGCCTTTGATGATGTATTTAGGAAGAAGTTGCTGTGGCTGAGGTCAAAGAGGTTGCTGCCTGTGTTCTCCTCTAGGATTTTGTTGGACTCCTGTCTCACATTTAGGTCTTTCATCCATTTTGAGTCTATTTTTGTGTGTGGTGTAAGGAAATGATCCATGCTCATGGATTGGAAGAACAAATATTGTGGAGATGTCAATGCTACCTAGAGCAATCTACACATTTAATGCAATCCCTATCAAAATACCATCAACTTTTTTCAAAGAAATGGAACAAATCATCCTAAAATTTGTATGGAACCAGAAAAGACCCCAAATGGCCAGAGGAATGTTGAAAAAGAAAAGCAAAGCTGGTGGCATCACAATTCCGTACTTCAAGTTCTATTACAAAGCTGTAATCATCCAGACAGTATGGTACTGGCACGAAAACAGACATCATAGATAAATGCAACAGAATAGAGAGCCCAGAAATGAACCCTCAGCTCTATGGTCAACTAATCTTCGACAAAGCAGGAAAGAACGTCCAGTGGAAAAAAGACAGTCTCTTCAACAAATGGTGTTGGGAAAATTGGACAGCACATGCAGAAGAATTCTTTAGTATTCTTTAGGAATTCAGTACTTTGCTATCACAGCCATGATTGCTCGTGGTTTCTTTTTAAAACAACTGTTTTAAAAATATGTCAAAACAAGAACTGCATTCATTTTGCATATAGAGAAAAAAATCTCCAAGACTTTGCCAAAGAAAAGTACTGGTCCTAATGCTGTAGTGTGAAAAGCCAAGTATGTGATCACCTGCAGCAATCAGTGCTCACAGGACACTAACGTGGAATGACATCCTCTCTCCCGTGAATTATTACAATAGTCCATTTGCTAGTCTCCTTGCTTCCATCTTGCCCCTTAAAGTTTATTCTCTCCACTATAACAGACAGAGCAATCCTGTTAACCATCATGGAGATCATGTAAATCCTCTGTGCAAAGCACTTCAATGGCTCCCCCTCTTACTTAGGGATAAATGCTAAAGACCGTAGAATGGTCTACAAGGTCCCATCTCTCTGGTTTCATCCTCTCTTCCTCTCCACCTTGGTCAGTCCACTCCAGCTACATTGGCCTCCTCAGTGTTCTGAAATCACCAGCTCTACCTCAGACATTTTGTACCTGCTGGCTTTTTTGCCTGCAGTGCTTTTCCAAGGACTATATATGCATGTATATATGCATCACTCCCTCATTTCCTTCAAGTCTGCTTTAATGTCTCCTTTCCAGTGAGGTTTCCTCCGACTATTTAAACTTGCTATCTCATGTCCCTCCCCATGCCACTGCCCTTCTCCTTCTCCATTTTTCCCCCCATAATGTGTGTCTTTCTAATATATTATTTTCTTTTTTTTTTTGGTTTATATTCTCCACTCCTCCTGAGAATAAAAACAAAATTCAGTGAAGACAAAGATTTGTTACTATTTGATCTCCTATTATATCACAAAAGCCTAATAAAGGCTATTGATATATATATGATTCTGAAATCTTATTATAAAAATAAGTAATAGGTATGAAAATCAAAATTATTTTCAAAGTATAAATTCAAAGACCATGAGGTTTCAAGATTTCTTGATACTCGATTTTTTTGAAGGATGGAGTTTCAAATTATATTTGATATGATCTGTTTTGAATCCTTATTACCGTAAAAGACAGCCATGAGTCATAGAGAGGAATAATTTATAATTCAAAGAATTTCTCATTACAAAATATGGAATGTATTAAATGTTTTTTAAATCATCGTGTTTCTGAAGTGGATATAAATTTTGTGGAGAAATGCCAATGATTAGATTATTATCACTTGAATAAAGTTGAGGAAAAAAGGATGGATCTAAAATTTATTCCTTTAAATATTTTATTTATTGAAAACACACTATGAGAGGATAACTAATAATATAATGCAAAGGCAGGAAAAGATCAGTGTCCCAGCTCCAGCCTTCAGGCAGAATGTGTTCCCTCTTACTTGAGAGAGGGTTGAACTTTTTTATTCTATTCAGGCCTTCAGCTGATTGCATGAGGGCCACCCACATTAGGGAGGCAATCTGCTTTACCGATTCTACAGATTAAAATACTGTTCTCATCCAAAAATACTCTCACAGACACACCAGAATAATGTTTGACCAAATCTCTGGATGCTGTGGTTCAGTCAAGTTAACACAAACTGTACTATCATATTGTGTTCCGAATTTCTTTACAATTTAAGTATTAAAGATTTTTTCTAATAATGACTTTAGAATAAAACTACACACATCTTCATTGTCTTCAAAAGTAAAAGCAGTATGTTGTTTATTATGTGAAAGAAATATTTCAAAAACTTCTTGGGATAATATCAAAAATATATCTTAAAAAAATCTCTAAATGTTTCTCTATTGAAAACCCTCCATTTAAAGAAGAATGCAAATTCAAAGGAGGTTTATGACAAATGTAAGAGTGCATTTATGTTTCATTGTAAAAAATGGTATAAATGTAACATTTCTTTTCAAAGGAGGGACTTCCATATTATTAAATATTATTTTCATTTTTATACAGTGTTTGAAAGGAAATTATACAAATTTCAGAACTACCTTCTTGAAAGAATGACAGTCAAATATGTAATGGCCCCAAAATAATTACATTCCCTCCACTTTGATTTTCTCAGAACTCCACAAAGCTCAACTTCTCTATGAGCATATTCTCTTCAGTGCTCTATTTGTTCAACTAAGAGGTTTTTTTTTTCTTTTATTTTTTTATCTGTTGGTGACTTTAATCAACTTTTTTTTAAAATCCCAGTGTAGATAACATACAGTGTTGTATTAGTTTCAGGTGTACAATATAGTGATTCAGCAATTCTATCCATTACTCAGTGCTCTTCAAGATAAGTGTACTCTTCATCCCCATTACCTATTCACCCATTCCCCTACCCATTTCCCCTCTGGTAACCATCTGTTTGTTCTCTGTAGTTAAGAGTCTGTTTTTCTGTTGTCTCTCTCTTTTTTTTTTTTCCGGAGAGCTTTTTTTCATGAAATCTCTTGGTGTTGGAGTTACCATAAGCTGCTTTAACTCAGTTAACCCTACAGAGAAAACTGGGTCTTAGTTTCTTCTCTGTATTGCTCAGTAATATACTCAAACATCATAGTGGGGAAAGAGACCCTGTGACTTGACACTAAAGCAAGAGTTGATATATATGTGGCAGTATTCAAAATACTTAACAGCTGCTAAGTCATAGGCACCAACCAATCAAAACACATGCCATAAATGTCACTACTTGGATGTGTCTGAAGTTCTCAGCGGAATTTTGGAAGCTGTTGGTGCATAAAGAAACCAATAATGTCTACTAATTTAATCATGCCTATACAAATGTCAGACATTCTTCGGTATGTCCTCACATTTTTGCATTTCAAACTCTGATTTGTAGAGCCTAAAGCTTCCTGAGGATATAATAGTTTAAAAATGGTGTTGGCATTGTTGATGAATTTATAATGGAAATTGATATTTTATGAAAATATTTATTCTGAAGTAAATAATACATCTGAAAATTTTTAACCTAAAATTTCTCAGAAAGTCTTGTCAAAAGACAAATAGATACTATTGAGAATGGGCTAGGAGTGTGTGTGTGTGTGTGTGTGTGTGTGTGTGTGTGTTGAGGTATCTGGTTGGTTCTAATAAAGGTACACAATAAAAGAAGCCCAGCCCTCAGAAGCCTAAGTTAGCAGTTGGGAAATGTACATACATAAAGAATTAGAAAACTAGATCAAATGTGGTGATTCCTGTAAAGAGACATGGGAGGATGTCTGGAGCATCTAGGGGGGAAAAGATCCCTTTGTAATGGAAGACCTCAAAAAATGCTTCTTGGACTAAGTGATGGCTTAGAGTATGAAAGGGAAAGAGGAAAATGAATGAAAAAGCAGGCTTTCAATTATCTTGTTGTGAGCCATAAATGGTTAAATAAGGTACTGTATTTGTTAATGTGGAGTACAAAGGAAATTAAAAGAAAAAGTGCTATCCCAGGTAGAAAATAATTAGATCCTAAAATAAGAGAAACTAATACTAATTCTTATGGGAGATCAGGGTAATTCTTGCTAGATTCTGGGATTCTGAGAAAGAGTAACTGCTGTTAATCAGATTACGTTCTGTAGTCCTTCCCATTTACTCCCAATAAGCCCAGTACTAAGGAATACTCTTGAAAAGAATTAGCACCTTGCACACTATCTTGCTCATAGTGAATAAATATTTTCAAAATACGTATTTATAAAACAAGACAAAAATCCTTATATTGAAAACCCAAAAAGGGTCTAACAAATATTTTTTTCAAGATACCAAATTGCCTAATTAGAATTCTTAATAGTTACAAGAATTCTCTACTTCAGAATTATCTAGTTAGATATTTAGAATATAATTAGATATTATGATCTAGTTAGTTATCTAGGAAAGCCTTTTGGGGTGAACCATTTCTAAGGACCTCTGAATAATCAGAAAATGTGTCCCCCTTATTACACTGCTGAACAAAAATTAAAAAGTAATGACTGATTATTGTAACATTTGCTTTGCTTGATTAATCCTAATAGGTAAATTAGAAGTTAGATATTAACTAGTCCCGAATTAAGCTTTGCTATTCTATCTATTCATGGAAATTATTGTTTTAATTAAAGACACAGCCACAGTAAATAGCAATAAGTGGTCTCAGGATCTACGTGAACTACCAATTACCAGGATTTAGTATATATTGGACACAATTAATATTGGTGTTAAAAGAGGAAGGAAATTTATGTTAATATTCAGGGCCTCTAGAACAGTGAATCAAATATTTTTACTTGTTAAGATGGTGCCTGCCAACAAGCTGTTCAGAAATACCCATTAGAGTTATAAAGCAAGAATTTATCTTAGTTTATGAATGGAAAGTTCATGAGTAGAAAGCATGGCTTCTATCTCTCCCTCTCCCTGCTTCCTATCCTATTATAGATACACATCTTTTCTTCATTTTCTTTGCAAAAAAATTAATAAATGTTCCAATTTATTTTATGTAAGCAAAGAGTAATACTTAGAAATGTACTTGTAATGTAAAATGATCAGTTAGCATAGGGCCACATCTGGACTAAAAAATACTTTGATGCAGCCTCTAGAGAAGCTTTTTTCAAGTAATAACGAGCACGTGAAGTAACCAAGAAGTCCTTGCTGAGTTCAATTTGTTCAAAGGTATATAAACCCAGGTTGACTCAAAAGAGTTTACCACATCTTGCTTTGGACATATACAAATGATATGCTGACAAATGCATTATTGATAAACTGACACAAAGAGATGAAAGACCAGAGAAGAAAATCAAGATTTGTCTGTTTTTCTAAGAAATGGCTATTTTTAAGAAGGATCTGTATTTTGACTATGTTTCCATGCTGGCAAATTTGGTATATAATGAATAGGTGCATTTTTGTTATTGTATGTATAAAAAATATATTAGCAAGTTATTGAGAACCATTTGCCTCCAATACAAAAAGGCAGAGTTATATCACTTCCTGAATTACTTCTGACTGCATGTCAAGACAAGCAGCTAACATGGGACCTGATGCTGGAAGTATATTTTCCCAAATTGCAGACATACAATAACCTCAAGCATCTTGCCCATGACCGTGGTACAGACCTGCCAGATGAACCTCCTGCACGTTGATGACTGGGCCTTTGTGTGGCATGCACACAAGGGTCTTCTTGCTTTTGGAGCACTTTATCAACTCCCTTTTCCACAGCATGTGAATAAGAGTGGCCTCTGCTTTGAAAAGTTAAAGTCAAATCAAGAAATGAAATTGATTCCCTATCCACTATAGTGTAAGAGAAACCGAGTGGTTTGAAAATGCTTTTGTGTTACTTTGACACATTGACTCTCAACCCTGTCATACTCCAAGCTCCATTTTTATAGCAAATATTTTATGAGACATCTTTATTTGCCTCAAAGAAATTTCAATATAACCTACCTGCACAGACTATCTCTAAGAAACAAATACAATGCCCTAGATATAAAGGAAAAATATATAAATGCCCTAAAGCACAACTTCAGTGGGTGACATAATGAAGTAATCCAACATTTGCATCCATCCCAAGGTAGACTCACCATGGGCTCATGGTGAATGTGGCAGCTTCAAAGGCTGACTGATACAGGTGAGTGGACCGGAAACTCAAACGCCAAGAGCAGTGTTACTGCCTTGTGATGCTATTTTCCAAAACAGTGAACAACTCCTGGCAAATAAAAAACCTGAACAAAATCATTTTTCCTCCATACACACAGTAGTTCCATTCCTGATAAATTCAGTGTATATTAAAACCATGCCAAAAATACTATGCGTTTTATCTTGTGTAAAAGTGTTAGGTTACAGGCTTCTGCAGTTAGACTCAGTGTTTTACTTTCATGCATATATGAAAGCCATGGAAGATGGGCAACTACTTTGTACATGGCAGGGTGTCTAGCATCCCTGGCCTCCACCCACTAAATGCCAACAGCACCCTGTTTTCATGGCAACCCAAAGCATCTGCAGAGATTCCCAGAACACCCGCCAAGGGGTGGTACCAATGGTGTTGAGGGCTGTGCCTGGCTCTCACCACAGCACGTGATCATTCACTACTTCTGCCCCGCCCCAATCCTGGGAAAGCCTAAACTATGCCCATACTGACTTCCTGTCCATCAGAATAATTCCTAACAAGTCCAACATGAGAAGTAGTAAAAAAGAAATTTATCCCCAAACTCTTTACAAGTTTGTTCCCACAACTATGTGAAGAAAAAAATGTAAATTTTAGAAGAAGCAGTAAGTACTGATAGTGAAAGGCTTGTTTATAAAGTGAATATATGAGGGCTCTCAGTGCTAAAGGTCCTGAGTTGGGGAAATCCCTTGTCTAGTTTTTTCATATCCTGCTCCCCAACTTCCATCAATTAATATTTATAAAATGTTTAGAACAATTTCTGTTTACGTTGTAAGTGCTATGTAATCTTTGTATTTCCAAGGTTATTCCAAATTCCAAAAAAGTATTCCCAAAGGTATTCCAAAATTCAGATCCGATCATATTTTTTCCTTGATCAGAAGCTTCAGTGGATCTTTTTTGTTAAAATTCAAATAATATTTAAGGAGCAGATCCTTTTCTTCAAATAAAAATCTTACATGGAAACACAATCTACGAAAGAGATAAAAGCAGTTCTGCTCTGGTTAGAACTAGGGAAGGGCCAGGCACTGTGACCAGGCCCCCATCTGCTATCTGCAGTCATCTCTCTGAGATGTTTCCTTCACACAGCAAGATAATCAACTTCTTCATCCTTTGAGTTCCCATCACGCTCTGTTCTGCCACTCATCACAGGTTTCATAATGGCCACTGACATGGACCTATGGCTGCAATGGACCAGGGGCTTTTCTAATCCCTTTCGTGTTTTAACACAAGTCTTCCTCATTATAGCCTGATGATATAGGTATTAACAGTGTCCCCATTTTACAGATAAGGAAACTGAGCCCCCCCCCCGCAAAAAAAAACTAAACAACTTTTCCAAGGTTGTTTCTGACTAGAGAGTGGAAGCACCACAATCTGAATTTAGGAAGTTAGCTTGATCAGATTACCACACCTTCTTATTTACTTTTCTGACATTTGCTGTCTTTTACACTGGCAACTCCCTAAAGTGTCTGTCACATCTTACTTATCCTCTTCTACCTAGCCCTCAATAACCCTCAAAATATGCTGTTGAAAGAATCAAAATGAGTTTTTTCTCCACGTGAGAGAGTTTAACTCAAAAATTCATGAAATGTTTATTGACCTTCCTAGAACAATTGCTCTTTTTCCCTGCTTTCATTATCTTCTTATAAATGGATAAAACTAGCAATGTCAGACCACAGTACAGCAGCATGCAGCTCAAATGGTAGTAAATATGGAAAATATTTAAAAGTAATTCAATGAGCAGATTTATAATTGTTTTCTGAACCAACTTTATGTTAATACAGTCAATATCCTTATTAAATAAGAAATGTGTTTTATGTAATATATAGTTTTTGTGTTGCTATATTAAGTGTTTTTTTCTGATCCTAAAGGAATCGGGGTGCCCCGGGGGCCATCTGTTAAGCATCCAACTCTTGATCTCAGCTCAGATGTTGATCTCAATGTTGTGAGTTCAAGCCCTGCGCTGGGCTCCACGCTGCATGGAGCTTGCTTAAAAAAAAAAAAAAAGGTAAAACAAGGAATCAGTATGTTTCTTTTTTGTATATCTTTTTTAATTTCTTTTTTAAAATTGAGATATAACTGATATATATCATATTAGTTTCAGGAGTATAATGTAATGATTCAATATATGTATATATTGTGAAATGATCACAACAATGAGTATGGTTATCATTCATCACCACACTTAGTTATAATTTTTTTTCTTGTGATGAGGACTGCTAAGATCTACTCTCTTAGCAATTTTCAAATATACAATACAGCGTTATTAACTATAGTCACCATGCTGCACATTACATCCCCATGACTTATTTATTTTCTAAGTGGAAGTTTGTACCTTTTGAACACTTTCACTCATAGGAATTCATAAAAATATATTTATAGGGATATATATTCATAGGAATGTTTATATTTCTTTTTTTCCAAATACTCATTTTTAAATTTATCAATTGTGTGTCATTTCAAACATTTCCAACCTTCTTATACTTATTCTTCCATTTACCCACTTATGCAATTACATTCCTTCTTCCCAACCTGTCTTCTTAAATGAGGCCTATGTAGAGTTATTTTTTAAGATTTTATTTATTTGAGAGAGAGCGTGAGCAGGGAGAGGGGGAGGGAGGAGGGAGGGAGAGAATCTCAAGCTCAGTGTGGAGTCCGATGCAAGGCTTGATCCCACAACTCTGAGATCACGACCCAAGCCAAAACCAAGAGTTGGAGACTTAATTGACTGTGCCACCCAGGTGCGCCACCTCTGTAGAATTCTCTAAGAATTTTCCAGATCTTGGGCGCCTGGGTGGCTCAGATGGTTAAGCATCTGCCTTCGGCTCAGGTCACGATCCCACGGTCCTGGGATCGAGCCCCACATCAGGCTCCTGGCTCAGTGGGGAACCTGCTTCTCCCTCTCCCTCTGCTTCTCTCTCTGCTCGTGCTCGCTCTCTCTCTCTCTCTCTCTCTCTGTGTCTCAAATGAATAAATAAAATCTTAAAAAAAAATAATCAATATGTTTTAAAAAAAATAAAAAAATTTTAAAATAAATTAAAAAATAAATTAAAAAAAAGAATTTTCCAGATCTTGAGATTTCAGAGCTTCCAGTAGTTACAACTATGGGTCTCAGGCTCCGGCAGCAGCTGGTTCTGCCTTTTACTAGCTGGATGACACTGAACAAATTTACCTATCATCTCTGAGCCCCGGTTTTCTCACCTGTAAAACTGCATTATAATTGTACCTAGCTCAAGATCTTTAAAATGCTTCACTCAATGAGTGGCTCAGTAAATGTATGTTAAATGCTCAGTAAATGTATGTTAAATGCTCAGTAAATGTTAGTTATTTTGAACTTTCATATTTATCTTGGAAGGAGAGGCTGTTTTTTAAAAGCATCTCAACTTTCTACTAGACTGAGTATCCTTTGTCACTTCCCTTGTGGCCAGTAGCATATATTTCTTTTTAGTTTCCTTTTATTGATAACATGTATTTTCTGAGATTGGGCTTGCTAATTCATAAATTTATGAGTTCTTTTTACTTAATAAACCATATCAGTGTCTAAATTACCTTTTTTTCCTCTCTGTTCTTTGGTGAAACCTTGGACCTGGCATTTTCTAAATGCTAACTGCTTTCTTTTCTCACTCTGGTAATTCATTCCAAATACATACTTTTAATGAAGGATTAGTTTTACATAAGTATTTTGTGAATGAAAAATATCATGTAGAAAGCTAAGCCTTTTTTGATGCAGGGAATAGATTTATAAATAAGCATCAGTGATTTAGAGTTGCCATCTTGTAAAAAACTCAGGAAGAAGGTATTTCTGTTTCTTCAGTTAAGGAGACTGATATGTAAAAAGTTATTCACAAGTCAGTATGTTCAGATATTTTGTATTTAAAATTCAGAAATAAAGATTTCAAAACCCAGAGAGTGAAAGAAAAAGAGAGGCAAGTGAAGGTGGGGTTGTAGCGGGGAGAGCGTTTTTTGTGCACTCATAAGCACACGTCAAAATCTGATAGTGCTTTGCATACTACTTGGGAGCAGGTGGGAAGGCAACCTTTCTAATGGTTTAATAACTAAATAACCAGCACTCCGAAGCGTTCAGCTCACAGGATGAGGATATTTTTAAAGGTGGGGGGAGGGGAATTAAAAGCCTATTTGCTCCATTTTTATCTTACATGTTTTTATGTAGTTTAAATATTTCCCAATATCCTCTAAATTCATGGGTTCTGAAAGAACTAGGTATTTGTGATTCATATGATTTTTAGTGAGTGAAATAAATATGTCAAGAGGTTAAGGGATTTGCCTAAACCGAGGCCGCAGAAAATGTCAGGGGCAGAGCTAGAATGCAGAGTTGGAGACATTTCTCATATCTTCCCTGATTTTTGGTGCACAGTTACTTCTTTCTATGAACTGAAAGCGTTAAGAAGTGTTTCTCATTATACTTCTAGTAAAATAAAATATATAAAATAAAATGAAATACAGTGCAAAGTAAGTTGCACATATTTCCAGAAATCTGATCTAATATATAGAAATAAAGTGCTTTTCTGTTTTTTTTTCTATGAATGTTTTCACTCCTATAAAAATTCTAAAGCTAAGTAATTAAATTAAGATTTATAATGACAAGGTTATTGCTGCTGATGTTTAACCCGAAGGCACCAAACATGACACTGAAGGCTATGATGTAAGCAGAGAGCCCTGCATAACCAGAAATGAGGTTAGGTAGGGAATGGAATGAAAATTAGGAGAGGAGGTCTAGACGCCTGCACTGTGGCAAGCACAAAGCTGGAGAGCAGGCCACGTGCTGTGGAAATATTAACACCGACCACAGCGTTTGGCTTTCAAGGAGTGAAATTGCAGCCACCAAATGCAGTGTTTTCCCACCATCCCAAAAATGTTTTTTTAAGTTGGCATTTTCTGCTGGATAAAGCAGAGAATTTGAGTCAGATTCTGTCTCTGTTTTAATGACCCAAATAGTCTGTGAGATACCTTCCAACCCTCTCACTACTCCATGAATTTTGTTGACCCTCTGTGACAAGACTCACTTGGCAGCTCATGGGCTTCTCAGGAGATTCCACAAAGGGGTTGTGGTTCCAGACTATCAGCCAGGCTCTGCGACTTTTTAGTGGTGCAACGTCAGCAATTTATTTAATATTCGTGAGCATCAGTTTATTAAGGTGTATAGTGAGGGTAACCTTACTTACCTCATATGCTCACCATAAGGATTCAATACAAAGATAGATGTGAAAGGCTTAGCACAGTACTATTAACATTTAAATAGTAACCACAGTGCTTTTTACTAACTCAAGATCAGACCCACTAAATAGACATTTTCACTGGACCATAGAATTTCCTTTCTCTGTTTCATTATATACCATGAACGTAATTGATTTACATAGAAATGGACTTGGTGTTCACCAAATAACCAATAATGATATTTTCTGGTTTATATTAGGGTTACCCCATTTGGCTGAACTTTATTAATCACAAGTCCTGGAGAAAATAAAGAGAGATGGGCACCAAAGAAACAGAAGGAATTTAAGAGGAAATGGACAATAGGTATAAGTGGGAGAGCAAAATAAGCACTTAGTCAAAATAAACCTAAAGCAGAATCCTTATACAGTCAGCAAACTACCACCAAAAAAACGGATTCTAAACCTCTTTGCCAGTGAGCCACACACTTTATGCATGTCACCCAGCTTGTGTAGGTCTGAGTTTCCTCATTTGTAAAGTAGGGACTGGACTAAATCATCTTCCAGGTCCCATTCAGCTCTAACATTCTAGAATTGTCTTGAATTGGGGAATGTTAGCAACTAAAGTCTTCAAAGCAAATCTAAAGCTTCAAAAATCCAATTTTTAAAAAAATTCTATTAAGCAACTGTAACTGCAATATTTACAAGTAGTAGTACTTTCCACTCTTTTATGCAAAATTTTTGTAGAATTTAATCTGAAAGACCATGGACAAACCCTGGTCATTTCTGCAAAGTCAAACTGATGGCAGCTGTTAACCAGGAAAAACATCTGGAAAGCCATCTGCTTAGGTTCACGCAAGGGATCGCAGACTCAGGCTCTTCCCTGCTAGGACATACAGGATCTGAAGTATCTGTGTGGCTGAATGGAACACCTTTCATTTGGATTCGCCACGAGAGGTAGACTGCCATAGAACAGCGTGGGCTTGTTGAAGAGCAGAGGCACACACTGTGGGTTCGCTGAAAGTCATTTTAAGACAGAAAGTGCTACTTGCAATCAGCACCACAATTAATCAGTCTGTGTATTCGAAAACCAAGTATGGTGGGTCTCCTGTGTGCAGGCCACTGTAGCAATAGAAGAGCATGGGTCCTAATGATGAGGTGCTCACAGGGCAGTGCAAGAGGCAGACGCACAAGCAGCTGTTTTCAGAACAGTGAAGGATAATGCTAAGCTGTACTTTCTTTGGCCTGTTTTCCATTGAACCACTTCCATAAAGTGATCTCATTAAGGTAAATCGTATCGACTCAGTTCCATATACAATAATTACAAAATAATGATTTTTTTTAAAGTCACAGTTACTTGCTTCTCGTCTTTTCTATCCAGTTGGAAACCAAGTCCTTTAACTTTGCCCTTGTTGTGATATGACTCCCTTCTCCCCATCCTGTTTCTCTTGCAATAGCTTTCATCCTCTTTATCTCTTGCTTAGATTATTGCACCCTCTCTGTCTCTGTGCTTGCTTAGCTCCAATTCATTGTCACCTTCATCACCTGATATTTTAACTAAGGCATCTTGCTCAAATGGAATGTGCTTTTGTGAAAAGACAAAATAAATAAAATATTAAACTTTCAACTAATTAAAATTATTAAATAACATGTGAAACAAATTCTTCATCCAAGTCCTAAATTTATATCATCTCTGTGCATTACCCCACCCTTCCTCCCATATTTGATGCTATATTATCAACATGATCCAATTTGCATTACAGAATTAAAATGCCCTGCCTCCCTCCATACAGCTACCAAAGTACTTCTCCTAAAACACTTACCCTCACCCTACTTGTTTGCTTAAAACTCTTCAGTGACCTCCCATTTCCAAAGCAAAGGTTCTCCAACTTGAATGTGTATGGAAATAACCTGAGCAGTTTTGGGTTTTTTGTTTTGTTTTTAATGCAAATCCTCAAGGCCAAACCCTCCCAAGATCCTGACTCAGTAGTTCTGGGCACAGGCGCTCTCTTTCCTAGTGTCCTTCCTGGTAGCTTCTCTACTTCTAACCCTCCCTCCAGTCTCTCCCTCTTGCTATAAATTCCTTGAAGACAGGAACCTAACTAACTGTGTCCCTAGTACTTAGGAAATGGATCGCTCTCCATAATTACTTTTAAGTGAGGGAAAGAAGCAAATGTATACTCAAAACCTTTCTGCCTGATTTGATAAAACTAGAAACATGTAAGATTTGGGCAGATATCTGAAATGAGTGCATCAGTTGGTCAAAGATTAAAAGAAAGCATTGAGCTTTTGTTTTGATGTTAATCAAAACATCTATTAACATCTATTTCCGATTATCCTTAGAGGAGGAAATTCTAATCTATGACTTTTGTAATTATTATGAAGATGGTTCTAAACAGGTAGATTTTTAGAAAAACAATTCACTTGCTTTTAATTTTCAGGGTTGTTAATTTACAAAGACATAGATCCTTAAATGCTTTAAGGCTGTTAGCCCAAGAATAAAACTATGTTGCTCATTTGTGACAATGTATTAATATTATCAGGCTCAGTGCCACCTTAATATGTTTATTTTAAATTACACCGTGGTGGTAGACACCAAAGATTTTCCGAGGTAGGTGTAAGTGATCTAGAGGAATGTGAACCTGTCCTTCTTCAAAGTTCACTAAGCCCTGCCCCTCTGCATTTCTCGCCAGTGGAATCTCACTATGACCCACTTTGTCAGGGTGTTGAATCTGATATGAAGTGATAGTTTAGATAAAAACACATCTGAGGCAATCCAGGTATTGGAGTACCGTGTCTGATTCCTCACAAAGAGCTATGGTTCAAAAGATCACAAAGGAATAAGAATAATTGTTATTTTATTTTTGTGTTTTGGTCATGGTGGATGGGAAGATACACTAATGCATCTACATTGACATGCACGCTCCACTCTACCTGGAACATTTTCCCTCCTCACACAAAGATTTCTTTCTCATCCTTTGGGTCTTAGCTTGGAAACCGTATGCTCCAGGAACTCTTCCTGGCTGCGCCCATCTGGACTAGCTGCCACACCTCTGTGTTCCCAAGTGCTTGTGTTTATCATAGCACCTAACCTGTGTATCAAAATTGCACATTTAATATTGGCTCGTCTCCCCATTTGACCATGAGCTCTTGAAGAGAGAAATGTCATCATATTCTCCATTAGACCCCTCATGTCTAGACTAAAGCCTACAATAACATAGGCATGGAATAAACATTTGTCAAGTAAATCAATGATGTATGGGTATTTACTCAATACAAATCACTGGGTAGCATCACAGCCTACGGATTACTTACATTTTTATCTTGTCCTCCTTGTTTTCATACTTTCAAGCTCTGCAAAATTACTCACTGTCTGATCTAATTTCAAAAGAGGCATAAATTGGGACGCCTGGGTGGCTCAGTCGGTTAAGTGGCTGCCTTAGGCCCGGGTCATAATCCCGGGGTCCCGGGATCGAGTCCCACATCGGGCTCCTTGCTCAGCAGGGAGCCTGCTTCTCCCCCTCTCTTCCTCTGCTTGTGCTCTCTCTGTCAAATAAATAAAATCTTAAAAAAAAAAAAAGAGGCATAAATCGTATAGACTGGAAGGTCTGGAAGGGCAACAATCGGCCTTCAGTCCTGGCTCTACCACTAAGTAGCTAAGTGATCTTTTACAGATCACTATACCTTTCTGTTCTTTATTTTCTTCATCTTTTTAAAAAAGCTCATTTCTAGTCCAAAGATTCCATGAGCCCAAAAAGAAAATCTTCATATTTCAGGCAAAATACCTTCTCCAGTATAAGCCTCGATTGTTCTCCTAGGGTGTGATAGAAGTTTTCATGATGATATTTTGTAACACTAATAAAGAGCCAGTGGTTTTAAACACATAGCATTCATTTTCCTTTATTCTAAGCAGAATTAATATGGAAGGAAGAAAAGGTGACTTTGTGCCTACCGGTGGTAGCAACAGCTTGGTGGTCAGATCAGGTAGCACTGATGCCAAATGTGGGTAGACTGGTGAACAGAGTCCACATGGCCATCTGTGGTGCATGCGTTGCTGTCCCATCATTTAATCCCAGCCTGGGGCTCATGAGAAATGGAGAAATGACAGTGAAGGACATGATACCAGCATCAACCACACCACTTAAATCTGGATATGAGTCACAATGTGGCCACTTCCTACTCTAAACTGGAAAGGAGGACAATATCCCCTCCCCTTAATTTCCTCAGATTATATAAAGGTCTAAGAATATAGTGAGATATTGTACATGGAAATTTTCACAAGTTGTAAAATGATTATGCAAATATAAGTTCTTAGACAAAATTAGACTATCACAGAACCTACCTTTAAAAAACCTGAGGGTCATTTGGTCTATAAATATTATTGAGGACTTAATATGTGTCAGACACAGTTCTAGGCATGGTTCTAAAAGAAGCTTATCCATTATTCTAGTTAGACTAAACCGAAAGCAATAGACTAAACAGAAAACAAACACATAATTAAATACACAAATAAAGTATTAAAATAATTTTCAGAGCATCTGAGATGGCTACTTTAGCAGTGAAGCTAGGAAAGACCTGAAAGGTATCATTTGATTTGAGAGCTGTGAAGATCTGAGGAAGAGTATCCTAAGCAGATGCAAAGGCCCTGAGGCAGCAATGAGCTTAGTATATTTGAGAAATAGAAATAGGCTGCTGTGGTTAGAAAATAGAAAATGATGCACAAGAGGTGGAATATGAGTCAGACAGAGAGGTGGGGGCCAAGAGAAAGAATTTGGATTTTATTCTGTGCAGTGGAACACCACTGGAAAATTCTAAAGCAGTGTAGTCACATGGTCAGTAACCCCAAACTACTGTTCCTTAAGCTAATTTTTCCCCTCATAAGAAAAGGCTAAGCAGACAAGGATTGTCTCTGGGAAATTTAAACCAAGTAAGTTCATACACTTTTGTTTGCTTTCTTACACCTGTTAAATATTTGACTCCACCTGCTTCACTTAAATGAAAAGGTCACTTTTAATTTATTTGTTATTGGTTTGCTTTACTAAAAAACAAAATAAGACCAGGGGTCATTTGCAATAAGTAGTGACTGTCAGTTTGTGATCCTGGAATTCAAAGTGAAGGATTATTAGAATTCTTTCCCTGTTTTGACTTGTTAATTATTTTTAGTATTCTGTTTTGAGAGAGACTGGAGGTAGGAAGATTAGAGAGTGCATTAGGATTTATGAACAGCTCATTTTAATAAAAACTTTTAATACTTTATGCAGAATTAGGTTTACTAATAAAAACATATGCTGAATGTCATCCCTTCCAATACAGTTATCCACAATTATTTACTGGGCATTATAGTTTTATAGTTATTTAGAATTTGATCTTATAGTTTTCACCAGACAAAAACCTCATCTTAATAGATTTTTAATAGAGAATAAAATATAATATTAGAAAATTTAGCAATTCTTAGTAATTCATGTGAATTTCTATCTCAGTAGCCATTAGAAGACTCTAGATATATTTGTTGCCTTTTAATTCCATAAAATTTAAAGAAGTATCATTTTAAAGATCAAGTCTAAGAGTTATCAGGATCAAACCAATTTTTTTCTCTTTGTTATACTGTTACTTAAATTAAAAATTTTCTTTTTGTTTTCAATTGGAAAGAACAGTATTTGAAAAACATTAAAGTCCTCCTCAAAGTGAGTCGGGCTTTTAAAAATTAGTGTTTAAGCAATTTGGAGTGTGCAAAATTATGTATTGGTCCTATACCATGCTTATTCTGACATGTCTGTTTGCACACACATACACACACATGAACACAAACACACACAGAGTAAATACATATCTTCATTCTCTAATATGTGAGGCTTCTGGAAAAGAGATAGCCAAATATAAACTTCTGGGGGCTAACTATTTTTCACTTAGGTTCACTGCTTTCTTTCTCTGCAAGGTTCACCCGTGAGTAACAAGTCAGTGTGGGCTCCCTGCAATGTGCAACAATCACACCTTCACCCAGAGAAGGGCTAAAGGGGGCTGTAACTAGACAGACATTTCTAAATTAGGCAGTTAAAGACCTTTGTTGTCATTTGAAGGTTTTCCAGTATTCTGGTGTGGCATTGTGGGTATTTTTTAGGAAGTCTCAATGTCAACGCAGACATCTTGGAATTTAGGAAGAGCTTTCTGATTTATTTCACAACATTCATAAATTTTGCTCTGTATCTGAGTGGCAAATTCCTAGATAGAACTTGAAAATCTCTCCTACACAAGCATGGCCTTTTCTTTTTAACTGCCTTTGGAAGAATTATGAAACAGAATAGATACTCTCTCGCGAGCAACATGCTAGCATTATTCTCACTGAAAGAATGAACTTGAGACTTACCATATAACCAATGTTTTAGGGCGCCTGGGTGGCTCAGTTGGTTAAGCGACTGCCTTCGGCTCAGGTCATGATCCCAGAGTTCTGGGATCGAGTCCCACATCCGGCTCCTGGCTCAGCAGGGAGCCTGCTTCTCCCTCTGACCCTCTCCTCTCTCATGCTGTTTCTCTCTCGCTCGCTCTCTAATAAATAGATAAAATCTTTAAAAAATAAAAATAAAAAATAAAAAAACCAATGTTTTAAACAAAAATTATAGAGTATCTCAAATTGCTTAAGCTACATCTCTGATTTAACAGTGAACATACTTAAATGAAGATGAGCTCAAGGGTTTCGGTAGTCATGGCAACATGATGTGAAAATATACCATGTCATTCAACTCTATTAGACAAAAATATATTATGATTCCAAAGGTTTTTGTTGCTACTTTAAATACTGATGATAGAGGAGGAAAGGAGAGGATGAGAGAATGGAGGGATCATGGAATATATTCAATTATTTTCACTACCAAAAAGTGCTGGTTTGAAAATAATCTGATTTAAATTTTAAATAACTTTGATTACAAACAAAATTGATATTAAAAACTATGAGAAAATAAACAGAAAACAAATTTTCTGCCTTAACAAAATATGTTAAATCTTCTTCCTACAAGTAAGAGTCTAAAAGTAAAGAGTAGCTTTATTTTTTTTTAACATTTAAATGAGTTGCTTTTAGAGCACATAATTTGTGTCTATTCACACAAGAAACAAAACCTCAAAAACACAATTTAAATGAGTTTAAAAACAAATATGCAAGGTATTCAGAGCTTTATTCAAAATCATAAAATGGACAGGTGATTAAATTGAGATTATTGTAGATAATTTAAAACACGGAAGACAAAAATGGAAATTATCTAAATACTATCTTCATTAAAAATACCAGCTAAAATTTTGAACTCTATTCTTAAACTTTTTCTATGCCAGAAATCCATATCTATCTGTACATTTATTTCTTATTAAAATAGAATCGCACTATACATATTTGTCTATAATTTGAGAGCTTAAGAGCCTGGCTTTGATATCAGACACAGTTGGATTCTAGTTTCAGCTCCTAGTCCCATTTTGAAAGCTATGTTTTGGGGCCCATCTGAATCTTCATTCCCTTATATGGAAAAAAAGACATAATCAAAGCACTTCTAGCAAAGGACCATTGTCGGACCAGGATATATCAAACTGAATTTAAAAAGACAATCGATAGATGCCAAAACAGATCTGACAGAATGTTAGAATTTTCTGCCAGGGGTTTTAACACAGCTTTCACAAAAATGCTTCAATGAGCAGTTAGGAGCACAAAACTAATGGGAAAAAATAGTCTCAGCAAATAAATAGAAAATATAAAAAAGAACCAAATGGAAAATTTGTTTATTTTAGAGCTAAAAAGTAGAATAACTGAAATTTTAAAACCTCAGTAGATGGACTTAGCCATAGACTAGAGGAGGCAGAGGAGAAAAAAAATCAATAAGCCAAAAAATAGAACAATAGCAATTACTCATTCTGAACATAGAGGAAAATGACTAAAAAATAAAAATGAACAGAGCCTCAGGGACCTGTTGGACTAATACAAAAGATCTCTAACACCCATATCATCAGAGTCCTGGAAGGAGAAGAGAAAGACGGCAGTACTGAAAAAGTATGAGAAGAAATAATGGCCAAAAATTTCCCACATTTGACAAAAAAACACACAAAAACAAAAACACCATAAACATGTAGATTCAAGAAACTGATCTAATCCCAAATACAATAAGCCTAAAGAAATCTATACCAAAAACAATTTGGTATAGTTTGACTATGAGTCAAACTTTGACTATGAGTCAAACTTCTCAAAAATAAACACATGAAAGAAAAAAGCAAGAGAGAAACACCTTACTTATAGGGAGGAAACAATTTGAATTACAGGGACTTATCAGAAACTGTGGAAGCCAGAAGTAAGTGGTACAACATTTTTAAAGTACTGAAAGAAAAGATTAACTCAGAATCCTACATCCAGCAAAAATATCCTTCAGGGAGGAAGAGGAAATCGAAACATTCTCCGATGAGAGAAAACTGAGAAAACTTGTCACCAGCAGACCTGTCTTAAATAGAATGATTATAGGAAGTTCTCTAAACAGAAAGGTAACAATAAAATGAGGAGTTTGGGAGCATCAGGAAGAAGGAATGTGGTAAACAAAAATATGAGTAAATAAAATAGACTTTCCCTTTCCTCTTGAGTCTTCAGCAAGTGGTGAGGGCGAATCTCCTTGTAAGGACATCTGGACTCCAAAAGCAATGGGGAGCTCTAGGAAGGTCTGGTGCAGACAAGTGATGTGATTGGATCTGAAATTTAAGAGGAAGTTCCTGGGTGCTATAGGGACGCAGGAGTAATCCAGAATGAGATGATGGAGACCTTAGACCAGAGCATCTGCAGAGAAGATGATGAGAAGTGCTCTATATCTGAAAATATTTTGACAGTACAGGCAACAGGTTTTGCTACTGGTGATTGTAGAGCAAGAGGGAAGGAACACTTTCATCAAGGACAATACCAGGAGGTTTGTTCTCAACAACTGGAAGCATAAGGTTGCTATCAACTGATAGAAATGGCTAATGGTGGAGCAGATGTGGGGAAAGATCATGAGATGAGGCACCCCAGAACACTTAAACTTCTTGATCATCTTCACCTACAAACATTCCAAAAGCTACATTTATCTGTTTGTGTACTAGTACCACCCTCAAATTTGGAGATTTGGAAATATCAAGACTGTTCAAAATGATTTGAGCAACACATACACAATGATGCAAGAGAAAAATGACAAAAGTGTTTAGAATTTAAAACTGTGGAAGTATGGGGCACCTGGGTGATTCAGTTGATTAAGTGACTGCCTTCAGCTCAGGTCATGATCCCAGGGTCCTGGGATCAAGCCCCACGGCGGGCTCCTGGCTCAACGCAGAACCTGCTTCTCTCTCTCCCTCTACTCCTTCCCCTGCTCATGCTCTCTCTCTCAAATAAATAAAATCTTTTAAAAAAATAAAACTGTGGAAGTAAATATTTAATACACTTAAAATATGAAAATTTATAAGTATCATAAAACATCAAATACAAATTAACAATAAAATATGAATGATAGGCATACATTAACATTCCAGTGAAAATAATTACTAAGCAAAAGGAATTACAATAAAATGCTCAAAAATTACAAACTATTTACAGTGTAAAAATGAATTAAATTTAACCAATAATTTTTAAAAAGGAAGTAAATAATATTTATGTTTCAAAAAGTGAAATCCTTAAAAAACAAAGGGTATTAATGATGTCATTGTTGAGGGTTTTTTTTCAAATTTCTATTTAAATTCTAGTTAGTTAACTAATAGTGTAATATTGTTTCAGGAGTAGAATTCAGTGATTATCACTTACATATAACACCCAGTGCTCATCAGAGCAAGTGCCTCCCTTAATACCCATCACCCTTTAGCCCATCCCCCTCCCACCTCCTCTCTCCATCAGCCTCACTTAGTTCTCTATAATTAAACATCTTTCACGGTTTACTTCCTTCTCTTTTTTTTCCTTTCCCCTGTGTTCCTCTGTTTCTTAAATTCCACATATGGATGAAATCATGTGGTATTTGTCTTTCTCTGACTTATTTTGCTTAGTATAATATACTCTAGCTCCACCCATGTTATTGCAAATGGCAAGATTTCATTCTTTTTGATGGCTGAGTGATATTGTGTAGTATATATGTACCATATTTTCTTTATCCATTCATCAGTCAATGGACATTTGTGCTCTTTCTGTAATTTGACTATTGTTGATAATGTTGCTACAAACATCGGGGTGCATGTGCCACTTCGATTCAGTATTTTCATATCTTTTGGGTAAAAATACCCAGTAGTACCATTGCTGGCTCATAGGGTAGTTCTATTTTTAACACTGTGAAGAACCTCCATACTGTTTTCCACAGTGACTACACCAGTTGGCATTCCCACCAACAGTGTAAGAGGGCTCCCCTTTCTCCATATCCTTGCCAACATGGCTTGCTTCTTTCTCTCCCTCTGCTCCTTCCCCTGCTGTTTGCTTTTTCTTGTGCTGTTAACTTTAGCCATTCTGACAGGTGTGAGGTGGTATCTCATCATAGTTTGATTTGTATTTCCCTGATGATGAGTGATGTTGAGAATCTTTTCTTATGTCTCTTGGCCATTTGTATGTCTTCTTTGGAAGAATGTCTGTTAATATCTTCTGCCCATTTCTTAACTGGATTATTTATTTTGTAGGTATTGAGTTTGATAAATTCTTTATAGATTTTGGATACTAACCCTTTATCAGATATGTCATTTGCAAATATCTTCTTCCATTCTGTAGGCTGCCTTTTAGTTTTGTTGATTGTTTCCTTCCTGCGCAGAAGCTCTTTATCTTGATGAAGTCACAATATTTCATGTTTGCGCTTGTTTCCTTTGCCTCTGGCAATATGTCTAGTAACAAGTTGCTATGGCCGAGGTCACAGAGGTTGTTGCCTGTGTTCTCCTCTAGGATTTTGATGGTTCCTGTCTCACATTTAAGTCTTTAATCCATTTTGAATTTATTTTTGTGTATGGTGTAAGAAAGTGGTCCAGTTTCATTCTTCTACATGTTGCTGTCCAGTTTTCCCAACACCATTTGTTAAAGAGACTGTTTTTTCCCCATTGGATGTTCTTTCCTGCTTTGTTGAAGATAAAAGTTGACCACAGAGTTGAGGGTCCATTTCTGGGTTTTCTATTCTGTTCCATTGATCTATGTGTCTGTTTTTGTGCCAGTACCATACTGTCTTGATGACTACAGCTTTGTGATATAGGCCTGAAATCCAGAATTGTGATGCCTCCAGCTTTGTTTTTCTTTTTTAGAATTGCTCTGGCTATTCAGGGTCTTTTGTGGTTCCACGTAAATTTTGGAATTGTTTGTTCTAGTTCTGTAAAAAATGCTGGTGGTATTTTGATATGGATTGCATTAAATGTGTAGATTCCTTTGGGTAGTATAGACATTTTAACAATTTATGTTCTTCCAATCCATGAGCATGGAATATTTTTCCATTTCTTTGTGTTATCTTCAATTTCTTTCATAAGTGTTCTATAGTTTTCAGAGTATAGATCTGTTACCTCTTTGGTTAGGTGAGTTTTGAGTGTTTTTTGTGTGTGTGTATTTTTTGCACACTTTTTTAGCTCTTACAGTTTTTCTGAGCCTTGGTTTTGGGAAAAGTGAGGACATAATTATAAACCAACTCCAAATATTTTCCTTTGACTCATTTTCAAACAATTCTGTGCCTTATTTGATGCCTTTGAAGACTTTTTTAAACAACTTTTTCTTGTTTGCAAGAACTGAAATGTTTTTATTGAGTGAAAGTTGCAATTTGTGTTTCAAAGAATATATTACCAATTTATCTTCTGTTAGTTTTATCACATATATATGGGTATTCTACTTTTCAGAAAGTCTTTGAACCAAAGCAAGAATTATTTGTGCAGTAGAAGCTTTGCTATGTCAATTTTCATTATTCTCTTCCTTTTGGAAATTATTTACATATGGAAGAATGCTTTCTAAGCAGGTGCACCTTTTTTATAAAAAATTTTACTCATTTTAAAACTGGTTGAATTGTAAGACAGAAATGATTCAAATTTCAGATTTTTTAAAAGATCTGAAATAACAATACCAACAAAAATACAAGTATTTCAGTTCTTTAAAATAACAAAATACCAGAACACCTGAATGTAGAAAATTGATATTTAAACTCCCTAATAAATAGCTTTCTGTTGTAGTGTATTTTAAAGTAATTACATTTAAGTTTTAAAATCTTAAAGTCCTCACAGTGGTTTAAGAGCATGTTGCTGTTCCATTTTATTTCTTCTTCAGAGTTAATCAGAGTTTACCTTTATATTTGTATCAGTATCACTTTTGTTCCAAAGTGTATTGAGTTTAAACTGGCTTTGAATGGCCCATTTAATCCTTTCCCCATGGGGTAGGGGTTTTTTTTCTAATCACAGCTACACATACATCTGCAAGTGTTACATTTTCCTATATTGCTTACAGGTCATTTTGAAAAGTTACATTTTAACTGTGCAATCACTGTTTTCAAACGTGCTTAAAATGTAATTATAGGCTTACTTGTATTTTTCCACATTCAGGAAAAATTAATACAAACAAAATAAATATCATTACAAAAAAAATTTTAGATATATATTGTAGCATCACCATGAATAAGAATTTTTGACCACTCAAAATTTATTAGAACTTTTTGTCTCTTTGTTCTCTGCTTAAACAAGCAGAATTTTGTATGTTGTTCTCTGCTGTATCACCAGCACTTGAATTTTGCCTAGTACAGAGTACATGTTCAATACACATTTGCTAAATAAATGTGTAATATGTGTTTCCTGTATTTGAGAATATTTAATCTGCTATGGAAGACAAGAAAATGGGATGGATATGTTAAGCATAGATAATGAATAACTTAGTATCTTATAAGGCATAGGCAAAATTCATAAACTGTGTGAGGCAAAGAGAATGAATAAGCAAGTAGCTTGTGGAACATGGGCAGAACTTATAAGATACAGACATGAGTGTGGATATGGATACAGACGTTAGTTACTTATGAGAAATTGGTTATGGATAAAGTAAGTAAAGCATGTATGTACTAAGCATCTAATATGTATCATATGGTAAATGTACATGAGGTATATGGGGCACTCAACATTAAGATGCATTAAGTTAGCCATCTTTTAATAATATATGTTCTGACAAATAAAGCCTATTAGTGTTCATCAGGCTACTTGGCAACCTTTAACTGTGGCCAGGTGTACTTGCTTCTGTTATAAAGCGTGTATGTGTTGGAATAGGCACCTTCCAGCTGCCAAGCCCTTTTGCTCACCTATGCTCTTCATAACCAAAGTAGTAGCAGCAAGAGAAAGATAGTATATAACATTATATAGTCCAGAATTCAGGCAGAAGACTCCTGCTGTATTTCACTTTTCCTATCACATCTTTTGCCTCTTTCTTCTTGCTATGTGTTTAAAATGATTTAATGGTCAGAGCGATTCAAGCATCTTATTTTGGTCTGTGAGCCTTTCTGTTCCATGGTCTTTGGGGTAATTTACTTAATCATGTACTTAGAGTCCACCTTGCTTCATATCCATATGGCATAATTTTCAGAATATTAGTATATATGGCTATGTATTACTCTATAATAAAAAGAGCATGCATGCTCATTTTTTAAAATTTTAGAGCTGAGCAAAATTCCCTCTTTTTCTTCCCAGTGAGATGGTTTGAGAACCAAAGTGCGTTTATTATTAATGTAGTTGGTACAAGCTCTGTAAGTGCCCTGTAGTATAAATTTTATGTCTTTCTTTGCACTTAAATAGATATTTTCACTTTAATGGGCTTGAATATATTTCTGATCAGTAAAACTTTTAAAATAATAGAACTTTTCCAAAGTTTTAAAATTATCCCAAATCATAAAAATCAAAGACCAAGTGTCATCTTGATAACATAACTATAAATAAATGATACTAAAAGAAAATATATTAGTTTTTTGTTGTTGGTGGTGGTTTTGGGGGGTTTTGTTGTTGGTTTGTTTTTTAATAATTGGCCTCTGCTATTTTAACTCAGCGAAGACATCATAGGCTGTGGACTGAAAACCGATGAGATGGGCTCTTCTTTCAGGTTCCCTAGGTATGCAATTCAGGCCAATTTCTAACACGTTTGATGAGCCAAGAAAAGGAAGGAAGTCTGCAAGCAGCGCAGACTGACAGCATGATAAGTGAAATTATAGCCCTTAAGGAAGCAAGAGCAACATAAGGGGTTGCTGAACTTGTGATTGAATTGTCTGGGGCTCTCAGTGGGTGCATTGAGATGTTGGTAAGCCAAATGAGAATTCACAGCACAAGAGTGCCCAAGGTCCTGGTGCAAAACCCTGTAGAGAGGACGGGTAAATGCTTATCTAATCTCAGTCATTTCAAGAGGCTTTTTTTTTTTTTAAGAGCCAGACTCACAGTTGAATACCAACTTGAAATCAGTGGGAAATAGAAACAAACAAACAAACAAGATATCAGTAGATGTTGTACCAGATGCTAATGAGCATGATAGTCTGTAAGTATAGCAAGCAGAAACCTGATACTTGAAAGCACAGACCCTCGGGCTTATCCTTTATTTAAGTCCCTAGTGGAAGTCTGTGAGTGAACTTGAGCAACCTTGAATAGACAAGGAAATCAATAGAACTCCAGCTTTATGAAGAGTGGCAAATAAGGAAAAGGACTGTCTGCTATAGGATGTTCTATCTATATTCTCTTTTGAAAAGAGTGTCGTAATTTGGGGGAAAGGGATTCTCACAGCAGTGCTTCATTTGGTAGGTGAAAAAAGAAAATGCCCCTTTTCCAAACTAACAGTAATGATGAGTTTAGATATTTGACTTTGCTAATTGGCACCACAGATTATGTCTATAATTTCTAAATGTGAGATGCTGTTTCTTTCTCACATTCAATACTGTAGATTGTCCCCTACTTGAAATGTTGTATGGTGACTAACATAACATAATAAAAGTAAAAAAAAAAAAAAAGAAATGGTGTTTTTCCTCAGCTTCCATAAGATTACATGATTCTGATTTAGCTCCACCTCTCCTAGATTTTAGTTTCTTCTACTGTATCAGTTAGCTACTGCTGTATAATAAACCACCCCAGAACACAGAGGCTTAAAACAACAATTTATCCTTTCTCACAATACTATCAGTTAGTTGGTCTAAGCTGGGTGTGGTTTTTTGTTTTTTTGTTTTGTCTGTTTTGTTTTCCATGTGATGTTGGCTGGGGTTCCTTATATGGCTGTATTCACTAGGAGCTCAGCTGAGACGGGAATATCCAAGTTGGCTTCACTCACATCTTTAGAACCTCATCTATGACAACTGGAACTAGTTGAGGTTGCTGAGCCTTTCTTTCCATCAGGGTATCAGGCATGGTAGAGTAGGCCTCTAAGATGACAAAAATGGAAGCAATAAGACCGTCCAAGGTCTAGGTCTGAAAATCCTCCAGTGACATTTTCACCACATTCTATTGGTAAAAGCAAGTCATCAGATTGAAGGGAAAACAAAGATTCAAGGTAAGGGGCCATAGGCTGTAACTTTTAATGAGAAGAATGGCAAATTTATATATAGCCACATCCATCTATTCCTCTCTGTCTTATGAATCAGTAAGTATTTCTATTGCTGAAAAGTTGGACTCTAATTCTGTGCCTCTCTTTTTCTAAATTTCTTTAGAGAACTTCATCCAAAGGCTCTTCAAGTATTGCCCAACACTTTCTATATTCTGACCCGCCTGAAATGCTTTTGTTCTCAGAATGAGCCAAACTATCTCACATGACCTCTGCTCAAAAATTCTCTCCCATATCATTCATTTCTCCTCATCTGATTTACTCCTAATCACTCTGTAGGTCTCAAATTAAGCATCATTTCTTCTAGAATATGTTCTCTGGTTATCCAATTCAGTCATTTTATCTTATAAACTCCATTAATATGCCATCTTCTTTCTTATTCTTGAATGGAATTCACTCTGTGGTGAAAGTTTCTAATTTGTATATCAGCACCCCCTACTAGATATAATTTGTATCTAGATTATTAAATAATATCCTAACTTTCATTCCTGTCTCCTGGCTATTACTAGTTATTCCCCAAATAACTAATTATTGGTTATCTTTAATCAAGTTAATCTTTAAGAAAAGTTTTTATTATATCACATAGAATTGATAATCAACATGTATTTGCTGAACAAGGGCGTTAATGGGTTAAATAAATATGCAAGCCCCTGCTCAGAGTCTTTCAATTGCTCCTTTTTCTTAAAATGTATATTCTCAGCCCCACCAAGGAAATCCTTTCATAACCTGACCCCCTTATGTATCGAAGAATATTTCCTCCTGCTTATCAAATGCACCCTTGGCTTTAATTTTTTCCCCAAACATAGTTATGTTTATCACTGCTTTGCCTCTTATCCTTGGTTGCCCTACTAGATGAGTTCTTTCAGATACAGGTCCCCGTAGTATTAAAGTATGAGATGACAGTGACTTAAACAAGCCATTTCTTTAAAAAGCTGTTTCTTTCTTACATAATGACAAAACATAATGATTCCAGGGCTGATATTGCAATGCTGGTGGTGCTGGAAACGTCTCTTCCTCCCACCATTCTCCACACGCAGCTTTCATTTCCTGACTTAAGATGGCTTCCCTAGTTCCCACCATCACATCCACATTCCAGCCAGGGGAAAGGATGCAGGGGAAGTGAAGGATGTGTACTTACTCATTTAAGAAATTGCACACATACCTTAGCTCATGCCCCACTGACTAAAATACAGGCCACATCTTGTTGCAAAGAGACAAAGGAGAGTAGAATTTAACTGATATCCGTGTGCTCAACTACAATTTGAGGTTTCTATTCCTAAAGAAGGAGAAAATGGACATCAGGAATAAAAAGTTGTTTCTGCCCACACTTTTATTTACATACTTCAAAACCTAACATATTCTGGTGTGGGACAGAGCAACATTCAAATCCCAGCTCTGCCTCTTACTAGTCATATGACCTCAGGCAAATGATTTAACCTTTCTTAGTCTCACTGGCAAATGTGAAAATTGGTATATACCTGTCGAGGCTAGTGAGAAGATTGTGCATATTAAATACCTATCACACCTTTTGCCTCGTTTATCCGAGAGAGCAATATAGGTCATCAGCAGCTCTACTGGAGCCATCCAAGGAAATTTGGCCAGGGTTCTCATTCTTGACACATCTGCTCAAACCCACACAGTCTGATCTGGAAATACAGCCTCAATATGTGCCGCCAGTATTTCCATCAGTCTGCCAGTGTTATAGGCTCCATTGGAGTAAGTGAACCTCCTTGAATGGGGCATCCAAGATACCTACCTTAACTGCAATAGCCAAGATACACCTACCTTAAAGCTAACTCACTGTACATAAAAATACTTCAATTAGGAAAAAACCCACCTATCACAGCATCTGACATGTAGTAGGTGTTCAATACATGATAGTTACTATGGTGATCATGTTGTAATACTTCCTTCACTGGAACTTGCTGAGTGTCTCAGCCTTCAGAGAATCTCTTGTCCTTACATTAGGTTTCACACATATAGTGATCAGTTTCATGCTATCAAACAGATTTCCATTGTGTCTTATATAGTGATTGTTTTTTCAACTAAGAACAGAAACCATGTAATATTTTTGTTCTATAGATTTTCCCCACATTGCCCAACCCCACATATAATAAAATAATTGGTCAAATTATTTTATAATCAAGGTCAACATTGAACCACCTATGATCAAGAGACAATATCATCTACATTATAGGTTTCCATTTTTAATACTGAGAAACATAACATCATGATGTAAATGGGAATGTAAGTAAAAGCAGTGTTGTATAACAGCCTTTTATAGACATTAACACTTTCGGAAAGGCTTGTCCATCTCTTTTATCAAGAGATGAGAAATCCTGGCAACAACGGTTATCTAATCTGAGTTAACTGTGGGGATTTACTTAATATCTCTGGGCCTCTGTTTTATAAACTACGAAATCAGGTATAGTGACTCCGAATACACTGGGTTATTATAAGGATTAAATGAGGTAATGCACATAAATTACTTTGTATGGTGCCTTGAACACAGTAAGGGCTTCATAATATTGAGCAATTATTGCTGTTGTGGTGGTGTTCCATGCATTGCTCTCATAACAGATATTGCCTTAATTGAGTGATTCAGGTGTGAGAGATTCTAAAAAACTGGAGAATTGCCCAAGATCAAATCAAATTGAACATATTAAATGGAGATGAGTATATTATGAAATTAGTTATAACAATTACATGCCCATTTGCAAAATTTAAATATGATCATCAAACTCATGATCAAAAGATTGATAGAGATGAGTAAACAAGCAGTCAGTCAGCTGGGGGAAGCAAACTGTGCCTTGAATGGCCATGGCCATTGCAAAAGACCAACTAACTGTTCCCTCCTGGCAGCAGAGCTCCACACCTGGGCTGGGATGGTTGTTTGCACTTCAATGTGATGGGTGCATGGCGATCACATTTGTGCCCTGCTCAGTGAGGTAACCCACTGCCTCTGGTTTCCTATTTGAGAAATGCACCAAGTCCCCAACACTGACAGATTCTTCCAAATAACACAACAAATTGCTATCTGTTACAGTGCGTTTCTCACTGAGTCCTATTTGATCTCCATTTGTCTAATTAACAAAGGTTCTATTTGTCATTAAAGTTAAGACATAATTCCTGCCACCAACGAATTTACAGATGTTAAAATAGAGGTAAGTACTTGTTTAGAAAGTAAAAAGAATATCAGGCAAGATACCTCACATTTTTCCCAGGAGAGCCTGGTTCAAGAGGAGATAAGTCAAGGCATTCATTAGATTGACACTGAAAAACAAACAATCCCACCCACCCCCGAGTCCAAGTGGAAGTTAACTTGGTCATCATTAGGAAGACACCACTTTGCCAATAAATTTGGTATTTCACCTATCTGTAGCAATACACGTACTTCAGAAACACTTAGGTTGTGTCCTCAGTCTTGCTTTATCTTCTAGGGAAAAGCCTTAAAATTTTTAAATTATATAGCATTGAAAATATATTTATTTGCTGGGTATTGTCATGATTTTACTTCACAACTGAATTTTTTAAGAGATCATGTTTATTCCTGCTTTGTAGTTTCTGGGCTGGTTTTCGAAAGCTTCACAGTTTTATAGGGAGTTAGTTACGTTATTTAACCATATGGTTTTGTAAATTAGTAGTTTTTATGAAAATAAGGAAAGTATTTTGAAATATCTTGGTCATTGTGGATAATTTGTTGATAAGCAACTCAAAATTTTGTGGTTTGAATTTTATTTATGGCTCATTAAGCTATGCTTTCTGGTTCAAAAATGCTCTGAGAAATAAAGTTAGTGAGGAAAAAATAGAAAATGATTTTTAAAGCACTTACTTTAAGGTCATCTGCTTCCTATTCTGCAATCCATTAGTGTGTAAATGGATTTAGATTTTAAAAAGATATAAAAAAAATGGGGCATTAGAGATTATGTCCCTCTAAGTCCCTCATTTTACAAATTACTTCAGCAATTCAAAGTCAAGGGACCTACCCAATCCAGGCAGA
Source organism: Neomonachus schauinslandi (assembly GCF_002201575.2). Lineage (NCBI taxonomy): Eukaryota > Metazoa > Chordata > Mammalia > Carnivora > Phocidae > Neomonachus > Neomonachus schauinslandi. The sequence goes on from NC_058405.1 coordinate 129,672,159, forward strand.
GGCACGAATTGAACCACTGAGATCACTGCCTCCCAGTCTACTGGGCTTTTTTTCTCCACACCAAATCATCGTTCCTGATTAAGAAGGAAAGATAAAGTAAACGGCTATTATTTTAGAACTTCTGAAAGCTGTATGAAGGACAGGACTTTGACAAGTTCATTCAAGGGTAACCACTCCATGAAAATCGTGTCGAAATATAAATGTTAATGGATGATTGTTCACAATAAAATAACTAACAAACAAAGAAAACACTGATGTTCAATAAATCTTTTGGCCTTTGGAGGTTTAGCATTTGCAGTTTTGACCCTGTAGGCCCATAACATGGTCTAAAGCAAGAATTCGGGTCCATTCAGTATGGTTATATTTTTCTCCACTTATCTTTGAATAAACAATACATCTTCTGAGGATATTATTTGGGGAATTACCAACAGCAAAGGGAATCCATCTTTAATTTTCAGAATGAAAATGAAGAGAGAGTAAAGAAATCTTTAAAAAATGATTCTTCTTAGCTTTAAAATAAATTTTAAATTGTTCTATTGTGTATTTAAAGAATCACCAAGAGCCAAAAGGAATCCCTAATATTTTCAGTTATGGGGGAAATAACATACCATAGAGTTATTGTGAATTTGCAAAAATCTGGATTTTTTTCCTCTTAGATATAAGCATTCACTGTGTTTATAATGGTATTAAGATAAATTTATTTTTTTTAGTTTTAACACAATTAAAAAAATGACTGCTTAATAGAGTCATATATGTATAAGGATAAATCTATAAGCATCACTTATATAATATTGCCTTACTAGAGCTGTTGCCAGGATGGGCACTGTACATAGGTGTTTTGTTGTTGTTTTTGTTTTTATTCCTAACTTTTAAAAATTCTATTAACTAAAACTACAATTAACCAGAATATGAGCCAGCTGCTTTTAGGTAGAAGGTAAGGGACTAAAAAAGGTGAATAGGAAACTTTTGCAAAAATTAACTAAATTTCTCAAATATACCATTACAAGAACACATTTAATCTGCTAAAATTTCTAGGTCTAAATCTTTAAAAGTAAGATTGAATTTCACAAAAAAGTTACTTTTTGTCACTATAGCATCTTGATAATCAATAAAATACTAGGGAACATTCAGTACACTTAACTTAGGCAAGATTATGAGCCAATGTATTTTAGACAAGTGTTTATTAGAATTTAATATAGTTATTGCTATCTAATATTTTATCAAATCTTAAATTAGTCAGAATAAAAATTAATACGGGAAAGGTTAGGTTTTTTTTTTTTTTGATCGTTTGGACTTTTTTGTTTTCCTAGTTTCTCATCACTATAGAAATAACCTAGAAAAAAATAACCCCTCTTCACTCAAAAGGAAAAGTATATCTTTATTGTCACCCATGTAAAAGATATGATCTCTTTGAAATAACAACTTTGGGAACTGATTGTGCTCAGAAAAAAAATATGCATTTTACTAAGATTTAACATCTAATTCTTAATAGATGAGTTTCTAGAATTTATTTGAGTCATAAAAATTAATCTATTCAAAGAGAAACATAGGGAATAAATTAATAGAACACTTGTTCACTGTCGTAACTCATGTGGGTTCAAAAAGCATGATGGATTCTTAGTAGAGAGTCAAAAAGGACAGTGATGTCTACAGGTAAATCAGGAACCAAGCCTGGTCCAGGTTAGCACTGATATCCCAGGGGCTTACCCAGGGATAGGGGTAGGAATAAAGAAGGGTTCAAAGAAAGTATCTCCAAGAAAGTGTGACATTTATAGTTACATGGGTTACATTTATCTGCTTTTCAGTGAAAACATTCTTTATTGGTAAATAGACGCTTAAAACTTTTTTGATGACATATGTCATGCAAAACAATTGACCTCACACACTTGTCTAACTGTTCATTTGACATAATCTTTTTGAGATGATTATAAATTTTAGAAGGTACAGTGACTGGAGTGGTTAATTCAGGAAAGCAGCTCTAAATGAAGCAAAACACTATGTAGCACTGTGATCCAACAGATCGTTCTTTCTCAGAATCAAATCCTAGCACCTGCCTTCATAATAATAATAACTTATTGAATGTCTACCATGTACCATGGTTTGTGCTTTGCACTTATATAAATTTAATAGTCCCTGCAACCTTATGAGACAAGCACTATTGTTGTCTTTATTTTCTAGATGGCAAAAAACAAACAAAAGGACAGGGAACCACTGTTAGGGAGAGGAGCGAGCAAGTGTCACACCGGTTGGCAACATCCCGCTAGTGCAATGAATTCTAACAAGACTGGGACTAGGTGGAAATTCAGAAGTGTCTGGGGGCCGGTGGGGCATGGAGGCAGCAATGCTAAAGCACTAAAACCTCACCGTTGCTCATGGGAGGATGAGAGGTATGGCTAACAGAGATGGTTGAGTGCAAAGGAGATCCTCAGGAATCGCCTTGGCACTTGGTGTGGTTGAGTACCTAATTGAAGTTTTCAGTGCAGCGGCCTAGGGACAGAGACCAGGCACTGATGCATATAGTAGTCGAAGCCAACAACATCTTCCTTAAGACAATTAGCAGCCTTCTATGAAGATACCTACTATGGTCATAAAGTTTCCTAAGAGTGATAGATGCTGGGTTTCATAAAAATAAAAATAAGTTATGTCATGAACTCGATTTTTTTCCCTAAGTGTTGTTAAGTTGAAGAGTTTGAAGATCTTAGGACTTCTTTCTGTTCCTCTGTTTTTTACCAAAGCAGATGTTCAGAATCAAAAATTATTAGAACATAAATCTATGGGTTCTGGTCATTGCAAATAACATGCAGGATGCAAGCTATCTTTTTCTTTGACTAAAATTCAGATACACTTTTAATTTGGCAAAAGGTGTTTCAGCCAGGCATTTGAAGGACAGATGCTCCTTACAGCCATCAACACGCCATATCAAGCCTCTTCCGAGTCCTTTGTGAGCACGTTGATGCTTCACTAGTGCATCACATTTGGACCTAACACCTGTGATAATTTCTCATCCATTTCAAATTATGTCCACTAAAATTTTTGGCTTGTCAGCTACCAGCCTGAGTTATGACTGAGTTTTAAAGGAGTTGAGACCTTTCAGAATCAACATTACACATTCATAACATTCGGATCTGTGGTTCGTTGAGCTAAACTCCATAGCAGTGGCTTTCAAGAATCTCTGTGTAATGCAGTCCTCTTTTTTCCCAGAAGCCCCCTCTTGGTGGCTCCCTGAGGAACTCTTAGCCCACTGACTACCCCAACATGCCAAAAGCCCGAAATCTTTCTTGGTCACTCACCAAGCAACTGTGAAAAGCAACCAGGGCAGAAGAGAAAATATGTCCCTTGTTAAGCGTAAGTCAGTTCCATTCCTTTATCCACCAAATATTGTGTATTATCTCTGCGTTATATTATTTTTTCTGAGAAATGTTCTACTCAATGAAGCAATATTCTTCCATCGTCAGTTTCTGGGAGAGTGTGATTAAACTAATGGGGCCTATATGTTGAAGGGCAGGAGGAAGTATTGTACAATATAGATGAAATAGTCATCAGTTTGTTTTACATTCTATGCATTTTTAATAAGCAAATCCCCATTTACAGGAATTAAATGTTCCAGATATTGATTTCAGAGGGATAATATATAATATGAAAATAAAATTCAGTAACATTATGTGATGATGTGTAATTCAATATAGCTAGAACTCTGGAAAGTGAAAAATGATGCTATTCCTATTGAAATATTTTAGAAAATCAAATTCCATTCCCTCAAGTACATTATAATAAAATTGAAACAATGTTACATGATTTATAGTCTTCTAATTCCAGTTTTAAAGGGATTTTCATGTCAAAAACAAGGGATTCTTTGCCCCTTTTTACTCAATCACATATATATTCTGTAATGACATAAGAAAAATCTACAAAAGAAGTATTATAAAGCAGCTGTAACTTGCCAGAGGTTACACAACATAGTAATGGAGACAGCCAGGTTTCAAACTCGAAAATCAAAAGGTTTCCTCTAACTGCTAGACCACTGTCCTCACCATTAGACACCCAGAAATGGCAGGAGTGGGGAGACCAACGTCCATGAATGGTCATGAATTTGATTTATGAAATCTTGACATATGCTAAAGTGACCCAAGAGGAGCCTCCTCCTGGAAAATTCGTGTTTTGTAATTTTTTCTGTTGTAAAGTTGGTACCGAAGGATCAAGATTATTTTAAGGTAAAAACAAGAATGGTTGAACAAAGCAAAAAGGAGTTTTTACTGCTAAAATAGATGACATTTGTTGCCTGGCTACAATTCATTTTAAGATGACACAAAATGGTGCTACAGAGACCACAGAGCTTTCATAAGGAAGCAAAAGCTCTTGGTCGCTTTTTCTTTAAGTGACTTATCTTTAAGAGAAGCTGAGCTTAATCAGGAATGCTTAGAAATGGCTGCAAGGACAGATCATTTTAGAGTAAGAGGTATTTAGAAATGAAAAACTGAAGAAAAACTGGAACTAGAGCAATACAAAATTCAATCTCCTGCCGAACCCTGAAAGAATCTTACTGACCCCTCAAAAGCACCCACCTCTCTCTCTCTCCTCCTCTGAAAAGGTAACTCAAAATTAGAAACTTGTAAATAATGGAAATATGAAGTTTCTTTCTAACTTGCCAGCTGTGACAGCTTGTCAAAATATTTGAAGTACAATGATATGGTTTTTATTTTTAACAACTTTTTGTCATAAAAATAATACCTGCTTACTGAATAATAATCTAACATGCAATAGTATGTAAAGTATAAAGTGAAAATGAGACATCACCACCTCTCCCTAGAGGTAACTTAGCCTTCCTGATCTCTTTTTTTTTCCTCTGATTATTTTTTTTTAATTTTATTTTATTATGTTATGTTAATCGCCATACATTACATCATTAGTTTTTGATGTATGTTCCATGATTCACTGTTTGCGTTTAACACCCAGTGCTCCATTCAATACGTGCCCTCTTTAATACCCATCACCAGGCTAACCCATCCCCCCACCCCCCTCCCCTCTAGAACCCTCAGTTTGTTTCTCAGAATCCATAGTCTCTCGTGGTTCATCTCCCCCTCCAACTTCCCCCCCTTCATTCCCTTCCTACTATCTTCTTTTTTGTTTGTTTGTTTAACATATAATGTATTATTTGTTTCAGAGGTACAGGGCTGTGATTCAACAGTCTTACACAATTCACAGCGCTTACCATAGCACATACCCTCCCCAATGTCTCTCACCCAGGCACCCCATCCCCCCACCCCCCACCACTCCAGCAACCCTCAGTTTGTTTCCTGCGATTAAGAATTCCTCATATCAGTGAGATCATATGATACATGTCTTTCTCTGATTGACTTATCTCGCTTAGCATAATACCCTCTAGTTCCATCCACGTTGTTGCAAATGGCAAGATATCGTTTTTTTGATGGCTGCATAATATTCCATTGTACACCACACACAAAAGTAGACTCAAAATGGATGAAAGACCTTAATGTGAGACAGGAGTCCATCAAAATCCTAGAGGAGAACACAGGCAGCAACCTGTTCGACTTCCTGCTCTCTTTTAAGCACATATAAACACAAATATTTATTTATATAAATAATATCATTCCATCTACCTTTTCTCTAACCTACTTTTAAAAATAATAACAGATCATTAATATTAAAGGTTTGGCTTCTGAAAATTTTGAATGGTTTAGACTAAGCTGGAATTATTTTAGACAGACGCCGAAGAGCTCCAAGTGGGACAGCTCTAGAGAGACTGGGTACTAAATTAGTTTGCTTTTAACTAAGTGAACACCAAAGGCTTTAAGAAAAAGACAAAAGGTAACAAAATTGATACACTGAGACTAATTCTTCTATCGCACCACATTTAGAATATCAAATAAGTTATTAAAGGCACAATTGGGAAACTAGTTTCCAGATAACTAGATTTGCTGGTATATTTGCCATAAAAAATGGGATTAAAAAAAAACTTTCCCAAACATGGAAGTAAAAGAGAAAGAAGGCAAAGCATTGCCTTTCCAGGTATGAAAAGGGTTTTTTAAAAGCATCGATTTTGTTATTACTAACAGAAATGTGTGTGTGAGAGAGAGAGAGAGAAAGGGGAGAGAGGGCGAGAATGAGAGAGGGAGAGAGATTGAGCGTAATGTAGGTGTGGTAAATTAAATTAATGGTCTTAATACTTCACTCTCATATAGTAGTGTTGTACATCCATTCCTCTCCACGGCCTCATAGTGGGATGAGTATACCTCCCACCTTTTGACTCTTGGCTTGCTTATGTGACTTGCTTTGTCCAATGGGATGTTAGCTTATGTAATCTGAGCAAAGACTTGAAATGTGCTCGCAAGGCTGGGCTTTCTCTCTTGAGCTTCTAACATCTATATGAGAACATGTCCTGAAATGCATAGAGCAGAAGTGCACCTATCCTGTAGCCTGCAGGCGAGCTCAGCTGTACTTAGCCTAGATCAGCTGAACCCAGCCAACCTATCCTTGTTTGTGCTGTAAGCCACCAAGTTTTTTGAATGATTTGTTACACAGCATTATGGTTGCAATACCTTATTTATTGGTAGTTATAATTGACTCCAAATAAAAACTTGTCTCAGCTTTAAACCCTGAAGAACTCTTCTTTTGGACTCTGCTGAGCTATTGGAAAAATTGGGAGAAAGATGATGCTGACCCGAGGCAGACTTTGCCAATGTCAGAGCAAGATTTGGGGAGCTTTGAGAGCAAAATCAGGATGCTCTTTCTAGTAAAAGCAGCCATGATATGCATGGCCACAAGATAATTGGCATAACTGTGTCTTTGGTGAATGAAGCTAACCTTATAAAATAAAACTATTGAGGGATAAAACCAGAGTCCAGTTGAACTCCTTAGTGTCACAACCAGAATTATAGCCATATGTAAAAGCCTTACATGCTCCCAAATCTTACCGGGGCTCTGATTTATTCAAACATCCTTCCTCAGCTGTGAGGACTTATAGAAACTGAGGAACTGACGGTCACCCTCGGATTCCATCATTTAGAGTCATATTAGCCAATAGGGTAATTGCTAATCACATGTGGCTATTTACCTTTAAATTAAATAAAATTAAATGAAAATTTCAGTTGCTCAGTCACACTAGTCACATTTCAAATGCCTAATAGCCATATGTGGCTAGTGGCTACCATATTGGACACCTCAAATATAGAGCCCTTTCATCATCGCAAAATGTCTATTGGGCTACACTAACTACAGGCTAGAGGACCCATTCATTACTCATCTCTTCCAGTCAGGAGGCTGAAGTCATTTGGGATTGGGGCAAAAATTTTGTAGGCCCTTGTTTGAAAAGGGAAATGGCCCAAAAGAAGGGGGTAATCATAAAGTGTGGGATCTCCATATGGAAGTTACTTTATTTGATATAAAAAATCAGATATAGATTATAATATAGAGATATAATAAAGAGATTGTAAAAGCTGTCATTTCACCTACTTTATCTATAATTCAACCAAGCTTAGTCTTCCAGATAGGAAAGACAGAACTAAAGCTATTGTGGCAAAGAAGGAAGGCAGAAGAGACCTTAATCTCTGTAATTGCCAATCAGCTAAGACTTGTGGGATCGTGTACTTTGAGTAATTCAAATTTCCAAAGGCTATCTGAATCTTAATTCTATTATTGTGAGTACAAGCCTAACATATACTTCTGAGTTTAACTAGGTCTTGACTTGCTTGCTGCATTCCGTTTGCATAAGGGACTGAGGAGCTTCTTTAAAAAATAGTGTCCTATTTGGAACACCAAAAGCAGAGAGACCAAAAGCTGACATTCCTCTTTTGTGACAGCTTAACATATGCATTTGGCTCCTTAAGAGTGATAGTGCAGTGGGAATAACAAGAAACCATCCATTATCCAGAAGGCATAGCTGTGCTGAGAAACAAGGTTTGGAAGCAGGAGAAGGAGAATAAATCTGGTAGTAAATACAGATCTTATTTTTAAACATATATGGGAAACGTGCTGTGATCTTCCAGAAATAATCTTGGGAGATAGTGCACAAAAGGCTGAGATTTCACACTAAGTGGGTGCTACACATCCTGTCTTTCAGAGCTGGCCTCCTTAATGTCTTCTGCCTCACATGCACTACTAGAAACTTGCCCCTCCGTGACAAGAGGTGTGTCTGTGTCCTTTCCCCTGGAGCCTGAGCAGGCAAATAGAATATGGCAGAAAAGAAATTTTGTGATTTCCCACCCTCAGTCATGAAAATGTCATGCACTTCTACCTTGTGTTTCTCCCTTGTTCTCTTGCGATACTTGATCCTGAATCACACTGTGAGGAACCCCAAACAGCCTATGTAGAGACTCGTGTGGGAAGGAAATGAGTTCCCAAGCCCTCAGTCCCAGCTGGGCTCCTAGCACACTCCCAACTAACAGCTATTACTTACTCAGCCATGGGAGTGAGCCATCTTGAAAAGAGACTCTCCATCCCTCAAAAGAAGTACCAAGTTGATGGTATATAGAACTGAGACAAACTGCCCTATTAAGCCCTGGCCAAATTGCAGATTCTCAAGCAAATAAATGATTATTGTTGTTTAAGTCACTACATTTTCAGGAGGTTTATTATGTTGCAATAGATAACTGATACAGATATGCTTTCGCTACTATAACAAACTTAGTGGCTGAAAACAACAAATTTATCTCACCTCTCTGTAGGTTAGAAATCCAACATGAGCCTCACTGAGCTAAAAATCAAGATGTTGGCAGGGCTGAGTTCCTTTCTGGAGGCTCCAGGAGTTCATTTTCTGGCTTTTCCATCCTCTAGAGGCTTCCCACATTCCTTGGCGCATGTCTCCTTTTCTCCATCTTGAAAACCAGAAATGGTTTGGATTTCTTCTCTCAGAGCATCACCCTGACCCTTGCTTCTGCTCCCCTCTTCCACATTTAAGGACCCTTGTGATTACATGGGGTCCACCCAGAGAATCCAGGATAATCTCCCTGTTTTAAGGCTGGCTGATTAGAAAACCTAACTGCACCTGCAACCTTAAGACCCCTTTGCCATCTTACCCAACATATCTACAGGTTCCAGGGATTAGGGTGTGGACATCTTCAGTGGGGGCATTACTCTGCTACCACAGTATGGACAAGAATCGTTGAAATCTGCATTATAGTTTTAATGTAACTGTTACATTGGTTAATGGCCTCTAAAGATAACAGCTGAGGCACCCCATCCATTGAGATCTAAGAGCAGTTGGCTCAAACATCATGTTTAGTCAGGCCTTCACATTCTTTTAATTGTGCCAGGAATTCTGGTGGAGGAGAGGATGCCTTACATTGTTCATAGTCACCTCTATTTTTATATTCCCATGGCTCCTAAATTTGTCAAGTTTATGAATTTTCTCACCATCCCACACATAGTGTCCCTGCTCTGTACTATATCTCACTTAGATATAGCATCCCCCCTTTCCTGGATTGTCACAAAAGAGCAAAGCAAATCAAACCAAATATGATAAAAAAATGAAGCATGTAGAAAGATTTTACTGAAAGGGTGAGGCGATAGAAGGGGGTGCACATCACAAGAGAAATTTCAAGTTACACTTTACACATTCTCTTCAAATGTCAGTTCTGCCAACTCAGGTCAACCTCCCCACATGGCATAGCTCTCGCTTCTGGAGCAAAACGAAAGAAGATATAATCATCTTATTGCTTCAGGCAGAACGAGGCAACTCCCTGCAGCCTCTGACCCCAAGCTAAGCTCCAGGCTTCCTGTTATATACACGATGTTCACTGATGTGCCCCATTTCTCATTTCTCCTTCTGTCATCAATGTCTGTGAGAGGAAAGGAAAGAGAGAGGTCTCTTTCCAGAGTAATGTAACAGTACGGGATTTCCCTGTCATCCAAAAGTAGAGTGTCCCTATGAAACCTTCGATATGAGCCGACACAGGGCAAAGAAGCATTTACCAATAATTTATAGGGAAAAATGTGTGAGCATTCCCAGACCCAAAAAATCACCTCTCTTAGGCTTTTCTGATGTCTTAGGACACATCTTGCCAACAGATGCACAAAATAAATTGAGATCAAGCACAGGTGCTCACAGACACGATTCAAAGCTGCGGTGGCTTGATGCTGAGAGGCTGAGTGTGGTTCCCTGGAAGGAGCTCGGCGGGACCACTCGCTGCTCAGGGTACACGCTGACTCTGTAACCGCTCACTGCAAACAAACCTGACTGCTGTTTTCACTTTTCACCATTTTACAAAAAAAAAAAAAGCAAAAATCCTCTTTGGATTTCTTTCAGTTAGCAAAAACAGGTACTAATGTAGGTCTTTCATAAAAGCAAAGTGGTGTAACGCGGACTTGCAAACAGCAGGAAACATCTGTACCATTATTTCCCTCTACCCCCTTAGAAGGCAGCAACTTTACTGTCTGTTTTGCTTTCAAATATATTTCCTCCTACCTTCAGTTATGTGAACATAAAAGAAATATTTATGTAACACTGATATTTAGGAAATCTTGTGAATTCAGGGATCTGGGGGATCTCAGGACAAATGTTTTTTCTGGGTTTTTTGCTCCTCATCACCTCATGCCCCGCTGTGACCCAGAGACCAAAAAGCAGACAAAGCAAGCCAAGCAAGGAGGCTGCTAATCAACAGGGCAAAGTATTTGGTAATGTGTACTTGAAAACAAAAGGGGAAGTTCTTGCCAGGAGCTCGCCTCAGCCCAGAGCAGCGTGGTGCCAAAGACGGGAAAGGGTAACAAGCCCAGCTGTAAGCCAGGGTCTGCAGAACACTTCAGACTTTCCAAGGAAAATTAACAACTAATAACCAGATAATACATTCTGAGCTTTGTGCCCTGTGGACTTCAGCTGAATTTTGGATAAGGTGAGAAAGAGAGGGAAGGACAGGTGGCTAGGGAAAGAAACAAACCTTCCACAAAGGCCACAGTTGGAGCGTAAACAGTCTTCTAACTGGCACCAGAGGGCTCAAGACGTCACTGGTGGTGTGCGTATGCTAAAATTGTGTTAATATTTGTTTGAGAAGAGGTAGTCAGCTTTGATAGAAAATTTTAGTGGGGCAGAGTTATGAATAATTTGAAAACCTTAGAAAGATGGAAGCCTCGAATAGTATAATAGGCATAGTGATGGCTGCACAGCAGGACGTGACTGGAAACAGGGGGGTGGGGGGGACACCCACCTTAGAGAGATGAGCCCGGGCCAAGGAATCTGGCAGAACTGGCCTGAAATCCTCATTCTACCATTCTACCACATGCCAAGGTTCAATTAACTCATTTGTGAAATGGGATAAATCTACAAACCCCTTCTCGTTGTGAGGATTAAATAAGATCATACGTGAAAATCACTTACCAGGATGCAATGTGTGACCCATAGCACATGCTCGGTAATGGCAAATATATGTTATATGTATATGTGTGTAAGTATAGATAATAAGTATTTTCCACTCATGGGAGTTGATCTTGTAAGGAGGAAAAATGCTTATTAGGATAAAGGGAAACATTCCAACTAGGTTTTATCTACCTCTAAACAGTTTTGTCCCAGATACAAGGCTAGACGTGATATTCAAGCAAAAAGAATTATACTTGCTATCACTTCAGAAGGACTATAAATACTAAACCAAAACAAACATTTTTTTTTTATCCAGAATTAAGTATAGGAACGAAACAATAAAAAACAGCTCAAGTATCTATTACTATAACTTACTTATTGTGTATGGCTTATACATTCAAAATTCCTGGAATAGACCCAGCAGGGTTTTAACACAGAAATTTTACATTGGACGCAACCTAACTCCTAGCTGTGTACCAAAGCTACCTATGGGGTAGTGAAATTGCTATAGGAGTTTCTGTTAGGAGCTTGCCCAGCTGACTTTTAGAATTGGCTGCACTGCTCAAAGTGTTGTCTGTAGGCTCCTCAGCAGACAGCAGACCAACTCCTGGGGCATTAATGTCTAAAATGAAACCCATATACCTAATGCAACCCAGATATCACTTCACTGGAATTTCTTCAAGTGCAGCTCCCTGTTTCCCATTAGTTTTGGAAAGTTAGAAATACTTTTGCTGGTTTTTTTTAAGTTTATTTAACATGATCATCCCTGAATCCTCTTTCTTTTACCTCTTATCCCATCAAATCAACCAGCAAGCCCCACTGAATCTGTCTTTAAAACACATGGCAAATCCATCCACTCGTTTCCCAACTCCTCAGAGATCAGCCACCCGAATCAAAAACATCCTCATTTGTCACCTGGGCTAAGGCAATAGCCTCCCAGCTGTTCTCCTTACTTCCATCTCATCTCCAAAATGGCAGCAGTCTTCTAAGTGTAGATGCGTAGGTCAGGTTGTGGGCCCCATATGAAGCCCTCCATGATTTCCTTCTGCATTTAGAATAATATACAAATGCCTCACTCTGCCTACACTGCCTACTCCATGTGTAATCTGGCCCCTATCTCCCTCATCAAACTCACTTCCCATCCATCTTCCACTCAGTCCTGTGCTCCAGCCATTCTTGGCTTTATTCTCTTCCTCAAATACCCCCAGTTTATTCCCACCTAATGGCCCTAGTACTATGTGCTTCTATTGGGAATGGTGTTCTCCCAATGTCTCCCTTCTCTAATACTTGTTGTCAATCAGATCTTCATTTACATGTCATCTCCTCAAAGATGCCTTCCCCAGTTATCCAATCTAAATAAGACCCTAGTCCACTCTGCCACATCTCTCTTTTTTCATCATTTTAGCATTTGATATCTATAGGTTTTATTTATCTGTTTGGTTTATCATTGTAATCCCAGCACCTACATCAATGTCTGACAGTATCAGATGGTCAGTCAATGTTCAGTAAATAACAAGAGAATGAATGAATGAATGAATGAATGAATGGCAGTACAGGTAAAAAGGTGGTACATGAAAGTCCTTTTAGTCACTAAAGAGGCTTATAGACAGACAAGAATGTGTGAGAAAGAGACTCGGAGCACTAAATGGTATTCTGATTTAAGGACTAAAATAAATTGACTCCACATTTTTTCCTAAGCCTAAACCTACTAACACAATTTCCAAGTGGCAAGAAATTTTATCACCACCAGGTCTAGATAAGTAGCCTAAATCTTGTTAATAAAAATAATAATTATAAAAACTTTCAACATTTAGTTGGAAATATAATGTAAAACCTATTAGCTCTTCTGTATAGAACTTTTTCCCAGTGTTCAGCTTATTTTTTCATTTTTGGCTTTTATTTCTCCCTTCCTTTAAACCTTTCAGAAACATTCTTTTCTGAATATTGATGGCTTTCAATTGTGGGCCAATTCCCAACTTTTAATCCAAACTTTTCATAATGAGATAGTGGGAAAACAGAAAGAGATCAAGGAAATAGGATCCCAAACATGGATTTGCCTCCTTGATTTAACCTATGTGTATTTTAAAGAAGGCCTCCAAATATGCTGCAAAAGTAAATAACCATGATACCTACCAAATGTTTCCAAAGTACAAACCAACACATGCAATTAAGAAATAAGATGAAGAAATGGGAATAAAAATGATGTGGAATCCAATGAGTCCACCTACCTGCAAGTAGCACCCCACATTCAGAATTTCACAACAACCAGTCCTACCACAGACTGCAGGCACAACACAGGTTTTTTGCTAGCATTTCCTCTGAGAAGCATGAACTTTGGCTTGGCTCACGCTTAAAACAATGTGTCTTTAGTCTTCAGTTTTACAAGTTTTCTTTTTTTTTTAATTGACTTAATTTTTTTAGAGAAGTTTTAAGTTCATAGCAAAATTAAGGTGAAGGTACAGAGATTTTTCATATATTCCCCACCCCTACACATGCATAGATCTGCCCCATTATCAATATCCCCCATCACGGTGGTACCTTTTTTTTACAATTGATAAACCTACATTGACACATCATAATCATTCAAAGTCCATGGTTTACCTTATGGTTCACTCTTGGTGTTGTACATTCTATGGCTTTGGACAAATATACAATGACATGGGTCCATTATTATGGCAGCATGGAGTAGTTTCACTGCCCTAAAAATCCTCTGTGCTCCATCTATTCATCCCTCCCTCTACCCCAATTCCTTGCAGCTACTAATCTTTTTATTGTCTCCATAGTTTGGCCTTTTCGGATGTCATATAGTTGGAATCATACAACATGTAGCCTTTTCAGATTAGCTTCTTTCAACTTAATAATAAGCATTTAAGATTCCTTTATGTCTTTTCATTGCTTGACAGCTCATTTCTTTTCAGTGCTGAGTAATGTCCCATTGTCTGGATGTACCACAGTTTATTGACCCATTCACCTACTGGAGAATATCTTGATTGCTTCCAAGTTTGGGCAGTTATGAATAAAGCTGCTATAAACATACATATGCAGGTTTTTGTATGGATATAACTTTTTAACAACTGTGGGTAAATACCAAAGAGTGCAATTGCTAAATCATATGCTAAGAGTATGTTTAGTTTTCTAAGAATCTGCCTATCTTCCGAAGTGGCCATACCATTTTGCATTTCCATCAGCAATTAATGAGAGTTCCTATTGCTCCACATCCTCACTGGCATTTGGTGCTGTCAGTGTTCTGGATTTTGGCCATTTTAATAAGTATGGAGTGATATCTCACTGTTGTTTTAATTTGCTTTTTCCTGATGACATGATGGGAGCAACTTTTTATATGCTTATTTGCCATCTGTATATCTTCTTTAGTGAGGTGTCTGTTAAGATCTTTGGTCCATTTTTTAAAAATCAGGATGTTTGTCCTTATTATTGAATTTTAGGGTTTCTTTGTATATTTTGGACAACAGTCCCTTATCAGATGTGTCTTTTGCAAATATTTTCTCACAGTCTATGGTTTGTCTTCTCAGTCTCCTAACAGTGTCTTTTATCAATTATTTCTTTCATGGATCATGCGTTTGATGTTGTACAGCAAAAGTCATCATCATACCCAAGGTCGACTAGATTGTCTCCTATGTTATCTTCTTGAAGTTTTACAGTTCTGAGTCTTGTATTTGGGTCTGTGATCCATTTTGAGTTCATTTTTGTGAAGGGTATAAGGTCTTTGTCTCAATACATTTTTTTTTTTTTTGCATGTGGATGTCCAGTTGTACAAGCACCATTTGTTGAAAAGACTATCTTTGCCCCAATGTATTGCCTTTCTCATTGTCAAAGATAAGTTGACTATATTTATATGGGTCTATTGCTGGGCTCTCTATTCTGTTGCATGATCTATTTGTCTATTTGTCTGCTAATATCACACTGTCTTGATCACTGTAGCTTTATAGTAAATCTTGAGTTGGGTAGTGTCAGGCCTCCAATTTTGTCATTTCCTTCAATATTGCATTGTCTATTCTGGGTTTTTTGATTCTCCATATAAATTTTGGAATTACTTTTGTTGATACCCACAGAATAACTTGCTGGGACTTTGAATGGGATTCTACTGAATGTATAGATCAAGTTGGGAAGAACTGATATCTTGACAGTATTGTTTTCCTATCCATGAACATGGAATTTCTCCTCGTTTATTTAGTTCTTGGATTTTGTTCATTCAGAGTATTATAGTTTCCTCATATAGATCTTGTACATATTTTGTAAATTTATACCTAAGTATTTCATTTTTATGGTGCCAATGTAAGTAGTATAGTGTTTTTAATTTCAAATTCCATTTGTTCATTGTTGGTATTTAAGAAAGTAATTGATTTTTGTATAGTAACCTCACATCCTGCAACTTTGATATAATCACTTATTAGTTCTAGGATTTTTGGTCAATTCTTTAGATTTTCTATATAGATGATGATGTCATCTGCAAAAAAAAAGACAATTTTATCTATTCCTTTCAAATATGTATACCTTTTTTTTCTTCTCTTATTGTATTAGCTAGAACTTCCACTACAATGTTGAAAAGGAGTGGTGAGGGGGGCATCTTTGTCTTGCACCTGATCTTAGTGAAAAAACCTTCAAATTTCTCACCATTAAGTATGATGTTAGCTGTAGATTTTTTTGTAGATATTCTTTATCAAGCTGAAGAAGTTTCTATTACTAGTTTCCTGAATTTTTATTATGAATGGTGTTGGATTTATCCAATAGATAAAATCTATTGATATGATCATGTGATTTTTCTTTTTTTAGGCAGTTGATGTGGATTACATTAATTGATTTTCCAAATGTTGAATCAGCCTTACATACCCGGCTCAGGACATAATCCCAGGGTCCTGGGATTGAGCCCCGCATCAGGCTCCCTGCTCAGCAGGGAGTCTGCTTCTCCCTCTGTGCCTCCCCCTGCTCATGCTCTCTCTCTCTTGCTTTGTCTCTCTCTCAAATAAATAAAGTCTTTTAAAAATGATACTGGAAGTAGACATCTTTACAGGTAAGATTCCCCCCGCCCCCCCGCCGCCGGTTTCTTTCCTTAAGATAAATTTATAAAAGTGGAATTTTCAGATCTCTGCTTCCAAAAATTTTTTACAACTCCTAATATACTATATCAAGTTATTTGTCAAAAGTAAAATAATCCTTTCTCCAGCCATATTAGAGGGTTCCAGATTCACCTCAACTTGAGCAGAGAGACATCTATCAATTTGTCTCTCTGAAATTTAATAGGTAAAAATGGTAATTTATTCATGCTTTCATTTCCATTCTTTGATTACTAGTGAGATCATTTTAACATGTTAAGTAATAATTATGTCTCCTCCCTTTTGTATGGTCTATTACAGTTTTTAAATGAGCTTTTCCAGTTGTAGGGAGATTTTTTTCAACAGAAAACCCAGACTGATGAAGGCACAAGCACATAATAAACACAGTGTACATGGATTTGTTTGGATTAGAGAGTGTACAGGGGGGAGGGCAGAAAACAAAGATGTATATCAAGCTGTGACCAAATCATAGAGGTCAGGGAAGGGAAAACAATTTCTTCAACAAGACTCAAGTATCCTTTTCTTGGTAGAGTTGTATCAAATGTGAATTAACAGTTCTTAAATAGGATTTATCCACAGTGGTCATCAATGACAACAAAAAAGTAATAAATCCCCAGTTTCCTCTCTTCCTCATGACTCATGAAACAATTAATTATGTTCTTTAGTCTCCAGGACAAAGGTGTGATAAAAATATGTTCATGTCTTTTTGCATATGGTGAATGTATTCTTAACAAATATTGTTTTAGAATGTCCATGTTAGTTTTTGCAATCACTGACATTTAAATGTAGGATAAGTAAACAAGAATTCGAGCTACCAGTTGACAGTATAAACTAAATTCTATAACACGCGTAATGCAGTGTCATCCTAGTAGCTGATTAATTATCAGTACACAAAACAACTTTAAAAATAGTACCAGGGGTTACAGCAATCAAGGTCAAATAAAGTAGTGCCGTTTCAATATGACTACCAAAGCCCTCTTACTCAGAGTATGAAATTATCCCAGGCTACCTAACTATAATTTTTTTATAACATATAATGTATTATTTGTTTCAGGGGTACAGGTCTGTGATTCATCAGTCTTATACAATTCACAGTGCTCACCATAGCACATACCCTCCCCTTTGTCCATCACCCAGCCACCCCATCCCTCCCACCCCCCTCCACTCCAGCAACCCTCGGTTTGCTTCCTGAGATTAAGATTCTCTTGTGGTTTGTCTCCCTCTCTGGTTTCGTCTTGTTTCATTTTTCCCTCCCTTCCCCTATGATCCTCTGTCTTGTTTCTCAAATTCCTCATATCAGTGAGATCATATGATACTTGTCTTTCTCTGATTGACATTTCACTTAGCATAATACCTGACTATAATTTAACTTGATTTTAGTCATCCTCTATGTTTTCTTGTCCTGTGTGTGTGTGTGTGTGTGTGTGTGTGTGTGTGTGTGTTGGTTTTGAGATGCTTTTAAATGACATATAAATAAGCTTTGCTACTTTGATTATTAATTTCATCAAATAATATGTTTGATGTACAGGCAGATTCAGTGAATTTGTTCTTAATGTGCTATAACAGTAAGAATAAACATTAAATGATTACAGGTACTTTTTTGCACTCAAGTTTATATAATATAATTTACCATAAGCTTATCAAATCTATAGAAAATAGGATTCATTTCTGTGATTACCATCTGTTATAGCAGAATCCTAGGCCGTACCTCTTACTTACAGAGGGAAAATTTGTTATTCACTTAATACTGCTTTGTTTGAGAGGCTTGGTTCTTTATAAGAGCAGTGGGTGTTAAAGATGATAAGAAAGTGTAAGAACTCTGGCTTAGTGGCAATTTCCTGAGTGATTGAGAAGAAGCAGCCGCTGCTCTTGAGCAAAATGAGTGGTACTTCTGCTCTTGATTTTTGCCCAATGATAATAACTATCAATACAACTGCATTATTGAAACTCATGCATGAAAAACAACATTATCCCATGTCTAAAATTCTAACTCCCCATTTCCTTTTTCCATCTTATAGTTAAAATGTGATTTTTTAAAGTAGGTTTTCTTGGTAATTAACTCTGGGATATAGCAGGATAGATCATTTTGATAAAAATAGTATTTCTTTTATCTCAACATTCGCTATTTAGGAATTGGTTTTTGTAGTAAAATTGGGGTTTTTTTGTTTGTTCTTGTTTATTTTTGTAGTTTTATATTGGCTATTTTATTAATATACTCATTTATTTAGTCTTTGCTGGTAGAAGGTGTGTTATGCACATACCAACTAAAATATCTTGATAGAAGGTAAACTTTCAATTATCTGAATGGCCCACCTACATTATGCCAAATATCTGGACACAGGAAATTGTTCTTAATTTCTATTCAGATGACTATAAATGATACCAAACTCAATCACTGTCAATAGATACCACTTGCATTAAAGTATTAGGGTCAATCAACTTGTAAGGCATCCATGAAGTGGACCCCGTTTGGGGAGTTCAGCATAAAAAGGAGGGGGGAAAGCCTGCTAAACAGTTATAGAGTCACCAAGGAAGAATCCCAGGGACAGGACATGGAATTCCTATGAATTCTTGGCTCTCTCACCCCATTTAGTCACTCATTTGCTTACTTGCTCACTTATCCAGTAAGTATATGCAGTGCTATTGAAACCAGACTTTGGTTTTGGAAATGATGCATTAGAGTGGCATTATTTAAATTTTCTCTTAGAGATAATTCTTCTTCTGCACATTTACCCTCCTTATTACCATTTTTGAACTTTTGGTTTGATTAACTTTTGACCGAATATATTATATAGGGCTTTCTGACTGGCAGGTTCCTGCCCTTTATGCACTGAGAATAAATATATTATTCTAAAAGTTACCTAGAGAAGAGGAGCAAAGAGTGCATCATCCACTTGGAGGATGTATTGAAGACTTCATGTAAGCCATCATATCCTGTAGGATGAACTTTCTATTTGTATTTTGCTATTGTTATTTTTGGGCATCCTCTCTTTCTTTCCCTCTCTCCCTTGCCTCCTCTCTCTCATTTCAACCAGAAAATGTTGTGCAGGTGTTATTCATCATTGAAAATACACTCTGTTACAGACAATTTAGTTTATGTGCTAGAGCAAATACACAGTTACAGACAATTTATTTAATGCAACCAGGAAGTTTTGGTATCTGATCATAGCTCCTCATTGGAGCAAGAGGAACTAAGGACAACAGGAAATAATTTAGCAGGTCTACATGCAGTTAAAGCAGAGGATAGGCAAACAATTTGTGAGCAGCTAAAGCAATACAGAAAAGGGAAGAGTTTGTCTATCTCATGGTCTGTACTGCCTTTGATCATCCTCCATTGTAGAAATTCCTCTTGTAGACAGATACAGAAGCAGAAAATAGCACCAAAAGAATTAGAAGTTTTTCCCTGTCAGAGAACAACAGATATATCTTAAAAGAAGTAGAACAGTGTGTGTTTTCTGGATGAGCCGCCTATGGGAACAAAAATCCAGGCAGCAGCTGGGAATTGGTAGGACAAGAATCAGACCTTAAAATGGAGAAATGAGGAGGGGCGCCTGGGTGGCTCAGTTGGTTAAGCGACTGCCTTCGGCTCAGGTCATGATCCTGGAGTCCCGGGATCGAGTCCCCGCGTCGGGCTCCCTGCTCGGCAGGGAGTCTGCTTCTCCCTCTGACCCTCCTCCCTCTCATGCTCTCTGTCTCTCATTCTCTCTCTCTCAAATAAATAAATAAAATCTTTAAAAAAAAAAAAAAGGAGAAATGAGGAGAAAATGCAATAGTTTTGCAGAGTGCCGGAGCTCAAGCCAAGGTTGCAAAACAGGAAAGATCCTCCTCAGAACAGAAGAGGAAATCTAGGTACAATTTCAGGGATCCACCTGAAGCTGACACATCTCAAGACCCTCAGCTACCCAAGGCTCCACACATGCATTGGCCATCAGGCATCAATGGCTCTAAATCTGGGCAGGGCTGGTGCTTTAGGGAGATGAAGTTCAGTCCAATAGTGAAGAGCAGGCAGGGACTGGCATTTGCCACATTAGTGTTATTATTTTCTTTTCAATTTCTGACCTCTTTGGGAGTAAGGCATATGTGCCACTGATCTTTCTCTAATGATAAATCCTCTTTTTCATTCATTTTGATTGTCTTCTTCATGAATGTTACCCTTGGCTGTGGTATTCTTTCTCTGTTGCTTTGTTAAAAAATAAATCCATTGTGAGTAAAGAGGATAAAGGAGTCAACTAATTACTCTTCTCAAATGTTCATTGTAGTTCCAGTACTTGTTTACTTGGAATCTTTGTATGATAATCATAGGCTTTGATGTAGGCTACAGTATTAATGTACTATAATGTAAATATAAATTCCACTTGTATTAGAGAATTCCCTGCACAGATACTTTGAAGTTAAAGAATCTGTGCTATACATTGTAGACTGAGTATTCCTTCTATATTTTGATATGAGATGAGTGGATTATGTAACATAAACAATTGATCCCTCTTCTCAAAGTCAAGAGACTGAAATTACCCCAAGAGAAAGACTTTAGTGTCTTCTACCTGACATTGACCACAGCTTCCAACTTTCTAGATGTACTGAATAAGTAGAGAATATCAGATATTCAAAAATCCTCATTCCTCTTAATTAGGTTTTAATTAGCTTTCTATGTTCTTTAATGAAGATTCAAGTTTTTTTATAATCATACAGAGTTCATGACTTCTGCATATTCTTAATGCCACTGAAGTCAGAATTTTACATAATAATTGGTTACTTAAAATGCAATAGCATGGTAGACAAGCTATAAGCTGATGACTTTGAATTAGTGTGGTCTTTGATAAGATTTTTATTCCACTGCCTTGGGAACCATAAACTTAGAAAAAATTTGTTTAGAATTGAATAATACCCAGTAGTAGTAAAAACTGAAATTCCTAAATCAAGTGACACAAATTTCAATGAACCAAAGAAATAATCACTGAACTGGTCCAAGGATTATTCTTTCCCTTCACCTCTGTCTCTACCCCAGTCCCATCACCAGCAAAACATGTAAAGGAAAAAGAATACTCAATGATCAAGTGAATCCAAAATTATCTTATTGAAATATCTAAATTCTTTAAGGGTAAAAATTCTACTCTTGCCTGAAATACCATAATTTTCTATGAAGATGGTCTTGAGGTCTACAAAGTGTCACTGAACTAGTGTCACCATTCACTATTTTGTGATAATTGATCTAAGGTTGTGATGAACTTTGCCTTTGAACTTTATACTAAAAATAGTATGTAGGGTAAACAGAAAAAAATATATAAAATAGCAGATGACATGTTTTACTACCTGAGAGAACAAAATATGCTTAAGAAACCTATTTGGTTTATGGCGTACATTTGAATGAATATTAGAGCTAGTGATTGATTATTGATACATTCTCCTTATTTAGTAGATGTAAAAAAATTAGAGACTAAGTAATTGGCTCAAAACCACAAAGCAATAGTTTTGCTTTCTTTAAAGCAAACCCAATAACATACGTATTTTTTAAAATTTCACCATGTATTAGGTGGGAATATGACATATATTCCAAAACATTAAAATCTCATCTTTTAGTGTTTTGTTTGAAAGTATTTCCATTCTAAATTTATTCTCATGTATTTTGTTTGGACTTTATTTTAATTAGCCTAGTTTACTGAGGTTCGCCCACACTCCAACATGGCTTTAGTGTTCAGGGAGGCAAGGACCTTCCTGATAGAACCATGAATTAGTTTAGGATCTCCAAGAATGAAGAGCAACCTTAAGTCAAACCAATTAAGGTCACATCAGATCTCCTTTTCTCTACAGGGAGAACCAGTTTTGAACAGTTCTGTCCAGATATTATGCTATTGCTGACCTATATTTAGAAATATTGAATGGATAAAAATTTCCTCTGGTGTTGGGGATCCAATATGCCTTAATAGATCTTGGTTCTTTAAGGCAGAGAGATATTGACTTCTTCATAAAAATGGTTTGAATAATCAGTTGCCTCCTTTTCAGAGAAGAAGAAATGGCTTCCCTTGGCGCTGTCCATAGTGCTCATCTCAGAGCATCATTTTTCAGTCTGCTTTGCCAGCTCAGATCTGCCCTGCTTCCAAGTATTCCTGGAATACCAAGCTTCTTTGTGAGACTTGCTATGATTATTTATTGGCACAGTGCCTATATTTTTTATACCCAGAGACCTTACACTGCAAGTTAATATTGCCAGTCCTATGCCCTACGTGTT
Organism: Neomonachus schauinslandi; assembly: GCF_002201575.2. NCBI lineage: Eukaryota > Metazoa > Chordata > Mammalia > Carnivora > Phocidae > Neomonachus > Neomonachus schauinslandi. Next base: position 129,694,762 of record NC_058405.1, read on the forward strand.
CATCTCCTTTTTTTTGATAGCCTTATATTTGGCAGGAATCTGCCCACCTGCCTCTGCTCCTGTCTTGGACTCCATTGGTCCAGGTACATTGCCCTTCCTGAGACAGAGCAGTAGCCAAGACTCACCTTAAGAGTAAGCAGTAAGAATGATTTAAAGATGACAAGAAAACCTGCCTTGCCCCAAAGCATCTCTCCTTTATAGATTTGTAATGTGACAAAGCTCACATTCGTGATGTAGCATCAAAGAACAATAGTAACTGGTTTTACATAAGGCACTGGATTAAATACTTTAGATACTTTGTCTAATTAACATTCACAACACCCCCATGAGATAGGCATAATTATCTCCCAATTTTCAATCAAGAGATCAAAGACTCAAAGCAGTTAATACCATATCCAGGTTAGCACAAATAGTATGTAGCAAAGGCAGTTTCATCCTAAGTCTGTCTGACTCTGCACTCAGTGCATTCTGCCTTGCAGAATGGAATCTAAAAGAACCTCAGGCATCCTTAAATTCATTTTTATTTATATGTAAGCAACATTTGGTATCTGGCCTTTAATATCTCTTTGATTTAAGCATTTTATCATTTCTACATCACATGTTCATTCACCCCTGACTGAGTGTAGGGAAAATTTATGTTCTTTACAAACCAACTGATTGAGTAAAGGTATAAAGCTATGTCATCATAAACATCTAATCCCTTCCTCTGTACCAGGTAACAGGCAATTAAATCTGAGTGATTTGTTCCAGGCCAGAAGCTCATTGACCAGCACAAGACATCTGTACTTTTTTTGAGCTTAGAGATACCATTAACACCACAGAGCCCCATGAAGGAAAGTTCTGCAAGTGATGGATTTAAGCTTTGTCCTTTGGGAGCTAGATGTGATTATCTCCATCAGCTTTTGTTCACACTTTTAGAGTTCCTTTTTTAGTTTCACTTAATCGTCAGCTTCCCAAGCCTCAGAGAACTAACTCCGGGCCAAGCACTCACTTGACCAGTCAGCTAGTATTTTAACCCATGAGATGACACCACTGAAGAGTTTTCCTCCTTCTTCTTTTGGTAGATACATAGTTTTTGGTAGATACATCGAAATTTCTTTTACTTCATTTTAGAGGGCTTCTATTTTATTTTTTGTACTGTTTTTCTTAAAGTACTGCATATTTACTGTAAAAAAAAAAAAAAAGTGAAAAGCAGCATCCTCTATCCCAGGTTGAAGACCTCATTTTAACTGCCAAGTACAGCCATGAGAGGTTGTCTTCACCACCCCAGTACCCCAAAATCCTCCTTACTTTTGAAGTACCTGAGTGTGTTCTAATCATGCTGACATTTTCAGTCTTCAGAACTGTGAGAAAAAAAAAATTCTGTTGTTTAAGCTACCCATTTTATAGTGTTTTGTTATGGCAGCCCACGGAGACTAAGACATATTATCTTCCAGATGTATCTCTTTATTTTCTCTTCATGTATTAATATCTGCTACTTTTAAGCTAAAATAGCATTATACTGTAGTGTATTTTTAACCTTTTGTAATTTGTCAGTCCCAATAATGCCATACCATCTTATTATAGGCCTCTGTCTTCTGCATCAGTTTTCTGGGGCTGCTGAAACAAATTACCACAAACTTGATAGTTTAAAACAACAGAAATGTATTACCTCTCAGTTCCAGAGGCCAGAGGTCTAAAATCAAGGTTTTGGCAAGACTGCACTTTCTCCCGAGGTTCTATGCTGAAACTGTTCCTTGCCTCTTCTAGCTTGTGGAGGCTGCAGGTGCTCCTTGCTTTGTGGCTGAATTACTTCAGTGTCTGTGTCCGTCTTCATATCACCTTCTCCATTATAACAGTGTGTGCCTACCTCAGAACGCCCTCTACTTCTTTCTTATAAGCATACTTGTAATTAGACTTAGGGCTCACTCAGATAACCCAGGCTAAATGTCAACACTCAAGATCCTCAATTTAGTCACATTGTTTGCCCTATAAGATAATATTTACAGGTTATGAGGATTCAAAAGAAAATATATCTTTGGGGAGGAGTGGCATTTTTTTACCCCACCAAATCCATCTTCTGGTTCCCAAAGAATCACATCCATCCCACGTGCATAGTACATCCCATCCCAGCATTCTCCCAAATCTCAACCCATTACAGTATCAACTGAAGCTAAAAATCTCATCTAAATATTACTAGGTTGGAAGTCCTAAATCTCATCATATAAATCAAGTATGTATGTGTCAGGCTGGATATGTTCCATCGTGGGACAAATTTCCTTAATATCTATAGATATGTGAAACTAGAAAAAAAAAGTTATCTACTTTCAAAATAAAGTGGTGGGACAGGCATTCCCATTCCAAAAGGAAAAAAAAAAAAAAATGAAACTGCAGTCTACACCACTTATAATCATAAGCTTTTGTTTGCCATACTGGCCACCAGCAGTTGTACATTGCTTCCTAGGGACATGTCACTTCTCATAACACAGGATCTCTATTTTGACATCTTCCCACCCTCGGGGTTGTTTTTAAAATCTTGAGCAAATCAAAGGGCCAGAAAAGCCTCAGAGGTTTGGAGGGGAGGACAGGGGGGAGTGCTAGATTCAGTTTGGGGTTTTTTGCTTAATTATATTTAAAATGGATGAAAGTTAAACAGCTTTTCTTGAAAGTCAGCCAGAAGCTTTTGATATGTTGGTGTCTGGGTGAGAGTCTTTGATGATGTACGAATCAGTCACACTAGCTTCTCCTGGCTTTGAAAATCCTGTAATCCATTCCTAGAGATTTGGCTATTTCTAGTGTGTTAATTGCATTGTCTGGCATGTGACAGACACAATCTTTTGCATACACAATATTTTTCATGTCAAAGCTGTATCAAATGTATTTTAAGACAATTAAAATGACAACTAAAATGACAATTAGAAGTACAAACTTAAGTTAAAATTCAACATATATGCTCCTACCATTACAAATAACTCAGCTGAGGTAACATATGGTTAAACCGAATCCTTTCTCTTTATGTACAACATTTGTACATGAAGTCAACATCTTAAGTCACAGCTCACTCATCTGCTTAGTAATTGTTTAATTGTTTCAAGATTGGTTGTGAGAGACCTCCCAATTTCAGAAATATTAAAAAGCAAACCGTGTATATCTCAGACTTAAGGTGATGTGGTATTTCCACATAATTAAATATTCTTTTACAGTATCATTTTCAATGGCTTCATATTATGTTATTGTATGAATGTATACAATCTGCCCTTCCTATTAAACATTTGGTTTGTTTCTGGTATTTCTCTAATTGAGGTTTACAATAAATATTCAGGTACTGAAATGGAGTTCAGATATTTAACATTTATTCCAGAAAGTATCTTAATGGGAATTAAGGAGATATCTTGGACTACTGTGCAAATGAAAATAACCATTTTTTTCTCAATTTCTTATTTGTTTTCTTCTTCACCCTTATTTTAACTTTCTAGTGTATTCTTTGTTTGAATCAATTGATTAGGGAGTTCTTTAAGTCATTATCAGTTATTAACACTTTATCTATCTATCTATCTATCTATCTATCTATCTATCTATCTATCTATCATATCTATGTGTTCCGTTAGTTTTAACGTACTAGAAAGACCCAAGGAAGGGGACTTGGCAGTGGTGAAGTGGGAGGAGAGAGATTAAAGGGGAAGTCCAGGACCATGAATGAGTGTCAGTGGAAGTCAGTCTTGCCCACTCAGAGGGCCACCTGAGAGTCACTAGGTGATGACCTTCTTAAATGGGAAGGTGATGACAGGTGCTAACAACAATGATGGAGGATGGGGGAAGGCAAATATTGCCTACTTCTTTTTTTTTTTTTAAGATTTTATTTATTTATTTGAGACAGAGAGAATGAGAGAGAGAGAGCACATGAGAGGGGGGAGGGTCAGGGGGAGAAGCAGGCTCCCTGCCGAGCAGAGAGCCCGATGCGGGACTCGATCCAGGGACTCCAGGATCATGACCTGAGCCGAAAGCAGTCGGTTAACCAACTGAGCCACCCAGGCGCCCAAATATTGCCTACTTCTTAATATATCCTGGGATTCAACTGAACAGCGTGCAAACTCTAACATACTTGCCACTACCATTTCTCTGTTGTAAAACTGTAGGTAGAAATAGTGAACATAAGAACGATGTTAGGGAATTAGGGAAGAGCTGTGGGAAAATGGAGGACAGTGGCTCAGTCATTGTATTCCTCAGTATGGGAGGAAAGTGACAGCCTAGAATTGTGTACAGAGACACACCTCACCCAGGCCAGTCATGGAAACTTCTGTTGAGAATAAACATTGTCAGGTCCATATATTTTCTCCCTCTCCCTATTATTTAAGGCTTTTAAAAAAAATCTTTAAAAAAACATTAAATAAATGAAGTCTGGGTTTTTTTCTTCAACATGTTGCCTTACCAAATGTTAGGATTTATTTTTATCAATCACCATATCCCTCTATCCTTTCAATGTATTCTGTGTTCTTTCCTACCTGCTTTCTGTACTCTTATACTCAGATCAGATTCAAACAGATCCAAAGGAATCATGTGCAGAGGTGAAGTGGACAAAATCCCTGTGGGAAAAGCATGAAAAGAGCTAAAGGACATTCCACTGGCCCCCAGGTCTTCCTCCTCCAATTAGATCCACTTCTCCTTCGTAGACAGAATCCCAAGGGTGTGTGTGTGTGTGTGTGTGTGTGTGTGTGTGTGTGTAGTGGATGAGGCATTCTGGCCCTTATAACTGACCTGCAGTGCCCAGAAGGGTGCTCAGCCAGCACTGTCCAGGCTCCAAAAGGAAGAAAGGAGCCCATTGTGTCTTGATAAAAGCCTGAAATAGAACTGCCCTTTTAAATGCTGCATGACACTGTAAAAGCTCAAATCTGTTTTCTGACTTCCTACAACCACTGGGTCACTCGGCCACAAAGCTGCTCTCTACGTTTGTCTGAATCTGCTTCAGAGTCCTTTCTTCATGCATACCAAGTTACATTTTTTCAAGGTTGAATCACATTTTTTTTTGTTTGTTTTAAACTAAATTTAGTACAGTGTGTCTCAGTTCTTAATGGTAGCTGCAACAATTCCTAAATTAGAAAGCTCTTCAAACTTTACCAGTAATGTGTTGTTTTTTTCTTGCCTTTTTCAAACCTTCACACTATGTTAACATAATAATTAATATTTGTACAGTGCTTTACAGTTTACAAAATACTTTCAAATCCATAATCTCCCGAGAGGGAGGTTTTATTTGGAACTCTTTTGCCAATGCAGAGACTAAGGCTTGAAACTAGAACTGGTTTGTCAAAGGCTATACACCTACTAACAGAGTTGTGATCGAAGCTGGTCTTCTGGCTCCAAACATCATGCCCTTTCTATCACACAGTGCTGCCTCCCCAGTGCCTGCCTGTGTGTTTTCACACTAGAAATTATAATTAGCAAATACAAGTGTTACTGTTTAACAGGTAGGAGAATAAATCTCAGTGTCTAGAAAGATGTTCCCACTATAGGTTTTGATCAAAATGTGTCATTTTGTGCCTGTTAACATGAAAGCAATACGTACAAAAGCAGTAGTTGGTGCTTTTAAAGATTTTAATAGCTCACGTTTATTGAGTACTTACGAAGCTCCAAACCCTATACTCAGGGCTTTCGAAATACTGTGTCAGTTAATTCTCATAACAAAGAAAGTACTAGGATCTTAGTCAGCTCAGAATGCTATAACAGAAGAGTATAGACTGGGTGGCTTAAACAAATTATTTCTCACAGTTCTGGAGGCTGGAAGTCCGAGATCAGAGTGCATCTGTGAGTGGGTTCTTGGTGAGGGCCCTCTTCCTTATTGACAGATAACTGTCTTCTAGCAGTATTCTCACAGGGTAGAGAGAGGTCCCTTCCTCTTCTTATAAGGACACTAATCCTATCACTGGGGCTCTACCCTGATGACCTCATCTAAATCTGATTACCTCGCAGGGGCCCTTCTTCCAAATACCATCATATCCGGGATTAAGGCTTCAACTGTGAATTTGGGGAGGGGGACACACAGTCATAGCAAGTAGTATCATCCCCACTTTGTAGATGAGGAAACAGTTGTAAAAGATGATCTAAGTCACTCAAGCTAATAAGTGGTGGAGTGGGGACCTGAACCCAGGGAAAATGGCTCCGTTGAGCACATTCTTAACCACAAAACCATAGGGATTAAGATGTCTGGTTCTGCAATCAACCTTAGGTTAGTATTTTAGCTGCACCAGTGACTAGCTGCATTAAACTGGGCAAATACCTAATCTCTCTGAAGCTCAGTTTTTCCATCTGTAAAATGATTAAACAAGTTAACAAAAACTGGCACCTAATTAGTAGTCAATAATTATTAGTATTGTTCTACTGATGCTACACACAGCTTCATTTATTTCTTTATTTCTTTTTTTAAGTTTTTATTTAAACTCCAGTTTAGTTAACATATAGTGTAATATTATTTTCAGGTGTACAATTTATTGATTCGACACTTACATACATCACCCAGTGCTCTTTATTTCTGTTATATATATATATATATGGAAAGTCAGCTATGTATGCCAGACTCTTATTTCTCTGCACATGCAGTTTTTAGAGCTTCCATCTCTCCTGTACCACCAAGTTCACCACCGTCCAAGGCTAACCTCTGTCCTGCACTGGGACAATTCACTTTGGTCCTGGTATTGTTTCAAGTGTTTCAAGCGAGTTTGTAACTCCAGCATCCTTTGTTTTGCACCATTACTACCATTCAGTCTCCTCCTGAAATCTCCTTCTTCAAATTACCAGCATGTGCTTAACTGTTTTCTAGGGCTGTTTGAGGACACCCTCTCTTGTGCATGAAGGAAACCAGTCTGTTTCACTACAGACATCTCCCATTTCCACAGCGTGATTTAAAAGCAAAGGCTTCTATCTCGATGGCCCCTCTTTTGTTCTCTTCCACTTTCTTTTCTGCTTATAGACTGGATCATGGGCTGATGCCTCGGAGTCAGAACAGCAGCGCTTGATGGTTCTCTACACGTAAGTGAATTTGTTTCCGGGCTCCTTTGTCCTGACTGTCAAGTGTCTTTTCCCAAGATACTGTTTTCCCCATTTGTCCTCTCACAGAAGTTCCTTGGCAAACTTCCCCTTGGAAGGGCAATGTTTTATGCACAGTATTGCAACTCATACAGTGCTTTTCTATATGAATTTGTGCAGAAATCTAAGCTCAATGTCAAACCTGATGCCATTGTGCTAAAACAAATTCAAAATGCCTTTAATCGGAAGAGACAGTTTATGATCTGAATATTTCTGTAAACTCAGTTCACACAGCCAACATGGAATACATTAAGAGGCATAAAATTGTAAATTGGACATGTGGATAAGCTTTATTGATATTATAAAATATTATGGTAAACATTCTGTCAAATCTTCTCATTTGGGGGCATCACATTAAAAAAAAAACAATAGGGGCGCCTGGGTGGCTCAGTCGTTAAGCGTCTGCCTTCGGCTCGGGTCATGATCCTGGGGTCCTGGCATCGAGCCCCGCATCGGGCTCCCTGCTCCGCGGGAAGCCTGCTTCTCCCTCCCCCATTTCCCCTGCTTGTGTTCCCTCTCTCGCTATCTCTCTCTCTGTCAAATAAATAAATATTTTTTAAAAATAAAAAAATAAATAAAATAAACAATAAAAGTTGTGAGTAGCGCTGACGTAATTGAAAGTTGAACCTCTTTGGATTCACGGTACTCACTGGAGACAATTACAGCTTTAAACTTTTAGCAGATGGCCAGAATTAAGTCCTGGTGAGCCTTTTCCACAGCACTGACACCGACATACAGTAAGATCTACTACTGGCAAGGATTTAACGTCACCTAGAAGTGAGCTAGTGGGGTGGAAACTGCGGAGTCTGACACTGATGTGGCTGTAACTTCAGCAGGATAGTGGCTTCCACTGGAAGTGCTAATGTCTCTGCGTAGGACTGTACCAACGGTCAGTTTGGTGAGACACCCATAACTGAACAGACTAGGGGAAAGTGATAGAGAAGGGAGAGGAATGAATGCGTTGAATTAGTTACTTTGTGTAAAAAAAACCAGAATGTTCTTTAATGGAAAGATATTGCTCTTAAACATGTACTGTTGGCATACCATTGACCTAACAATAATCTCTCACGGCCCAACATTGAAGATCATCAAATGAAAGGAAAAGGAGCGAACAAAGAATATTCACTGGGGGTTTCATGAAAATTATGCTGTGCCAGCAGCCAACACTTTCTTTTTTTTAATTTTATTTTTTTATTGTTATGTTAATCACCATACATTACATCATTAGCTTCTGATGTAGTGTTCCATGATTCATTGTTTGTGCATAACACCCAGGGCTCCATGCAGAACGTGCCCTCCTCAATACCCATCACCGGGCTGACCCATCCCCCCACCCCCCTCCCCTCTAGAACCCTCAGTTTGTTTCTCAGAGTCCATAGTCTCTCATGGTTCCTCTCCCCCTCCGATTCCCCCCTTCATTTTTCCCTTCCTACTATCTTTTTTTTTTTTCCCAACATATAATGTATTATTTGTTTCAGAGGTACAGGTCTGTGATTCATGAGTCTTAACACAATTCACAGTGTTCACCATAGCACATACCCTCCCAATGTCTGTCACCCAGCCGCCCCATCCCTCCCACCCCACCCCCGACTCCAGCAACCCTCAGTTTGTTTCCTGAGATTAAGAATTCCTCCTATCAGTGAGGTCATATGATACATGTCTTTCTCTGATTTATATCTCTGACTGATTTCGCATAGCATAATACCCTCTAGTTCCATCCACGTCATTGCAAATAGCAAGATTTCAGGGTTTTCTTGATGCCAAAACTTTAAAAAAAAAAAAAGATTTTATTTATTAGAGAGAGAGCACACAAGCAGGGGGAGGAGCAGAGGCAGAGGGAGAAGCAGACTCTCCACTGAGCGGGGAGCCGGAAGCGGGGCTCGATCCCAGGACCCTGGGATCGTGACCTGAGCCGAAGACAGATGCTTAACCATCTGAGCCACCCAGCTGCCCCACAGCCAACTCTTTTTGAGTGTTTACTATATGTTGGGGATTGTATAGGCTCCTTAGATATGCTACATTTTTAAATCCTCATAATGCCTTATGAAATAGATACTGCTTTTTAACAGTCTTTTCTTTTTAAAACAGTTTTAGATTCACAACAAAAGTGAGCAGAAAGTACAGAGATTCCCCCATATCCTCTGTCCCCCCACAAGCACAGCCTCCCCCACTATCAATACATTCCCTACCAGAGTGGTACATTTGTTGATGAACCTACATTGGCATTAAACCTACATAAAAATCCAAAATCCAGGGTTCATTCTTGACGTTGTACATTCTGTGGGTTTGGATGAATGTATAACAGCATGTACTTACAATATTGGGAACTATTTATATTTCCATTTTACCCCTGAAGAGAGTAAAGCAAAGGGAGGTTACATAGCTGGTAAGTGGTAGAGCTGGACTGAAAAGAGTCTTCTAGATCTCACCATAAGGAGGTTTATCTGTGAGCCTGTGAGGGCAGTTTTAGGAGAGTTCTTGGTGGGGTAGGAGGAGAACCTGATTTTCTTATTAGCAGGAGACAGGCACTTAAGGGGAGTCTGTTATCTCTGGAGAGAGGCACATGAGGGGAGTCTATGGTCACCTACACATTCAGTTAGAGGGATAACATCATGGATGTTTCTCACCCAGGCTGTTTGTCTCCAGTGTGCTCTTAACCATCATAATGACCTACCTCTTGGTGCCTCATTTGTTTAAATAGTTCCTAACTTTCTAAAACCATTTCAATCAAATACAATTTGATTGCCACGACAATCCTGTAAGACATACTATCCCCATTTTACAGACTAGCAGCAGAGCCCCAGAGAGATTTCAAATGACTTGCCAAGAATGCAAAGCTGGTTGCTGGTGAAGTCAGTATGAGAACTCAGGAATAGCATTCTACTATTAAGCTTAACAGTTTTCAGAGCCATTAATCTTTGGCTCAGGTTTCCACAAATGTGGCTGACGGAGATGCTTCATCATGTTTCTGATGGTCTTGAGGAGAATTTCTGTGGTGATTGATAAAATCCATGAGACCCTGTCATCCCCTCTGCTCCCTGCCGTCCCCACCCCAACGTGTGCTAGGCAAAGGTCATTGACATGGTGATGTTATTGGACTAAAATCACTTGAAGCACCAGGAATTTTGCCATTTCTTGGTTTAACCTGATTAATATAACTCAGTTTGCCAGGCCAGAAAAGTAAGAAGCAGGCAGTGTAAGTTCAAGATAGAGTGAGTCAGACAGAAGAGCCAGACTGCTCAAGTCCTTAAGCAACATGTCACTCCCCCTTGTGCACAGGCAGAACATTTCACACACTGGTTTACTGACCTCTGAGAGCCATATTTTATGGGTCTATGAAAATTATTTTGCTACAAAGATTCAGAAACATGAGTCCAGGGAATAATCTGCAGAATAAACTCCCCTGTGATATTTCTAGAGCCAATCACTAAGGAAGTAAACATATGTTGAGCCAATCATTAGTTACCACCCAACCAGGATATATATATATATATATATTTAAAAAAAGTAGCAGTGGTCTTTGATCTCATTTCCTACCAGTTTACAAGTTTCTTTGCTTGTGGCTGCTACTGTAACACCAAGTTAAAGCAATTTCCAGGCCATTATTGCTGTAAGGCAAGAATCATTTTCCAGATGCTGTCAACATGGCCTGAATGTGTTGAAAACTTCAGAGATTATTCAGACATCATCAAAAAGTGAATTATATGAGTGAGAGTGCCACGCACCGTGTGAGTCCTTGGCCAGGAAACCAGCAGCATGATCCATTTGTTCCTGAAGGCACTCAAGTTGTGCAGGCAGTCCCAACAGCCACAATGGTCACTCTTAAAAAGGACCCAACCATGGGTCTTTGAGAACTGAGAATGAATTACAAAAGGTTTTCTGTTAAAATTTTTTTCTCTTTAACAATCCAGTTCCTGGACTCTTTTCTATTAAATCAAGCAGATAGCATAAAGAAGAGACAAAAAGATGTACTCAACGTCAGTTGACTTCTTTTTAGCATGTTGTTTGGCATCTTCGATTCTTCCAGTCTTTTTCTTTTACATGTGTTTTTCCATCAATCTTTCTTTGTTTGATTTTCAACTGTTTGCAAATACCTCATTAATAATTGCCACTTTTCTGCCCCTTCTCATTTTTAATATATTCAATATTTTATATTTTATTTCTCTTCCCTTGCTGCTTCTGCCACCATCATCTTCTCATTCTCTCTTCAAGTAACTGAGTTTGCACATGGTTTTTATATTTTTAAACAATCACTCCAATGATATTCCAACTGTCTCTGGAGAAAAGAATACAATCTTAAATATAAGTCAGCCTGGGCCAAGTGAAAGCATGTTCGAGCAAGGCATTAAACCCCCCTTCTGATTTCTAAAACCTTACTGAGAAATAGCTTAGGTCAGCGAGAGACGATGTGGCAAAGGTGAAAAATGATAGTATGAAAAGCCCCTGGTTATATCAAATTTTGCTTTTTATTACCTTGGACTTGCCAGTAAATTCTGGGAGCCATGCCTTTTAAATATATTTCCTTGGTCTCTGCTAACTCCAACATTTGGCAGATGAAATTCCAATAGACTGTCTAGAGACCTCTTGCCCCAACGGCAGCTAAACATCTCAATGGGTCATCCACAGAGCAAGAGCAATGAGAGTATGAATTCCAGTCTATTTCTACCCTTGCCATCTTAGCAGAGACTGCTTATATTTGGTAATATGTAGCATAATGTTTGAGAAACATTTTCCCTGGCTCAAAGCAAGTTATGCAAAAGCAAGAAAACAAATACATCTCTCCTAAATATATTACTACAAATATAAATAGATGCAGATATAGATATATATTAGTGAAGAATGAAGAAAGAATTGGAAACAGAAAGGGAAAGAAAAAATGCATGATGATTCGTTGAGCGTCTGTTCTGTCCCAAGTGCTTTAGATATGTCACTTCATTTAATCTTACAACAATCCTATGAAGTACTTACAACTATACCTTTTTAAAAAGTTAAGAAAATGGAGACATCAGAGAGTTAAGTAACTTGCCAATGGTCACCTAGCAAATGGTAATGTGATCTATGAATCCAGATTATGATGACGATGAAGAAGAAGAAAAGAGGGAACATTTATTGAGCCAGACCCTGTACTATAGAAGCATTTCAGATACATTATTTCATTTGCAGCTACTCTCTGTAGCAGGTAATATTACTACTTCCATTTTATTGATATGATCTGAAAGGGTAGCATAGGTAAAATGATTTGTTCAAGGTCACAGAGCTAGTGGGTAAAAGCTCCAGGATTTGAACCATAGCCAGCTGACTTCAGATCCCTCACTGCCAACTCCAAATTCACATGCTTTTCACTGTATACCCATGTCTCTTGATATGTGAAATGAAAATTCAACTTCAAAAACATATTTTAGTGCCATATTTAAGAAAAATAAAGATTCTGTTTTAGATAAAATGTGAATAGCATGCTAATATAGCCCAAGTACTGAAAGGATTATGTCAAAAGATAATTCAGCACGTCTAGAAAGTGTTCATCATCATCTTGTCATCACTGCAATACATGTAGGACCTCTTCTTCAGAGTGCATTGGGGGTTCAAGGTAGTACTGGTGGAAGGAAAAAGCAGTCTTAAAATTATAAGGTCAGCACATCCAGTTAACTGTATTGCTCATGCAAAATTAGCAGATTGCTGATGAACTGGATTAATAAATTCAAAGGGTTGCATGCACTCAGCTAGAATAAATTCCAGATGTTATGGCTTCAAACTGAATGAAACCAATTAACTCATTGTAATAAATCCCCTTTACAGGGTTAAAGCAATTTATGATGCTTACTCTTTCCTTTGATAACTATCCTAAATAATGCATATTTTTAAAAATATTATTCTAGTAATTATTTTCCCCTTTAACTCTTTAGATCTCATTATCTCTCACAGTGTCAACTTTGAATAGGTGGGAAAGTATGGATTTATAGGAACTTACACTAATTGAGTATTTACTGTGTGCCAGGCACTATGCTAAGTACTCTCCTTGCATTCTGTTATGTGAGTTGATACTATGTAATCTCTATTAAATGGATGAGGAAACAATGGCTTAATGAGATTAATTTTCCCGTGTCACATAACTAGAAAGAGCTCAGCTTCAAACTCAAGTCTTTCCGGCTACAGAGTCTGAGCTCTTAATCAGTATTCATTGAATTCATAGCTGGTCAGATGATCATGTTCAAAGGTGTGGATTAATAGATCATTGTCAGTATGGAAGGGCTGTGTATTGTTCAGTTCTGGGTCTTACAGTTTAAAAGAAATACAGATCAATTGATGTGTGCTCAGAAAAGAGCAACTTGAAGGGCAGAGGGTCCACAACCACTTCAGTTAAAATAAAAAAGGGGTCTTAGGAGCCAGCAATGTTTAGCCAGGAGAATGGAAGACTTAGTATGGTCCTGTGTTCAGATATTTGAAGACCTGCCCTGAAGGAAGTGAAATGAGCCTATGAATGGAGGGGCCCAGAAGAGATGTTTGCAAGGTTCCTTGACATTCTGTGATTCTATGATATGTTACTCATGAATCCAAGGAATATGTCTTAGTCATTTCACGCAGCTATAACAAGATACCATAGACCATGTGGTTTTAAGAACAAACATTTATTTCCCGTGGTTGTGGGGGACACAGACACTCTCACTCCATAGCAGAGTAGATCTGGTGGAAACTGCATGTCAGTCTAGCCTGAGGAAGAATTTTCTACTAGGGCAATCTAATGGCAGTAGTTGTGCCTTAGAGGCTTAACCCATCACTGCGACTTCTAGCATAGATCAGAAAAACACTTGACAGGACCTTTGGAAAGGAAATTCAAATATAGGGTGATTGATTAAACTGGATGCCTTTTCTAGACTGGAGAATCCATGAATTAACATATAAAGTCTTCATGATTACAAACCCCCAAACAATGTGCTAAGTTTCCTGAGCCTGAGATCACGTGTTTCCTCTGCTCATCTCAAGTAGCCTCCAGTAGAAAGGAAAGACTAGAGAGAAGAATTTATAATGACAGTAGCATCAGCTCTCAACTCTTGTACCTGAGTTCTAAAATAACATAGACAGGGTTGTAAGAAAAACCATGAAATTATTCACAATAGCCAAGAGGCAAAAGCAACCTAAATGTCCACTGACAGATGAATGAATAAACAAAACGTGGTACATATACAATGGAATATTATTCAGTTTTTTTTTAAAGAATGAAATCTTGTATGCCACAACATGGATGAAACTTGAGGACATTACGCTGAGTGAAATAAGCCAGTCACAAAAAGACAAATACTACATAATTCCATTTGTTTGCAGCGTCTACAGTAGTCAAAATCTTAGAAACAGAAAGTAGAATAGTGGTTGCCAGAGGCTGGAGGTAGGAGAAGAGGGGGAGTTATTATGCAATGGGTAGAGAGTTTCAGTTTTGCAAGATGAAAAGTTCTAGAGATCTGCTGCACAATATGAATATACTTGACACTACTCAACTATCTACTTAAAAATGGCAAAGATGGTAAATTTTATGTTATTTGCTTTTTTACCACAATAAAAAATAAAAGAAAATCCAGGCAAGAAATAATGAGATAACTCATAAGAAAATGTTTTGAAAAGAACAAAATTCCATTCAAGTTTTAGGGAATATAAATAATATCAACAAGTTAGAGAGGCAACACTCCTAATTTATAGGGAATCTTTCTTGGTTAAATGCAACTATATATGAATGGAGGTTAATGAATGAAAAGTTCAAATTAATTGATAAGATCAAATTCACTTTTAAAATTCAGTAAAATCGGTCTTGGGTTGCCTGGCTGGCTCAATAGGTGGAGCATGCAATCTTGATCTCAGGGTCATGAGTTCAAGCCCCACGTTGGGTGTAGAGATTACTTGGGGAAAAAAAAAAATCAGTCTTAGTGATGAATACAATGAGAATGATAGAACCCATTCAGCAAATATCCTGAAGCTGGGGTCAATTTCATCTTTAGCTTTTCTCAAATGATATTTTCCTAAAGAAGAAGTCACTATAGTGGTGTTCTTTTTATATTTTTTCTTCTTTCAATCTCAAATACCCCTAATATCTTCTATATGAAACACATGCAAGGATACACAAATGCAAAACAATAGTTTAGAATCCCTCTCCAGACAGGGTTACAATTCAAACCTTTGAAAAGAGAGATTTCAAATAATGCCTTGAGATTCTGTAGCCTTTCAGAATAGCTAGAAGTTTCAGAGAAAAGTCAAAATCACCCTTCTGATTGGCTTGTTGTTTTTGTACTTTCCATTGTGAGACCAACTCTTGTCTATATTTGAAATCAAGAAACAATTGTCTTTGAACTCCATGGATCCTTGATATCTTCCATTAACTGATATTCACTGTCTTTCCAGGTTTCCCTTGAAAGCTCTTGGATTGAAATGTATAATTCTTAAGACAGTATTATAAGCAGACATTCCTTTATGGTTAGAGGTGAAATATTCTGTCTCCCTAAGCTCAACCTGCCCTAATTTTCAGTTTCAGGATGGCTAATTCCAGTCCAGAGTCCTTTCCTCCTGCCATTCTTGCCCTTGGTTGGATTGATTTCTTTTCCGCTGCCTAAGCTATAACAATTGAGGAAGTGTGTTGAAGGATAAACTAGCTATCATTCTAAATTGTACTTTACCAAATGGAGAGTTTTTTAAATTAAATTATTTTAACTTTTTTCCTAAGCAACTGTAATTTCTAAATTTATGGCTCACATATAGCTCTGTTATAACTTACAAAAACTTGTAGTGATGGAAAATTTAAGTAATCCTTTAAAATAAAAAAATCAGAGAGCTATCCATAAGATGTAGTTAGCTTTCTTGGTCCAAAGAAGAAAAGCATGAGGGAAGACAGTGTGATGGAATAAGGACTCTTCCTGAATGCTGCAATTGGAAAGATTGTAGTCAAATGGGTTTATGTCTCATGTTTAGAAAAGTATGGGAAAATTATTTGTATTCTCTTCAACCACATATTTTGTAGGTATTTAGCATTTTCTCCCTTTTTTTCTAATTCTCACCTATCTTATTTTTTCCATAGTGATTTTCTCCTCTAACAGTATATATTTGTGTGTTTATTATCAGCTTCCATATCACTAGACTGTAAGATTAGCCCAAAGTAAGAGTTCATTAAATATTTGTGAAATAAAGGAATGAATGAATGGTGAGACAGCCTTTTTTATTATAATTTATACTACACTAAAAGCAAGTCTATTGGGAAAACTTATAAAGCAATGTGTTAGGTACTTCTCAGATTAGGGTAAATGGAACACATTTAATAGCTTCTCTGAGAGGTCCACTTTTTGCACCAGGAAGGATGGATGGTACATACAGCCCTCTAATTGCATGCCAAAAACTGAAGCATATATTTTAATGTGTAAGTACAGAATTTGCAGGATTCTTTGGCCTATTTCTTTCCAGGAATGTTAGTACATGCTGCTCTTGAACACCAGTGAAAACACATGGTGAGATGTCTTTGGCCTGTCTGTCATTCTTGACTTGAATACAAATTAATACTAAATAAAATTTTGTGGACTTACTTTTAATCAAAGTCAAATGTGGCAAGTAAAACAACATTATTATAGCATAATAATGAATAACCTTATTATGTTTTTAGGTACTTTTCAAATGCATTATAGTAATAGCCCACATAGTAAATTGGAATAAAAAGAGTCCAGAGTAGAAATATCTTTCCTGGTTACTTCTCTGAATGATAATAACACAGTATAGATAAGATCATCCTTATGCAAATACTCTGAAAAGTAAAATATTACTAAAACAAATAACCAAACATATAAACAATAAAAATTTTTCTAGAAATAGTTCATATACATTTGATCATTTTTAGGTGTGCCCAATATCATAAATCCTTTTCCAAGTCAGAACATGCCTTCAGACCCCACTATGCAACCAATTATACTTTATTCTTTTAGCAGGCACTGTGATGGCCTCACAATTTTCATTTCCCCTTTACCTGGACAATATTCTAGTTTTCCTTCCCATCTCTGGGAGAAGCTCTCTTCTCCCCTGGCTGTAGAAGTCATTGATCCAGAGCTAAGAACATGACCCTGGCCAGGGGAATGAGAATGGAGAACAATACTGAGAATAGAAACTTCCTTGTTCTTGTGAGGATGCTTCTGGAATTGCTCTTCTTTATTTCTTTCGGTCATGGACAGGGACTCCTGTAGCCTCTGCAATTGTTGGCAGCCTGTTCATATCTGTATGAGTGATCTGACACTCCAGAAGGTAGACTGGAGAGGCAAAAAGAAAGTGGGTGTTTGACCCACTCAACATTGTTGAGTCACTGAACCAAGTTTGTTTCGTGAGTCACTGTATCTGCTTCATTGTTAGTATCAGTGTAAATTGGGTATTTGGGTACTTGTCACCAAGCGCATCCTAACAATTGAAATTCCTTTCTTCTACAAACATTTGCTAAGAATCTACTTAATGTTAGGTTTTTGCCATCCAAAGGTAATTAAGATCTCTTTCATACCCTCAAAGAAGTTACAATCTGGTAGGAGAAACAGAAAGTAAATACCAAGATGAGTTGGTAACATGGTAAAAGTGGTCCATCACAGATGCAGACAAGTAAGGGGGTGTGTCGTTTAAGGGGAATTTTAAAAATAATACAATTGACTAAACATTAGTCTTTTTGTGATCACCCTGCACTATCAATTCTAAATAATGTCGGTGCAGCGATAAAATACTCCTCCCTGCCAGGAAGACCACTCCCACTGCCTTCAGGCCCCCAAATCTTGTATGCCATGGTTGAATGACTATTGATGAGTCACCTAACTAAATCAACCTTGTAGCTTGAAGCTCACTCTTCACAGAAATAAGGTTTCTAAAGAATGCTGCTCTTTGATTGATGGAAGCCAAAATCTTGATTGCAATAATGGAATAAAACTATCTAACTATATAATAATGTTGGCAACAGGGAGTGTTTAATTCACTACTGTATGAAGGCAACTTAGGAACTTACTGAAACTATATGAAGGTATATAATGGGATAAAGACAATTATATGCCACAATATATTAATGCTATGAAGTGGAGAGCTGATATATACCTCCAGTTTGTCCTTACCAAGGAACTGATGACATCTCTCAGCCAGGTGTGGCTACAAGAAAGACTAATGACTGAATGACTCTAGAAGTTCTTACTAAGGTTAGTTTAATCCACTGATGCTGTTCTGTACATCTCCCATTCTGGCTGCAATCTTTTCTTGTCCTTATCAGTGCTTTGTACTCTCACTGTCTGATGAATTCTTCCTCCAAGGTTGCTTTAAATGTAGTCTTTTTCCACTGTAGTATGACAGTTGCTTCACCATTACAGCTTGGCTATTTCCTACCTGATGGATGCAGATTATATTGCAATGTAGGTACAAGTAATACGGCGTAGGAGAAGTGACACTGCTTAAGTCAGTCCTCACTGAGGAGATGAGGAAGAGCGTAATAGATGTATTTACATCTATTAAAAGACAGTAAAGCAGCAATATATGTGGCAGTATATGTGAGGGAAAGAAATCTGTTCTAACGTTGCTGAATGATGACCTAACATAGCCAAAAGAAGTTGCATCTAGAACATCATGCTAATTACTGGAAACTTTTTTGGTAAATATTAAGGAGCCATAAAAAGGTGTGACCACAGAAATGAAAAAAAAAAAAGTGTGACCACAGAATGATATAATTCTGTGTTTTGATTTTATAGTATATAATATTTGAACATTTGAACATTCAAAAAATATTGAAATATATATGTAAGTTATGAATAATGATATGATTAATATCTATGAAACTAACACCCAACTTAAATAATTAAATTAAAATAATCCTAATACCATTGCGTATGTACTTTGCCTTTTACTTTTACTTCCTGCTCAGAATTCTCTACTATAATGAATTTTGTTTTATCACCTTTTGCCATTTAAAAAGGTAAAAATATTTAGCATGTTTGTATCCCTAAAAATATATTGCTTAGTTTCCTTGGTTTTGAACTTTATAAAAATTATATACTACAATAGTCTTTATTGCTTGCTTTTTTCTGTGAATATTATTTTTTAAATGTATCAGTGTACAGTTGTTATTATAACTATAGTTCACTCATTTTCATCATTGCCTAATATGCCAATGTGAATATATCACATTTATTTATCTATCCTTCTGCTAACGAATATTCGAGATTGTTTGTTATCACAAGCAATGCCTTCTGATGTACATAAGCAGGATTCTGATGTACATAAGCAGGATTTTCTCAGGTATACCTAAGAAAGGAATCACTGAAAGTTATGTTTCTGAGGTTTGATTTTACAAAATAGTGCCAATATTTTTTAATTAAAACAATTTAAACACTGGCCACTGGTGACATCAGCAGCAGTAGCATTTAGTAGAGTCAAACTTCTTTCTGTGAAATGAGGAAACAACAAAATGTTTGACATTTTCGTATTAATCTATATTTCCCTGATGAGCTTTTTTAATATATTTATATAAGATTATGTCTCGTTTAAGACCGGTCTGTTCTTTTGCCCATTTTTCAAATGAAAATTTTCATAGCTGTAAAACATTTTTAATTTTCTATATTTTATTTATTTTTTATTAAAGTTTAGTTGACATACAACGTTACATACATTAGTTTCAGATGTACAACACAGTGATTTGACAAGTCTATATGTTACAGTATGCTCGCTACAAGTGTAGCTACCATCTGTCACCATGCAATGCTATTACAATATCATTGACTATATTCCCTATGCCGTGCCTTTTATTCCCATGACTTATTCACTCCATAACTGGAAGCGTGTATCTCCCACTCCCCTTCACCCATTTTGTCAATCCTTCCACCCTATACACCTCTGGCAACCATCAGTTTATTTTCTGTATTTATGGGTCTGTTTCTGGTTTTTGTTTGTTTGTTGTTTTTTGGGGGGTTTTGGGGTTTTTTTTTTAGATTCCACATATAAGTGAAATCATATGGTATTTGTCTTTATCTAACTTATTGCTCTTAACATAATACCTTCTAGGTCCATTCATGTTGTTATAAAATGGCAAGATCTCATCCTTTTTCATGGCTAAGTAATATTCATGTGTGTATATGTGTGTGTTTGTGTGTGTGTGTGTGTAATACATCTTCTTTATCCATTCATCTGTCAATGGATCCTTGGGTTGCTTCCATAATTTGGCTATTGTAAATAATGCTATAATAAACATAGGGATTCATATATCTTTTTGAATAAGTGTTTTAGTTTTCTTTCAGTAAATACCCAGTAGTGGAATTACTGGATTATCTGGTTTAATTTTTAATTTTTTAATATTATTATTAATTTTTTAAGGAACCTCCACTGTTTTCCATAGCAGTTATACCAATTTACGTTGCCACCAACATGGCATGAGGGTTCTTTTTTCTCCACATCTTGGCCAACACTTGTGATCTCTTGTCTTTTTTGTTCTAGCCACTCTAACAGGAGCGAAGTAATATTTCATTGTGTTTTTGATTTGTATCTCCCAGATGACTATGTTGAGCATATTTTCGTGTGTCTGTTTGCCATTGGTACGACTTCTTTTGAAAAATATCTATTTAAGTTCTCTGCCCATTTTTAATGGGGTTATTTGGGGTTTTGTGGTGTTGAGTTGTATACATTTTTATATATTTTGGACATTAACTTTATGAGATATATCATTTACAAATATCTTCTACCATTCAGTAGGCTGTTTTTTTGTTTTGCTGATGAAATAACCTTGATTTTTATGCAGTTTTTACTTGAGATTTCTGTTTCTGGGAGACAAAAAAAATTTTTTTCTTTAATTTCAGCTTAGTTTGAGGCTCCTGGGTGTCTCAGTCAGTTAAGTGCCCAATTCTTGATTTTGGCTCAGGTCATGATCTCAGGGTCATGAGATCGAGCCCCACCTCAGGCTCCATGTTGGATGTGGAACGTGCTTAAGATTCTCTCTCCTTCTCCCTCTGCCCCTCCACCCCCTGTGTGCACACTCTCTCTCTCTCAAAATTAATTAATAATTAGTTAATTAATTAATTTTTATTAGTTAACATACACTGTTATATTGGTTTCAGGTGTACAATATAGTGATTCAATAATTCTGTACATTACTCAGTGCTCATCACGATAAGCACACACCTTAATCCCCTTCACCTATTTTACCCATTCCCCTTACCATTTCCCCATAGTAACCATATATAAATATCCACATCTTCTTTATCCATTCATCTATCCATGGACACAGGCTACTTCCATAGTTTGGCTATTGTAAATAATGCTGCAACAAACATAAAGGCACAAACAACTTTTCAAATTAGTGTTTTTGTATTCTTTGGGTAAATACCCAGTAGTGTGATTACTAGATCATAGGGTAGTTCTTTTTTTTTCTTTTTTTTCCTCCTTTTTTAAAAAAGCTTTTAAATTAATCCCATTAGTTAACATACAGTGTTATATTAGTTTCAGATGTACAATATAGTGATTCAACGATTCCATACAAAACCTGGTGCTCATTATGACAAGTGTAGTTAGAAAAAATGATCCATGTGTACTGACTTTTCAACATTGAGATTCACCTAATGGCTTAGTGTGTGAATTGTTTTTAAATGTCCCATGTTTCTTAGGACACCTGGTGGCTCAGTCATTTAAGTGCCCAACTCTTGATTTCGGCTCAGGTCATGATCTCAGGATTGTGGGCTCCACACTAGGCATGGAGCCTGCTTAAGATTCTCTGTCTCCCTTACCCTCTGCCCCTCCCTGCCCCACTCACACATGCTGTCTCTCTAAATAAATAAATATCCCATGTTTCTTTATAAAAATGAAATATCACTAGTTGTATACAGAGTTCAGTAAATCAAGCTCATCACTGGGTGTTGAATGGAAGTGTTGAATCACTATATTATACATCTGGAACTAATATTACACTGTATGTTAACTAACTGGAATTTAAGTAAAAGCTTTAAAAAATAAATAAATAAATAAATAAATAAAGCTTGTAAACTATATTGATCAAATCTTTTATATATTCATTATTTTTATCTGTTTTATCTATTAATAATTTAAAGGATTGGATTAAAATCATTTGTTACAGGGCACCTGGGTGGCTCAGTCAGTTAAGCATCTGCCTTCAGCTCAGGTTATGATCCCAGGGTCCTGGGATCGAGCCCCACACTGGGCTCTCTGCTCAGCAGGGAGGCTGCTTCTCCCTCTCCCTCTGCCTGCCACTCTGCCTACTTGTGCTCTCTCTCTGTTAAACAAATAAATAAAATCTTAAAAAAAAATTTTTGTTACAATGAGAGAATTCTCTTTGTAGTTCTAATATTGTAGCACTAACTAGAACTGTAGTTCTAGTCTTCCTTTTATTTATTTTTTTTGTTATTTTACTAGGCACATACACGTTTACAACTATTATGATAGCTGTGTTGTGCATTGACCCTTTTTATCATTATGTAGTAACCCTTCCTATTTCCAATGGCTTTTAATCTGCAGGAATATTTCATATTCCCCAGCCTTTTCTTGGTTATTTACCTGGTCTGCCTTCCCAATCCTTTTATTTTCAATTTTTCTGTTTTCTTATGGGCATGTCTCTTATACATAGAACATGGCTAGTTTTGTTTTCATACTTAATCTAATAATCCCTATTTTTAATTAACAATCTTAGATCATTTACATTTATTATAGTTACTAATATGCTTGAACTTTTTTTTTATCATTTTAGTTTACAGTTTTCCTATGCCTCTTTGTTCCCCCACCTTTTGAGCCTTTATGTTTTGGATTAGCAGACAGTATTTTTTTTTCTTATTCCATTGTTTTCCATCTACTGGTTTGGAAGTTATTTTATTTATATTATTTTAGTGGTTGTCCTAAATATTTTACCATGCATGCTTAATAAAATCTAATGTTAATCAGTATGTTAACCATAATGATGATTATGGTTATTTATATAAAGTATTTATTTAGATTTATCTGCTTATTAAATAGTTTGTTCTCACCATTGCTGCTTGCATTTCTGACTGTCTCTTTGAAATCACTTGCCATCTTCTAAGAAATATAAAATTTCAATATTCTCTTCATAATCACCTATTATTAGAAACTCTGTTTTGTTGTTTGTTTGTTTTTTAATGTAAATGTTCCTATTTTATCCTCATTCTTAGAAGGTAGTTTTCATACTTATATTGAAAACTATTCTTCTCAGCACTTTGAAGATTTTATTCTATTGACTTATGGGTTCCATTATTGTTGAGAATCTTACTGTCAAATTTTTATCCTTCATGGCTGTTCTAACTTTTCCTTCTGGCTATGTTAAAGACCTTCTCTTTATCTTTGATGTTCTGCAGTTTCACTGGAACTGTCTAGGTGTATATTTATGAAAATTTATTCTGTTGGCATATTGTGTGCTTCCTTTACATGTGCAGTCATGTTTTTCATCAGTTCTGAAAATTTTTTAACCAAATATTGAATTTAATTATTGCATCACCTCTGTTATCTCTAGTCTCTCTAACTGAACTACAATTGTATATGTATATAATTAATATTCTGATATTATTCTCCATGTCTCTTAAATTCTCTGTAATAATTTCCATCTTCTCATATATACATAATTATATCAGATCTAAGTCTTCATCTGCAACTAATCTGCTGAATCTCATAAATTGTTTATGGATGGAAATGGAGAAGCAAAGTATAATTTAAGAAGTGTAGAGTCATTTCAAAGATACAGGAGACAGATTAGTTTTTTCCTAAGTAACTTAAGTTAACAACCATTATTGTTATTTTGTTTGCTTTAGAATTTCTATAAAACACATACTGTACAATTACCTGAATTTTTCACTTTAGAAGAAATTTTAACTCTTATCTTTCCAATTATTTCATTAATTTTTCTTTTTAAAAGATAAATAAAATGGCATCTTTATAAAGTTTCAAAGTTTAGTTAAGAAACTTAGGTATTACTCAGTCATCAAAAAGAATGAAATCTTGCCATTTGCCATGACATCAATAGAATTAGAAGGTATTATGCTAAGCGAAATAAGTCAGTC
Source organism: Neomonachus schauinslandi (assembly GCF_002201575.2). Taxonomy (NCBI): domain Eukaryota; kingdom Metazoa; phylum Chordata; class Mammalia; order Carnivora; family Phocidae; genus Neomonachus; species Neomonachus schauinslandi. The sequence continues at coordinate 129,718,854 of NC_058405.1, forward strand.
AGAGAAAGACAAATACCATATGATTTCACTCATATGTGGAATTTAAGAAACAAAACAGATGAACATAGGAAAAGTGAAGGAAAAATAAAATAAGATGAAAACAGAGAAGGAGGCAAGTCATAAGAGACTCAACTATAGGAAACAAACTGAGGGTTGCTAGAAGGGAGGAGGTGGGAGGAAGGGATAATTGGGTTATGGGCATTAAGGAGGGAACTTGATGGAATGAGCACTGGGTGTTGTATACAACTGATGAATTATGGAATTCTACTTCTGAAACTAATAATACAGTATATGTTAATTAAATTGAATTGAAATTTTTAAAAATTCTTAAGGAAACTCAGGAGTCAGCACCGTAACACATTTGAAAACCCACTGCATTGATTTCTTTGATGTGGGTTCATCTCTCAAGCCCTCTCCTGACTTTTACCCACATCTGTAAGAGCGTATGCATGAGCTAACACAAGGCCAACACCATGTTCTGCGAGTATGTGATTTATTGTTTTCCAAAAAGATCAAAAAGTCATGTGTCCAACAAATACAGCTGAATTCTCCTACTATTGAGCAAATTCATTTCTTATTGACTTTCTTCAAAAACATGTGACTACACAACTCCTTTTCCACCATTCTTAGCAATGACAAATTGGTCATTCACTTCAATTAATAACAATTGGGTAAATAGCCCTGAGACACCTGTTTGTCAAAATTAGTATTTCTTATTACACACTAGCTTAAGATACAGAGCTACAATTATGAAATTCATTAAAATCATAACACATTATTTAATCATTCATTAAAATCTTAACACATTACATTTAATGGCCCTTAAATCTGTTGTGCCTTTTAAGTCCTTTTTCCCCACAGATTGTAAATCAATCTTTTTTTATTTCATAAAAAAATTGGATTAATATATACAATTTAATTTCAGAAGTGTGTTAAAAATACATGCATTCTAGTCATATAGTTAACATTCAGATTAAAAGACACTTCTTTCATTCCCTGTTAACAGTCCTTCTCCTTTCCTGCCTTTCTCTCTCCCTTCCTGCTTTCCTTTCTCCCCCCTCCTCCTCCCACCAAATCCAAAACTTATTTGGAGCCACTGTGTTGACGTTTTTCCTTTTAATGAGTTCAGCATTTGCCAATGTCAGCATTTGGGACTTACATAGAATATAATTTCTTAATTGTTCCTGGTGATAAAGGGGGACTGCACTGTAGGAGTGGAAAGTCCTCTGCACTTTTAGAGCTGGCAGCCAATATGATAGGGCTGGAAGGTTTTTCTGACCCCTTGATGCTATCTCTGAAGACTTAAGTTCTACCATTAGCATTTTCATCCTTTGGGTTAAGGCATTGCCCCTTATCAAAATGCAAATCCCTCCGGGCCAGAAAAATGCCTTAAGCTGCTATCATTCATTAACATCATATGACTAATTCATATATTGGAAACTTTCCCGCAAAACTAGACTAAGAACATATTTTGTAAGGAGAACTAGAGAGATTCAGTTTGAGATTTGGGACTAAATGAGGTCATAGAACATCCAAAGAGCAGTAGAAGGCCATTGCAGGCAGAGAAAGAATACCTAAAGGTTGAAGAGGCTTAAGAGAAATTCAACTAATTCCCATTTTGCCTATATTTATTACCAAGTATAATTTTTTTTTAAATAAAGACAAAAAAATCCACATGAACACCCTATGAGCCTAGAGCGGGAAACTATAGTTTCATCTGGGATCACATTAGGCAAGTATAACAGAAAGTGGGAAGCATCAACAGAAATTGACCTGTAGATAATCAAAAGTGTGGAAGAGTGTGGGTAGATGTAGGGGGGTAGATGTTATTTGTTGCCTATACAGGATTTTAGAACACACATGTAATTCTGATAATGACTATTAAATCTAGGCACAAAAACTAATCAAAAATCTCATTTCAATCTAATAGTTAAATAATCATTTCGCCAAACTAGAATTGGATATTTTTGCATATGCTCCCATTTTCTCTTCTTACACTTAGTAGGCATTTCTAGTGTCCTTATTTATACAAGTTTCATTGTTTATGTTCTGGGGAATACAATGAGTAAGAAATACAAAAGAGCTGTGTCAATTAGCTATCAAAGTACTGCAAGAAAGAAATAAAACAATAGATATGACACAAGGTAAGCAGTGATGTGAGCTCTTTGGGAAGTACAGATGAAGCACAACATGGTATATGGAGAGTTAAACAATGCTAAACACTTTAGTGATAAATAACCTTTTCAGCCATTGCTATAAAGTTTGGCAGTTGGGAGTGACAGTTCCTTGCATGCAGATCACCTAAGAAAAGCCATCAGTTACCCACTAAGATGAGCATTAACTAGAAAATTCTGGGTTTTTATCATTGAGAAAAAGGTCTCTGCTCCTACCTTTGCTAAGAATTCTTGAAGATCCACAAGGCTTTAAGGAAGGAAACAGAAATTAAAATATCTGTTGAAGTTTTTCCTGAGATTGTTCCTTTTAGGTCAGGTTTCCTCCTTGTGGTAGACCAGGGTTGGGGTCGGGGGTGCCAAAGTGTTAGACGTTAGAGCAGAGACTTTTGGAGCTGAGGTGGCAGAAGGTACTAAGGCTAAGGGAAGGTTCAAAGTGAACCACTATGTGGAAGTATATGATCCAGAATTTCTGAAGGAGAAACTTAATGGACAACAAATTACAAGGAGGCAGAGGCAGTATTGAAGTCAGAGTAGGAAGCTTGAATTCCATAATAGGTTAGTCACATTGGACCCTACAATAAATGTTAGTGTTTGTGACTTACTGTTATGGAGTATATGGGAGAAAGATTTGAGGTCAAACTTCTTGGGCCAGAGGTTGAGTAGATATTGGCAACCAAAGCCAGTCTTCCTTGGACAGGTCACTACCTCTATCTTTGTGTTTTCATATTGCTTAGCAATAAGTGATGAGAATTATTCTTGCAGTCATCTAGGCCACATGCATTTATTAAGTAAATATTGTGTTCAAAGCTCCATGCTGAGTGTACATGGAGAGTCAAGTGGAAGTAGGTGGTGCTCCAGAGCCTGAAGTCCAAAGAGCATCAATAAAACACTGGTGAGCCAGATGGAGCAAAATTGCAAGGCTGGCCAGGGGCTAGCCTTAGAAGACTAGCTTCAACTTTTAAATAGTCATGATTAAGCTTCCCACAGAACTCATAAAAGTCCTTTGGTTCACAACCATTTTCATAAACAGATGTATTGTAATAAGTGGATTTTGGAACACATGCCTTTAAAGGACTGATGAGCAGAAAATAAATAGGCTCTTTTCAGGTAATGCTCAGGACACTTGTGGATTGTCATATCTGTTCTCTTGCACCTACATGTCCCATCCACCTGCCCTTCTGTTCCTTTCATTCAAGGTCTGGGAATCCTACACCATGGGCAGGATTTTCACTTCTCAATATAGAACCATGTACCTTACCTCATGGTCCAACTGACTTACTGAGAATAAATCACTGTCCTTGTATTTCATAAAAGACAACAGTGACTTTGTTGTGAACATGTGTGAGCCTGCGTTCATTCAACAAACTATATGTTTTAATTACCAAGAAATGTCCTAAAATTTCATATTATAATGCCCTGAAAGTCCAACTTTTAATCAATTATTGATCACAGCTTGAGTGGCCCTGTGTCCAGACTAAATGCAGTGTGACTTAGCCTATGGTAAGTAACTCCTCTTCTTTTGCAGTCTTGAAGTTGTTTTAAATGCCTTAAACCAAGTTTCTCCAACAGCAATGTCAGGATGATGACATTTTATGCTAGTTTTACAGCAAAAAGAGTTTTTTAGCAATGTGTTGAAAGGCAACGTGAGTTCACTCTGAGTCTTTGATTATGTTTAATAGCTTTGCTGTCAGACGGTGAGTCATGATCTTTCTCTTCTACTTTACAGTTTGTATTTACACCTCCTTGCATTTGATAAAAGCAATGTAACGGGCTCTGCCCATTGACATGATGACTCCTTTATTTTAATCAGTGCAAAGGAAAAAAATAAAACTTAGCACAATAGAGTGTAAAGCCCTTTCCTTCAGGCATTTTAAATTTTAGTAGTCATACGTGTAAGTTTGTAGAAAGACTACTTTGTAAAACAAAATGTCAGCATATCTAGTCATTTGATTTACATGAGAAATTTTGCTTTCTTTCTATCAGGTTCAATTTAGCAGATGAGCTTAAGGAAAAAAAAAAATGTTTATCCTGTCTATTTGCAAGCCTTGGTGATGTAATCATTTATAAGCATGGCTTTGTAATATTTTATTTAATGGTAGAAAGTCAATGCTAATTCTCTCTCCAAAGCGGTGAGGCTGGATTTGTCTAGCAGCAAGGTGTGGTCAGAGGAAATGAACTGCAAAGAGAGCACCAGCAAAGGAGTGGGATCAGTATTTTCTGAATTCCTACTGGACTGCCATAACTGTTAATAATTTATCTCAAGTTTGCCTCTCTCTAGGCTGTATTTTTTAAAAGTAATTTCTTCTAGAAGTCTTTGAGCTTAGCCTTGTGGGGACTTTTTTTCCTCCTCATATACTAATGTCTTTAATCAGATGTCACTAATTTGAAAATAGGTTACATCCCTTTTGTTGAAAATAATTTGGAGTTCAACCAAGTTGGTACCTGAGTAACTCAGTACTTGCCCCTCAGGTAGAATTCTATTTAGGATCCAAACAGAGAGATGAGGTAATGGATGAGCATAAAGTTGAGGTTGGCAAACTTTTTTTATAAAGGGTCAGATAGTAAATATTTTTGGCTTTGTGAGCCATACAGTCTCTGTCACAACTGCTCAACTCTGCTGTAGTAGCAGGAGAACAGGTATAAACATCATGTAATAAGCGGTGGTCATGGTTGTGCTCAAATAAAACTTTATTTACAAAAACAAGGAACAGGGGGCGCCTGGGTGGTGAAGTTGGTTAAGTGTCCAACTCTTGGTTTCAGCTCAGGTCATAATCTCAGGGTCCTCGGATCAAGCCCCATGTCGGACTTGGCGCTCAGCTTGGAGTCTGCTTGGGATTTTCTCTCCCTTTCCCTCTGCCCCTCCTGCTTGTGCTCTCTCTGTCTCTGTCTCTCTAAAATAAATAAATAAATCTTAAAAAAAAAAAAAAAAAAAAACAGGGAACAGGACAGATTTGGTCTATGTGCCATAGTTTGCTAATGCTTGGTATAAGGTACCAGCCCCCTGGGGATCATGTTTTGGCACCTGACTTCAGAATGACTGACCACATAAATTTGCCTTGCTTGTCCATCCAGGGAAAGTATTGGAGTGCCTTTGGATATTAACAAGTTATTTTAAATGAGTCCTAACACCAGCAAGCTCTTCGTCAAGGCTTGTAGGGCTCTAGGCAAGAAATGCTTGAATAAAGGGCAAGAGAAGACCATCTGAGACCTGGATAGAGGTACCAGACAGTCAAACCCACCCAGTATGTTTTCCCAGGTATTAATAATGTGGGGAAGGGTGCACTGAAGTGGGAGTAGAGGGAGGGAAGTTGGCCAGGGGAGAAGTTCAGGCTAAATACTATTCTTAACAATGTGTCCATTCCAAATAAAAATCCTTCCAAGAGCTTAAAAAGTAGGAGTCACCAATATAATGGTGCTCCAGCCTAGTAGACAACAGTAGTCAGTTCAGAGAAGACAGTCAATCCCAGTAAGGACATTGGACTGTTTGATAGGCACCACTTTGGACTGATAAAAGATATCTATGTTGTGGGAGTGGGGCTGTTGGGGCAGCCAATGGAGGTGAAGGCAAGGGAAGAAGCAAGGAGTGTTTGATGAGATATTCAGAAAAGTGGAAACTTGTGTGATTCAGCCACTAATTTAGACACCCAAGTTTTTCCCAGCAACTTAATTCCTAGAGTATTTTGCAAGATTTAATTAAGGCACCATGGGAATGTGCGACCAAGTTTCTGATCTACAGATCAGGTAGATGTCTGCAGACAGCACAGCAGAGGCCGGGGAAGGGGATTGACAAGACCCAGGAACTAGATAGCTGCTGACTGGATTAGGGCCATAGGCATTATGCTCACTTTGGACAAAAGCTGCAAGGTCCAAAAATGGACTCTTTCCTTATGAAGTCTGTTTTATACCTCCACAGGAAAATCAGACACCATGCCTAACACTGCATTGTTCCATGAGAGTCTTAGCTACTGAAAATCATCTTGTCTACCTTTTTTTTTTACACATAAAGAACTTTTACATTGTAAAAAGATTTTAAAAGATGCAGTGAGGATTTTACTTGAAAATGGAAGCATTTTCAAGATGAAAAGTGGAAACAAAGAACAGCATAATAGGCATTATGTTTGGTAGACCTTTCAAGTTAAGATGAGTTATTATATTGTAGAAAATTTTTAAAAATAAAGAGAGCAATGCTTTTAACCTTTATGTGTATATTTAAACACTCATAAAACATTTCTACTTTTTATGACAAGAATTTCAATGTACTTACAGATGAAAGTAAAGAAGAATGCTTGATATTAATCATGTAAAGGCAATGTAAATGTAAAGCATATTGCTTTTATAGTCATGAGGAGACCCATGTGACTTTGTATACCATTTGTGTAGCTTTATTTCCAGAAAGAGATAGTCTATTTGTTCTTTAATAAACTGCAAGCTTTGTCATCGATGGAGAATAGTAGCCACCTTTTAGTTTCTCAGTTAGTGGCTTCTCTAGATCAGGTTTGCCTGAGAGGAAAGTGCATTTCAGTTCTAAGAAATTAACATCTCTTGAACAAAACTCTAAAAAGAAAAAAAAAAAAACAAAACACTCCAGTTCAGAACCTCACAACCATCGGAAACAATAAGACTGATACCTTAGTCACATGGCTTTTTGGCACCCACATTTGGGGAGCCATTGTTTGACAGTAGAGTTGTTGAATTTGAGATAAACAGAACTGAGATATTTCCTCAGTGACCCAGAAGAGATGGGACAGCTAAATGCAAGCAGCACCAATTGTATTCAGCACCCTCAACTCCCAGGATAAATCTACATGTGAAAACTGGGGTCTGGAGCCATGTTGGAATATCTACCTTGTTAGGCACCCAAGGTTGATTCTGGAAAAGAACCATATGCCAGGCAGCCCACCAACATTGATGAACTGTATGCCACCAGCAGCCCACTGCATGCGGAGCATTGGAGAGAGGGGCCATTTCATGGAAACTGAGAGCCAAAAATCCAACTAGACACCTGAGTTTGAAACAGGAGTGTGAATAGCACTCATTTATGTAAAGAAAAAAAAAAAACAGGAAAACTAAGGTAATAGCAAAGGCCATTCACACATGTCCAGACTAGAGGAATACCCAGAGCCACACCCCTCTACAGAAACTGCTAGCAAGTCCCGAGTCCCTCATGGGGGGCTATTGGTCTAAAACCATGTGTGGCTAGGAGGATCATTGACCAGCAGGTGAAACCCAACTATGCAGCCTGCTGAGAAGTAAAATCTGGGCCTAGCTTTGAGGTTCCTGGTCCCTAAGCCACTTGTTTAACCTTCCATTTTCTATGCAGAGTGTTGAGTTCAGACACTAACAACACCTTCATGAAGCTTTTTTTCTTTTCTAGGAGTGCCTGTGTCTCCACTGAGCCAGCCTTTTGCAGAGGCTCTGAAATGCACTCTGTCCCCACAGTCTCCACATTTCTCCTTCTGCCCTTCCCATGAAAATGTGGGAAAAATTCACTTATCAGGTGGTTTGTCCTGATGCCAAACAACTCACTTGGTAATTGGTTTAATAGCAATAAATCAGCTTATCAATGATTTTGGAAGAGTTATAGCTCTATATTCTAGACATTCTTCACTCAAACTGCTTCCCCACAGACTAATTTGGGGGCTCTTAGAGAAGATGAACTCTTCTGGTTGCTAATCTGAGGGGGAAACCCATCAGACTGCATTTATTTAGGCTTTCTGTTCAGTTTCTGCTGTGATAAACTGGGCTTTGCTAGTTTTGTGCCTGCTTTACACAATAGGGATACTGGAAATAAAGTGAAGACTTCAGAACAAAGGCAATAAAGCATCATTATGGCTAATGAAGGAATGATTTGTTTTGAATGCCAATTGCTTAGAGGCAAGGGTTTTGTAAAAATCAAATAATAAATGGTCACCGTATTGGCAGTGTAAATATTCCTCTATTGATCTTCTATGGAAATCAGATTTCAGATAGAAAAATGCCCGACATACTTAAGAATAGATTCTAGAGCAAGTATCTATGATGAAATGTTATCAAGTTCCTAACTTGCTTACATTACATTTTCAGAAGCACCCTGATACTTAGATTTATGACTTTTCCGCCATAACTTTGATTGCCAGATTCTATAGATTAATAAAATTGAAGAGCAAAAGTTTCATGAGCCATAATAATCAGAACAAGGCTATAAGGCAGCAGTTCTCATAAGTCTACACTAGACTCACCTAGAGAGTTTATTTAAAAGACAGACTCCCAGTACTTAGTCTCCAGAAACTTCGAGTCAAAAGAGCTAAGAAGGCCTACGAATCATCATTCACACTAAATATCCAATGTATTCCTATGCTTGTGGCCCTGATCGTATTTTGGGAAAAACTGCAATAGAATACATCCTGCTTTTGAATCAGATTTCACAGGACTCATACAAGAAAGAGGACAGAAAGTTAAGAGGCTTAAAATAGCTGAAATCAGAGCTGAGATCAAGCCTCCGATCCAGAATAGAGGGCTGAAAGGGAAGGAAAGGATAAAAAGGAATATATATAGCCGGGCCACTCACCTTGCTCCCCTTTACCTGATCCACACCAAGTCCACATCTTATGAGACAACCCAGAGCTAATCCCCCACAGTCTTTAATGCACCCACTGAGTTCAACACTCCCTGCATCTCAGGAATAAAGGAACATTCTAGCAAGCAACACTGCAGTTACAAAACTGGGGCTACTCAATACAAAAAAAGAAAAAAATTAAAAGGTAAAAACGTCAATCACACAAATGTATTGTCTGCCCTACTAATTATTTTAAAACATCTGGATAGCATACTTCGTCTACAGTTCATCCAGATGTTTCGGCTTTGTCTACAGAGCCATACACTGCACTCAAGCCTCTGTTTTGATGTGCATTTCCATGCTTGAACAGTGTCTGATGAGTGTGTCGAGTGTGTTGTAGGGTGGACGGTGAAGATACAGCCTGGAGGCAGGCACAGACAGTCCCCAATTTCAAATAGATTCTGTTCCAAAGGTTGGTTTGTAACTTAGATGTTCAATTTTCAAAGCATAGTTTCCTCTAGAAACCATGGTACATGCACTGGTTAACTGCTCGAGCCAGTCCACAGAAGGCTTTTTAATCCATGGCATAGCTAAAAAGCTGGGTCTGGGTTAAATCACCCAACTGAGTTGCCGAGGGAGGACGCCCTCCCCTGAAGCTCTCTGGAAGAGGAGGAGGAGAGGATGGATTTCATTTCTTTCCTACATTCAGGAATGACCCAGTGCTTACAAAGTTTATACCTCCCTCCCTCACCCCCAGCTAAAACTCACGTTCCTAAATTCAATTTTTCTGAACTAAATGTAATGAAAAGAAATTTGGACAAATTTGATTAAGTAGATAAATGACCTGTAACCCCCTAGCTTTCCAGGAGATAGTTGCCTTTTAAAAGACACTGTTTAATTTTTTAAAAAATAAAACTCTAATTGTGGAAATGGCAATCAGTGTAGCATAATATTAGAACTACATGAACATGAGAGAAATATTCAGATTCTTTCAGGGAAAGGGAAACTATAGGCAGGCCGGACTTGCCTAAGAATTTTCTCTTAGTCTGTTTCCCAGAATGCTTCTCACATTTATATCAACAATGTTTACTTCTCCACCATCAAATATTCAGATTTTCCAAAGGTTCCACATTATGTTTTGAAGCAGCCAAATAGAGGCAATTAGGCCACCAATGTGTGTGGGGTTGGAGAGAGGCAAAAGGGACAAGCTTTTGAACATATGGATCATTTCTGAGGTGAGTTCCGCCACTACTGAAAAATGTATTGGTCTATGTGGACAAATGCCCATGCTGGTTGTATATAAATATACTGAGTGCTGATGGCAAATCACGTTGATTAACACAGACCAACACTTCTTAGTGATATGCTACGATCAATGCTGTTCTATTATGATATTCATCTCTAATTAATTCGGCTCGGCAGGCTAAAACTGCCGACTGTGTCTACTCAGGGGATGGAATTTGAAATATGCATTGCTTTGCTTGTGGACTGAACTAGCACACGGCTAAGCTCTGGGAAGCAGAAGAAGTCTTTTCACATCACCACTCTCTGTCAATGAGTTTCAACCAGAGAACCTCTGCAGAGGCAAAAAAAAAAAAAAAAAAAAAAAAAAAACCAAAAAAACTGCAGGAGAATTCCAGAGGTGGAAAGAGAAAGACATAATGTAGATATCCAAGAGAATCTTGGGGCCTGAGTAGAAATCAGCCAGAAGAACCAGACTATTTACTGGCACTTACTACAGGAGGTAGGCACTCTTTGGTTTCACTCCATTCTCTCTGCAAGAGAGTGAAATACTCCTTCAAATGCTGGGAAGCAATGCACTGAAGCAATAAATAGAGCAACATCTCAAGTCCAAATGAGTGGGTTCAAATCCCATCACTTCCCCACTTATCGACTGTGTTGTTTGGGACAAGTAACTTATTTTCTCAAGTAACCCTTTCCTCATCTGCAATATGGACTAATCATAGTTATTATCACCCACGACCTCAGAGGAAGTGATAAAGAAGAAGACATGCCTTCAAGGGGCCTGGCACTCCATGAACATTCACAAAGTGTAGGCTGTTACTAGGCTGAGGGACATAATTGGCTTTCGTGGCCATTTATTTCAGGGTAATAATGGGCTATGTGTAATAGCATCCTAGTCTACCTATCCAGACAAAAATCACTACCCTACAGACCAGCTCTACAAGCCTTATGACCCTGGAAGTCTAGAGGGCAAGATATACTACTGCTCAAAGCTGTCTTTCAGTGACATCCATTGTACAGGTAGCTTGATCATGGCCTGGAAAAGAATGACCAGTTAAGTTCCTGGAAGGATGTGGCCTTCGCCATCATAATTTAGGACTGGACTGACCACAGTCTGAAAAAGAGAGAAGGGCCCCTTCTTATCCAGGTCTTGTATATACAAAGGGCAGCCTGTGGTTGATTTGATTTGATTTCCTATTTACTTTGTAACTGAGGGCCAGGTCCAGCACCGGGACATCCAGAGTGCACATTATAAAGCCAGCTCATAATTCAGATGAAGGAAGAGCGAATTCCCCAGCTCAGGATTGAGGATGTCGGCACAGTGCCTCTCCTCATTACGTGGTACTGTAACTCATTTGCTAGTTGTGCCTCACTCTAATGAGCACTGAACTCACTCAAAATATACTAAGAGATAGTTTTTATTAAACATGATATTAAGAAAAAGGTTAGGTTCTCTTTTAGCACTGTAGGCAATTACTGAAATATGTGAATTCAAATGGGAATGGAATTATAATAGGTTTTTGCTCTTCTAGTCTTCCCAGGTTCTACCCTCTCTCTTCCTCTCCTTTCCCTCCATCCCCAGCTTTGTCATATAGAGCTGTAATGAGAACATGTAACAATGTCCCAGGAGCCCCTTTTAGAGAGCCCTTTGATACATGGTCCAGCCCATCCAAGCATATTTAGTCTTGGCTTATAATCATCTATGAACACCTGCATCTGTCTCATTAGATCATAGTTCCTTAAAGGTTGAGATCATGTGTTTTCACCATTTTTTTACCCCCCGCCCCCACCCCTCCCTGCCTCGGCACCAGGCTCTCAGACAGTGATGGGGATACGATGGAAGGAAGGAAGCCCAGGAGGCGGACTCAGCAGTTTGCAGGCTGGTGCTTCCTGGTCTTCCTTGGGGACACTCCAGCAGCTCTGGTGAGCCATGCAGCAACCCCACCCTCCTCACTGACTTGGCTGCCTCCACTCCTGGCTCTGCCCTCTGCCCAAACTTCAGCTCCCTCATGTCTTCCGTTGTCTTCTGATCTGTGTTTGGTGCATTTTTCTAATGTCTAACTCTTGGTATGAATGCCTTCTCTCTGTGTCTCACATTCAGATTTCTCAGGGAGAGGATTTGATTCATTTAATTATTACACAGGGCTCTCACATTGATTTATCTCATGGGCCACAATCCAGCTGATGGCCAGGCTCAGTCAGCGGTGGCCCAGGGTAAGTGTCTTACCTGCACCGAAACATTTCCACCTGAGAATAGTGTACATAGTCTGTAGAGAGAGAAACTTTAGGTGTGATAGGACCGCAGGCTTGCAGCACCTTTTCCCCACCAAAGAAGAAGAAGCCCTGCAAAAATGTTTTCTAATTTTTTTTTAAAGATTTTATTTATTTGACAGAGAGAGAGACACAGCGAGAGAGGGAACACAAGCAGGGGGAGTGAGAGAGGGAGAAGCAGGCTTCCTGCTGAGCAGGGAGCCAGATGTGGGGCTCCATCCATCCCAGGACCCTGGGATCATGACCTGAGCCGAAGGCAGACGCTTAACCAACTGAGCCACCCAGGCGCTGCTCAAAAATGTTTTCTAAAAAGCCACCTGGCTCTGGGGGCTGGGCTTTTGCTTTAGGCATAGCAAATAATAGATCCTTCAAATAGATGAGCATAAGCATGTAATATAACTGCTAAATTCCAACATTGTGCAAAACACAGAAGAGAGAATGATTGACTAAAACGCTGTCCCCAATCTCAAGGTGCCCACAGACTAGTAGCAAAAGACAGAATGTACACTACTAAGAGCAGCATCATATGACAATGGCTAAGAGTATGGGCTTTAGACACCAGCTTATATTATAGTTGGGTTTTGTTTTATTTACTAGCTGCATAACCTTAACATCCCTAGGTGTCGGTTTCCTTGTTTGTAAAGTACCGCTTTGTACTGAGAAGATAGAGGGAAGGAAAGATGTCCTGGAAATGGGCTCAACAGCCACACAGCCTGGTGCTCTGTGGAGAACTGGAGTGTGGGTGTAGGAATTCTTCACTTGCGGGATGTTATGATACGTAAATCACCTAGCATAGTGCCTGGCACACCAAGAGATCTTACTGAAGAATGGCCGTGTATTTTCTAATGCAACCTAAATATTAAAAATGAAAGTATCCCTAAAGTACCATGGAAAGCAAAAAGGAGAGAGGAGAAGTCAGAGAAGCCCCGGCCAAGAGCTCTCTTTTTCAGAGCAAGTCAGCGGGCGGTGGGGGCAACCCAGGAGCACAGGGGCGCCTTCTACAGGCCGCACGGTCCCGAGCTGCTGCGGCTTTTCTCTCCGTCCCGACAGGGAGCAGGAAGCAACCATGCAGGGGGAAACTGAGGCATGCCACTGCACGGAGGGACATCTGCAGCCATGTCTGTCATAAGCTACTCTGTTAGCTTGCAAAATGCGTACTCTGTTATAATGGGAGAGTGCCGAATTTCTACAGATTTGCATTGATTTTGTGTTCATCTAGGCCTATAAGGATGTTATTATAGCTGAGACACCATTTTGAGGGTTTGTTTACTTAAGTTTAACTGCTCCTGGGGAAAGCCTAGTATGAAAAATACATGACTGCGCTCTTGGATTTATTTAGCTCAACTTTTTCTATCATCGCTGGAGTCCAACCCCAGGTACTAGTTTGAAAGTCTAATTAACAGCCAGGAAGGTCATTAGAGAAGGACTGGAGAGTTCATCTAAGGATATGGCCATACTTAGTTTACTTCACATGAAAAATTAAACACAAAAGTAATAACCACAAAGATTTGTTTCTGCTACATGATTGTTTTAGACCAGAGGGGGAAAATTTACACTTGTTTAAGTTTCTGATTAAAGTGAAGGATCCCATTTCATACTAAATGAAGAGAACTAATTTTTGACTAGAGGCCGCAATTTGTAATATTAGCATGCCTGGAATTACAATGACAGGGACACTTTTGTGAATCACCGAGAGTATAAGGGCCCTGGGTACGGGAAAGTGAATTGCTCTGATGAATGAAGAAAGCTGGTTATCACAGCAGCAATTGTCCTCAGTAATAATCAGGCCAACCTACTACCTGCAACATGCTGAGCAAGTAGGTAATCAAGGACAGCGTCATGCATTAAAACGACAAGAAGGACCTGCTAAAAATCAGGCCACAACATCACAGTCACCCTTTTTGTTCTGAGATAAAATGAAATGCTGAACATTTTTTTAGTTCTTATCCTCTTCCTTTCAGACATAAGGAAAATTATCTTTTATTACCAGATTAATTTTACCTTATGAATTTATTAAGACATAGGCTGATCTAAAGACTGGCAGTTGATACTTGCCTGTCTCTGGCTTCTCCAGTAGTTTCTTAAGTGACCTAATAAGTCTAACTCTCATTTCTTATCATCAGTGCGTTAGGATGCTTAAGAAATATGTGATGATAACTGAACATTCTACAAAGAGAAGAAAAAGGAGATAAAGGATGTCATCCATGCCTTTGACACTCATGTCACAGCGTTTATAATATTTTCACTATATATACCATTGTGTGCACTGGAGACAAGGTTTGGGATACAACGTATATGAACCTGGAGTGCAGCACGGGGCTTTAAAATTCAGTATTATGTGTGCCTATTTGACCTTCAGCTCCCTGCGAGCAGCCTCTCATCAGCAGGGCATTTCTTGGCAGCATCGTTCTAAGACTCTAGATAACTTTTCCAAAGCAAAAAGTAATAGAAAAGAGTATGCGGAGGTGAAATAGTGGTCACCTAGTGATTGTTTAGCCTGTTTTCAGCATCCTCTTTGTAATAATCAAAACAAGTTCAAGTTTGAATTTTAGTAGCAGTTTTTTTCTTCTGCAGCAGAAGATAGATTTTCAGATGATGATTCTGGATTAATACAAAGAACGCTGCCGTTATCAGACCCCTGTCCCCCACCCCCATGCTCCATCCTTGGGGAAAAGGCACACGTGAAAAAAGTGTCCATTTATAAATGTTACAAATACAATTTCGGGTTAGACAGGTGTTCCCAGGAAGAAGCATTTCAAGTCTATGGATTCAAAGCATGTCCTTTTCTTTAAGTATATATTTATTTTTATTGTATTCATTCTTGGGCTATTGTTTGCTGATACTCTAAATCAAGGCTTTTTTTTTTTTTCCCCATTTAAATCCATGGCATGTTTAAGGGGAAGCAGAAGGTGTGAGAAGAGCAGAGATTGTTTAAAAGAGCTCTTATATGGGGGCGCCTGGATGGCTCAGTCAGTTGAGCATGGGACTCTCAGTTTTGGCTGGGGTCATGATCTCAGGGTGGTGGGATAGAGCCCCCCATCAGTCCCCGCTCAGTGGGGAGTCCGCTTGAGATTCTCTCTCTCCCTCCCTCTGCCCTTCCCTCCCGCTCTCTCTCTCTCTCTCTAAAATAAATCTTTTTAAAAAAAAACAGAGAGAGCTCTGATATGTTAACGCAGGGCAATGGACCAGGACCTCCTAGATTTGTAACTGGCCAGGGTGAGCAGAACTCGGCTCTTTCCTAAGCCTCCTGCTGGTTTTCTGTTCAGAGATTCAGTCCTTCCAAAGCAATGGGAAGTTCAACATCTGGAAATAGAAATAAGAAATTGAATCTCTCTCGGGCGCCTGGGTGGCTCAGTTGGTTGGGCGACTGCCTTCGGCTCAGGTCATGATCCTGGAGTCCCTGGATCGAGTCCCACATTGGGCTCCCTGCTCGGCAGGGAGTCTGCTTCTCCCTCTGACCCTCCCCCCTCTCATGTGCTTGCTCTCTCTCATTCTCCCTCTCTCAAAAAAAAAAAAAAAAATTTAAAAAAAAAAAAAAAAAAAAAAAAAGAAATTGAATCTCTCTCATCCCCAACATCTCCATAGGTTAAAAAAAATCTCTGACTCCTACAAATACATTCAACCAAGACATTTAACCTACACATAGTTAAGAACAGAGTCAAATATTATAGACTCTCACGTGTGTTCGATAGCCACATTCTGAGCAATCTGCCTCTTGTTCAGCGATGACCCCCCCACCCCACAATGCCCAGGACACAGAGTAGGCACACAATCCATGTTAGTTGGATCAATTCAGAACTTTGAGGAGTGAGGAAGCCCAGATTTGAAAAGGAGATGATCAGATTCGGACTTCTCTTTGCCCCTTTTCTAGTTAAAAAAAAAAAATTACATGGAGAAAGGTACATAAAATACATACGTACTGTTTTACAAATAATTTTTTAAAAAGTGAAACCCTCATAACCATCACATGGTGGTTTTCAACCTCTTTGTTTTGAATTCAAAATGGATTACTTTTATTCCCTATAGTCCTTAGCACAATGACATATCACTTGATAATTAATTGAAATGAAAATAAAATTTAAAAAATATTTTAATTTTCATGTAAATCTATTAAAGCAATACCAATACTTATCAGTGCATGAAATTCAGATTGCTAGACCAAGAATATGGCATTTCAAAAGAGAACTATTTTTTCCTCTACTCTGATTCCTTTGCAGTTGCAATTCTCTTTTGAGAGAAATCATGCCCATCCCCATAACAATGCTGAGAAGATAACTTCAGAAATTTCAAAAAGAAAGAAAGAGAGAGAGAGAAGAAAGAAAGAAAGAAAGAGAAAGAGAAAGAAAGAAAGGAAAAAGAAAGAAAGAAAGAAAGAAAGAGAGAAAGAGAAAGAAAGAAAGAAAGAAAGAAAGAAAGAAAGAAAGAAAGAAAGAAAGAAAGAAAGAAAGAAAGAGAAAGAAAGAAAGAAAGAAAGAAAGAAAGAAAGAAAGAAAGAAAGAAAGAAAGAAAGAAAGAAAGAAAGAAAGAAAGAAAGAAAGAATAAGAAAATGGGTCTTCTTCCTCTGGAGCAGACCACTACTCCTGCCAGTTAGGTAAACCAAATGCCCTAGGAGGTCTTAAGACATTTTTTAAAAAGAAAATGTTTTGTGAATACAAAGGAAATCTGGACCAAAAAAAGCCTAATGAAGTGAAAATATAAAATTTAAGAAGACAGCTATTTCTTGCTTAATGACTTATTTATGTGCTGATTGAGCTGACACCCCTTTACACTTAGAGATTGGGATGTGTCCAGGTTCCTTTGTGAAGAAAGAATTCCACCAAATTTTCCCTGAGAGACTAGAGAAGAATTAAGGCTGAACATTTTATGTGATGGATTTCAGAAGTGGCTCAATTTAGCTAAGTTAAGGTTGAAAGAGTGAGAAAACCAATACGATCCCAAAGGCAAAATTCTTTCTTCTGTAAAAACTAATCTTTTGCCAAAAATGCTTGCTTTAAAGCACAAAAAGAACTCTGTTAGAGTTGTGATTTTAAAATGATTGCTATCATTCTTGCCCAGAGGGTGAATTAACCTGAAACTGATCAGCCATGCAGTAAAATTACATCTGTTAATAAAATGCATTTTTTTCTTCATAGTAGTACTGATATATAGTCTATAAGCAACCTCTAGGTTTCATAATAATTAAGCTATGTTTATGGTTAAAACAATGTAAAACAATAAACACTTACCAAGTACCTAGGTTGTATATAGAAAGATACTCGGTATTCTGAAAATGCTGTAAGTGGATAACTATGCAGACTCCGCCTTGAAATATAAAATAAATGCTGAAAATATTCATGAGAGTAAAGATTGGGGAAACTAATGTTTTCTTTCAATATTTAGTTGTCTTTTTTTTAGTAAGGATTAGAAGGGCATAAAGGAACAACTTTGATTTAATGAAGTCATCAATAAAAAAGTAAATAAACACTTCGGAATGTGTATAACAGCTGCATATTTAAAATCAAGCATAGACTGGACAGCATCTATGGAGACAAAAGAGGAGACAAATTATGGTCTGTTTTTCCTTCTCTGTAGCCCACTCCATGTCCAACAGAGTCATTTTGAGAACTCTATTAAACTATTCAGGTGTGAAAATAGAAGCTAGTGTATTTGTGTTCCAAAATAAAAGACTTTTGAACACTGGAGTCATCTCTAGCCCTAGTACTTTTCTAAAGAAAAGTACTAAATAGTCTTAGGAGGAACAAAGGAAAATGTGAGCTGCAAACATATCCTTGAAGACAAAGGACCCTAGAGCTGCTGAGTTCTCATACAGGACCAATACTTTGGGATAAAACTCAGCCAAGAGTAATTTACATGGAAGTATGGGAGATGCTCTGGGAAATGAAATCACTCTATGCTTAAAAGATATGGAATGAAAGAACTCCATTTTTAAATGCTATGATAAGAGATACCCTGCATTTATACACACAATTACCTCAGTTTTCAACAGCAAGATTTGTTGCAATGGAAACATTCTCTTTTTTTAGATTTAAGAGCTCCAAATGGTACTGTAGCCTACATTAAACATAAGTGCCCCTTTCCTTTACAAAACTCTCATTTACTCAAGTCATTGAATTCCAAATAACCTCACTGGGGTACCAGCATTAATCTCCATCATCATATTCATAAATTAACCCTAAAAAGATTACAGTCCTTCAAAGTTGGATTCTCCCTTTCAATTATGTGTTATAGTGCATACTTTTCACTAAACAGAGTGATTAATAATAGAAGCATATAAGGTGATAGTTGTCTGACAGCCAAGGAAGAAGTGCACATGCAGGTGTAGACATTGCTGATGCATTCTGAAGCCCAAAGACGTGACTGGGTTAGTTCCCCCCCACCCCCGCCAAATAATCCTACTTTGTTATTGTTTTATAAATGTCTAATTTAGGTTGGCATAAATACAAAAAACATTCGTTTTTATTTATGCATCTTGAATACACTTTTATAAATATGTAAAATGAACACACTTTGAGAGTTTAATGAGTTTTATAATTCTATTCCTAGATAAACATACTTTTTGATTAAAAAAAGAAAAATAATTATTTCCTGATTTATTCCAAATTACCTAAAGGGCCCAAAACATAACAGAGCAAATAATGAATGCAAATCAGGAAAGACTCCTCTATATTGCTTTCCTTCAGCTCCAGATTTATTAGAACATGAGTGCATGGAAATAGGGAAAACAAGTAATGGTTTTCTACCCTGGTAGTGCATGCTTTACAAACGCCAAAGAAAGCAACTCAGGGATATGGTCGTGAGGGCTCTCCCTTTGGGTATTGCTGGCACTCCCTGACTTTGAGTGAACCATCACCAGATAATGTGGAGGCAAGAACCTTGACCCACTTCAGAAAACACTTCCCACTGGAATTTTGAAAAGAATAGGGATCCCATCCAGTTCTGAGATCATCAGATTTGATTTTATATCCACCTTCGATCACTGTGACCGTGTGAAGTGGCTTACCTGAAAACACAGCCTGGAGACCCAGTGTGACAGTGTGAGCGCGGTTCCTGTCAGCAATTAGATTGCCTCATGATTCATGATTCGTTACGGAATTAGGATGTGGCTGAGTGTAATCACTGGTGTGTGTGTGTGTGTGTGTGTGTGGCTGATGACAGTTACACTGAGGGGAAACAGAAGCCCAGGTAGAAAGTTTAATGAGAACGTTCTCTCCTGTTGTTCCGCTTGGAGCTATGGCAGATCTTGTGAGTTCAAAAGGATGTGGGAGCCCTTAGGTATAAGCTCTGTCAAGGTTGGTTGGAACATAAGACATGTTCCTGGAGGGAAAATAGAAATGATCAATAAATCTCTTGTTCTTGATCCAAGGTAATTCAGAATAGCTGTTATTTCTAAACAATTGGATTGATAACTTGAATTTGCCCATTAGCTAAATGAATGTTATTCTTTTTTATTTGGCTTGCCTCTGTTGTATCAAATAAAAAAATACCAGTTGTATAAGGAGCAAATACATTTTCTTTTTCTTTTTTTTTTTAAGATTTTATTTATTTATTTATAGGACAGAGAGAGACACAGCGAGAGAGGGAACACAAGCAGGGGAAGTGGGAGAGGGAGAAGCAGGCTTTCCGCCAAGCAGGGAGCCTGATATGGGGCTCGATCCCAGGACCCCGAAGGCAGACGCTTAACGCCTGAGCCACCCAGGCACCCCGGAGCAAATACATTTTCATGACAATGTACCAGGATACCAAATTTGACTAGACAGTACCTACACTTAAAAGTGCTTTAAACTCTAAATTTAAACTCAGATAATATATCTTAGAAAATGCCTTTTTTTCTCTGAATGAAGACAGAACCGATGAATCGTGGACATTGACTCTCTAGTCTAAAATCTATTGTTTACTGAAACCTTGTAGCACTAATAAGTTTATATTATGCCTTCTTGATACCTTCCTCATAATCTGGGTAGGGATTTTCCAGGAGCATCCATACTCTGTTGCCATTTATTAACATATTACATGAGAAGTGACTAATACCTTTGTGACCAAGTCGAAGCATACTTCCTTTACCTATCTGCCAGCTCATTTGCTAGCCCCCTTTGCCCCAGTAACAGGCAGTGGGGTGAGAGATTATTGAGTAAGATTCTCCTAAACATTCTAAGGTATTTTAAATAACTACCAACCCCCCCCCACACACACACACATGCACACTCACACAGGCTGGATGCAAAGTGGTTTGGCTCCCTTAGGTTACTAATGCTTTAAAGATCTTTCCACCTACTTGATTTGTATCCAGAGAAGGAAGGTACACGTGAGTAGGTCTGACAAACCAATCAGTGGGAAATTAAAGTTGGAACCAGTGTCAAAGAAGGGATTTGCGATTGGCATAGGGATCATTTAAAATTCAGTGATGTTGGTGCACCAACAGTACATGAGTCTCCTAGTATTACTTCTATTCATTACTCCTAGGAAATGAGATAAAACTTAGAAATAAAACTTTCTCTAGAAACCTCAGTCATGTAGGAAAATCACAAATATTTGTTAACTTGCAAGGTTGAGGGGGAAAAGCAAGCAATGTAGTTAGACTTACCTGTAATTAAGTAAATTTCATTATTAAGTATCTTCTCAAAAGGAGAATTGTATGAAAAAAGTTTATAAATCTTTACAGCTCTAACTTAGAAGGCATTTGTTAAATATATGAAGAAATTTCTAAACACCGGGGTCGTATATACACTTCATGCTTCCCCACAACCAAAATCTTTCTCTACTCTGAACAGTAGGACTGGGTTTATTTGCATCTAGCTGGAGTTTTTTGTTGTTTTTTTTTTTTTTTTCCTGAAGAAAAGAAAAGTCATCATGGTCTGAGAAATGGTGGGCAAAAAGACCTCCTGTTTAGTATTTGTGACATTACCTTCTGAAGAAAGCCCCCTCACTAATGTGGCAGATGCACTCCAGATTATACAATAAGAAACAATGATGCAGTTACAAATTCCACTCTGAGCTCTGAGTAGACACAGTTGTTTTGATGACAGGAACACATTTATTCTCAAAGATATCAGAACATAAATTAAAATATTAGATATTCAAACTGATAGTTGGAAAAACAAAGGTTATTCCCAGTGTGTCAAGTAGATATTTGCCTCTGATAAGTTCATGAAATGCATCTTTTCTTGGTGTTGTCACCAGCAACTCAACAAGACACCTAAAATTTCCGTTTTAAAATGTACTTAACATTGCCTGAAGTACATGAGAGACATTTGGAAATTGCAAAGTTTGACTGTGCTTGGTAGCAGTTTTGGGAATATTCTAACAATAGTCAAGGTGCCTTAAGATCCTGTTTGCTTTTACTAATTTCTTAATTGTAAATTAGAATCTTGCTACCTTTGCTATTTCATTTAGGAAATTATTGCTTAACAGGATGCTAGTCATCTTAAAAAGGTAATATATTTCCAGAATTGCCTTATTTTCTCACTTTTACAGGATTAACTAATACAATAATTTTTTCCCATTGAATCTATCTTTAAGGAGCTAGGTGACAGTAGAAAGAAAAACATATTTGAAACTGCACCAAATTAGTTGGATTGCCCTGCGGGTACCTGGTACCCATGGACAGGCAGTTCAGCAACTCTGGAGATCCTGGGCCCGTCCCAGTAATGGCAGAGAAGCCTCTGAGCTCTGAGACCTTGTAGCTGTAACTCTAGCCTGCACAAATCCTGGAGCATACAAGATGTGGTTTGCTGCAAAAAATAAGACTGCAGCCAAATCCCAGCCCCTCCACGTGCCTTCCACTCTCATGCAAGGCTAGGTAGACAAGAATCGAGTCTTTTGCTGAATTTCCTAAATCCCAGTGCCTTTTTTGTTTGCTGTTCTGAATTTTCATTTTCATATTTTAGAAATTTATGTACAATAAGATTCACTTTCTGGTTTATGTTTTTATAAGTTCTGGCAAATATAGTCATATAACCACCACCACAATTAAGACATGGAATGGTACCATCATCCTACTCACCAAAAAAATCCATTATGCCACTCCTTTTTAAACTCTCCCCCCATCCTTAACAGAGAACAGAACTACTCAGTCTTTATAATTTTCTCATTTCAGGAATACTATATGAATGGAATCATACAGTATATAGTATTTTGAGTCTGTCTTCTTTTGTTTAGCATAATGCATTTGAGATTCATCCAAATGCATTATAGATGATATGTATCGATATATGTTCTTACATTTATCAATTATTTATTCCTTTTTATTGCTGAGTAGTATTTCATTATATGAATGTGCCACAGTTTATCTATTCCTTAGCTGAGGGACATTGGGTTGTCACCAGATTTGGCCAAATATGGATAATACATTCAGGGATTAGGGGGTTTTTGTTGTTGTTTTGGTTTGTTTTGGGTTTTTTGTTTGTTTGGGGGGGTTGGTGTTTTTGGTGTTTTTTTTTTTTTTGCAAACATGGGTTTTTATTTCATCTGAAATATCTAGAAGTGGAATTGTGGAATTTCTGGATCGTATGCTAAGTATATATTTAACTTTGTAAGAAACAACCAAACTGTTTCCCAGAGTGGCTGTACCATTTTGCATCCCCACCAGCAATGCATGAAAGTTCCAGCGGGTCTATATTCTCCTCTGCACTTGGTATTGTCAACTGTTTTGTCTGGTTGTTTGTTTTGTTTAGTGTTTATTTTAGCCATTCCAATAAGCATATAGTGATAGCTCATTGTGGGTTTAATTTTCATTTTCTTAAAGACTAATGAGATTGAGTATTCTTTCATATACTTAGCTGCCATTTGTATATCCTCTTTGGCAAAGTATCCATTCAAATCTTTTTTTCATTTTTTAATTGGGTTGTTGTTGCATTTTGAGAGTTCTTTAGATATTCTTGATACAAGTCATTTCTCAGATGTGTGGTTTGCAGATAGTTTCTCCCAGAGTGTGGCTGGTCTTTTCATTCTTTTAACTGTCTCAGAGCAAAATTTACATATATTGGTAAAGTCCAATTTATTACCTTTTTTTCTTTCATGGATCATGCTATTGGTACTAAACCTAAGAAATTTTTGCCTAACCCAAGGTCACAAAGATTTTATCTTTACTCTAAAAGGTTTATAGTTTTTTGGGCACCTGGGTGGCTCAGTTGGTTAAGCAACTGCCTTCAGCTCAGGTCATGATCCTGGAGTCCCTGGATCGAGTCCCGCATCGGGCTCCCTGCTCGGCAGGGAGTCTGCTTCTCCCTCTGACCCTCCCCCCGCTCATGTGCTCTCTCTCATTCTCTCTCTCTCAAATAAATAAATAAAATCTTTAAAAAAATTTAAAAAATAAATAAATAAATAAAAGGTTTATAGTTTTTTTAATATCGGTACCCCCTTTCAATGAGGCCATTAAATACCCTGTGAATTCTGAGTATTGTAAATGGATATAAAAAATTTAAGATATCAGAGGACTTGTTAGCTCCATGAAGTCAAACTCTCCATCTCACAGTGACCACTGTGCCTTGCCCTAGCCCCACCCGTGTCAGCAGCCAGGTGTTCAATAAACGCTCATTAAGAACTGATCAATCTTCTCAGAGAAGTGAACTGATTACTTATTTCAGTGTAGTGTAGTACAAGAAGGATAGGCTTTGGGGTCAGCTCTGCATTCACATTAACAGCTCCACATGACCTGGGGTAAGCATTTTACTTACGTTCTTTGGGCAGGGTTTCCTGACTTAAAAATATGAACTAAGAATGCATGCTGAGGTTTTTTGTGAGGATGAAGTGTGGCACCATGTGAAAGTGTCTTCACAGTGCCTGACGTACATTGGGAACTCTGCGAAGGGTTATTTTCTCCCTTTTTTCCTCTTTCCATCCCATCCTAAATATGCACGTGTTTAACAGCCAGGTGACTCCAGTGCTGAATAACTGAACCCTCTACATGCTGTGAATCAATGTCTTCTGTATCTGCTGTCTGAATATATTCTTTCCTGTGTGCTTGACTTGTCAGCAAAGATGACTAAAATGGTTTCGGGTGGCTGTTTTCAACAGGTTCTCTCCTTAGAACTGCTCTTCTTCTGCACACAGTAGAGGGAAAGAAAGGGGCTAGATTGGGATGGGGAGTATGCACAGGGATAATTCTAGAGTGCAGTATTCATACGGGAGTCCCCTCACATACATATTGGAATTTGGTGAGACTGTCTTAATCAGAGCTTGGCAATCGATATGCTGACTAATAATTAAAGACAAACTGGAGAAAAATGGTTCTGCTCATGTTTTCCTTTCAGATCATTAGCAATAACTTACCAAATGCAAATTATGCTACATTTTATTAATATCTTAAATTTTTATTGAAGTAAAAGGATATTTCTATTTAAACTGGCTCATTAATGGGAACCAAAAAGAGTTTCTAGTCCTAGACATTAACTGGTACACTGCATAATCATGTTGTTTCATTGACAAGCTGCAAAGTAAACCCCAAATTCCGTAGTTTAGAAGCACAGGCTAGTGAAATATATTGAAATGTTCTTAAATTGGTCAGAAATTTTGAGAAGTGACCTGAAAAGAAAATCATGGTGGTATTTTTTTCTAACAATATTGCTATTAATTAAGCACTTGCTCAATTCCAGGCAGTGTCCTTAAGGCTTCCTGTATATTATCTAATTTAATTCTCGTAACAACCCTGTGAGGTGGGTGTTATTATTCTCCTTATTTTATGAACAAGGAAATTGCAAGTTTAGGTTAGGTCCACTGCTAGATCACACTACTAATAAATGACTGCCTCAGAATTTGAACTCAAGTCTATGTAACTGGAAAGCCTTGTTTTTAACTGTTACACATTATCACCTTATCCTGCACAGTTTATAACTTGTAGAAATGCTCTTTAAAACATGCAGTCTAAAAAAAAAAAAAAAAAAAAAAAAACCATGCAGACTATATTTTGGAGACCCAGTGAATCAGGAATGTTCCTAACTTTTAAATATGCAGCACAGGGCCCTTTGATTAGGTGCGTATGTATTTCAGTTCCCAATTACAAGATTAAAGGTCACTCCAGTTTTACGTTTCCTTATTAATCTCCTAAACATTTTAGCACTTTCAAATGTATAACATACCAAGTATGTTACTCTTCTCCAGCTCTTCTAAACATATGCAGCGATACTGATTAAACTTTATGGATACCTGTCAAGAGGTAATTATCATTTAATAGAGCTGTCCAAATGTTTCCTAATTTCCTAAATGCAGAATTTCCCCAGCTAAAAGAAAACATTCCCTTAACCCCTTAGGCAGGGAAGATCTGGAGTCTCTAAATAACTGTTATCAAAAATTTCTGTGTGCTTCTCAGGAAAAGGAAAATATCTTATTCACCATGGTACAATGCATTATATGAGGAGAGAAACAGTAAATGTTTGTTGTGTTGATGAATGAATGAATGAATGGGTCTATCAGCAAATATTAACCCAAATGTTTTTAGGATTGATTAATTAATTAATTAATCAATCTGTTAGCTCTTAGAGCAATAGTTTTGCATACTTAGCATGAATTCTAGAACTGGATAATTTAGAAGCAACTCTTGATACTATACATATTATATTCCAAGGTATAAACACAAATATACTATTTTATATATATATAGATATGTTTGTGTATACATATTTTTAAGGGAAGTATTAACATAAAGTTTCCTTTGCCCTAGTTTCCTATGTATTTTTACAATACTAGATTTATAGCTCATGGATATGATTCATGACTGGCATTTTTAAATGGCTTTCTATGAACTAGATCACCTCTACAAAGAACCTCATAAAAGATGCATAAAATGATAGAAGTCACAAGCAGCAGACATGTTAGGTTTGGGGCCTTCTATAGGCCTAATGATAAGTAAAAGATAAAATGAGAAAGAAATTAACTGTAGCAGAGCAAGACATTGCCTATAAGTAGTGGTCAGACCATAAATTCTACCTTACCTTCCCCAGGCTAATGTTACAAAAGTCAGTGAGCACATAATTCTAGGCTCTTTTGGCAGATTTCTTACTCCACATAGGCTACTCAAGTACTATACTTGTGTTTCTGGACAGAATTCCCAGGGCAGTGGAGCCACATTCAATCACATGTCTTTTGCTCTCTCATCTCTATTTTGCATACTTGTTAGCTGGTTCCTAAGTAAAACAATGTGGGAGCAACCATAACCAAGTCTAGGGGGCTATTCATTCCTGCCCATCTACTAATCCGGAGGATACTTACTCTTCTGAATCTAGATGAGTCCCAGCCCCATGCCTGGACATATTGCTAATGAGTTAATTGAAAAGTTAAACTGATAGCTGGCTCTTCTGAGTGCTCAATTTAAAGATCCATGCTTCGGATATTCTAATTGAAACGGTGTCCCACTTTTTCGAAGTATTTGAAAGATTATTCTTTATGCCCAAACTTATAGGACCTTTTTCAACCTACTCTTCACTTGTTTATTTGTTGAACCATCATATGGCTGTTAAACAGGTAATGATGTAGTCAGAGAAGGTAATTCCTATTTGGTTCAAGAATGCCATGTTACAATAAACCAACTATGTGACCCAGGATTTTCCAGTTCTATAGTAATCATCATTTGAATATTTACTGTTAGTCAGCATCAGAATAAATATGGGTTAAGAGACCAAAGCCCCCTACCTTTCTTATAACTTTATCTGGGAAAGCACCTATAACCCATATCAAAATGAGAATATTACTGAAAACATGTAA
Organism: Neomonachus schauinslandi; assembly: GCF_002201575.2. NCBI lineage: Eukaryota > Metazoa > Chordata > Mammalia > Carnivora > Phocidae > Neomonachus > Neomonachus schauinslandi. The sequence continues at coordinate 129,745,774 of NC_058405.1, forward strand.
GATTGAAGAGCCATTTACCCTTTCTGTTGTCATTCTAAGAGTTTTATCTTTCCTTTTTTTAAGATTTTATTTATTTATTGAGAGAGAGAGAGAGAGCAAGCTCAAGCAGGGGAAGAGGCAGAGGCAGAGGGAGAGAGAGAATCTTAAGCAGGCTCCCCACTGAGTGCGGAGCCCTATGCAGGTCTCAATCCCATGACCCTGAGTTCATACCCTGAGCTGAAATCAAGAATTGGACTCCCAATCAACTGAGCCACCCAGGTGCCCCAGAGTTTTATCTTCCTATACGAACCTGGAGAAACCACTATCCTTTGGATATTGGCTTCTGTAGCTTCTCTGTGTTTATTCTTAAAACTTAAGCTAATGAACTGGGTTTTCTTAATTATATTAATAAACTTACTAAAAATCAAACTCACTAACAATCAGGAATGCAAATTAAAGTAGCAATAGGATATTATCATTTGCCTCTCAGAGCAAAAGCACTAATTTTTAAATGATAATGTTTAATGCTGATGAGTTTACTTTAGATAATCATTCCCATGCACAATTTGTAGTAATTTAACCTTCTTTAAAAAGCCTGTCTGCCTTTTTACCCAATACTCTGTGTTCTAGAACTGTATAACAAGGAAGATAAATATAGATGCAAACATTTATGAATAAGGAAATTATTTATTCTGTTATTTGAAACAAAAATTTTAAGCTAGTTAAATGTTCACATTATGAAATTAAATTTTAATGCATATAAAAATGGCATATTTTTATACAGTAAAAGGTGTGTTTACAAAAAAATTATGAAATGCTCATGATGTAATGTTACATAAAAATAGAAACTGTAAGGAGTGTAATTACAATGTATTTTTGAAAGTATATAGACACACACACACACGCATGCACACACGCACACATACATATATACACAGGCCAAGAAATAGGAAGAGAAACAAAAATTGTATGTGCTTATGCTTATGGGAATCAGACTCTAGGGCAAACCACTCAGAACAGTCATAGTGGGGTTGGGCGGTTTGAACAAGACGAAGATGGAACCGAAGCCAGGCACAGGCCATGGACGCAGTCCCACCGAGAGCTGAAGATGGCAGTGAACGTATATTCAACGTCAGTCACCAGTGATAACCTAAGTCGACATGACGTGCTGGCCTAGACCAATGAGTCTCTGCAGCTGAATCTGACGAAGATCGAACAATTGTGCTCAGGGGCTGCCTACTGTCAGTTTATGGACATGCTGTTCCCTGGCTCCATTACCTTGAAGAAAGTGAAATTCCAGGCTAAGCTAGAACATGAATACATCCAGAACTTCAAAATACTACAAGCAGGTTTTAAGAGAATGGGTGTTGACAAAATAATTCCTGTGGACAAATTAGTAAAAGGAAAGTTTCAGGACAATTTTGAATTTGTTCAGTGGTTCAAGAAGTTTTTTGATGCAAACTATGATGGAAAAGACTATGACCCCGTAGCTGCCAGACAAGGTCAAGAAACTGCAGCGGCTCCCTCCCTTGTTGCTCCAGCTCTGAACAAACCGAAGAAACCTCTCAGCTCTAGCAGTGCAGCTCCACAGAGGCGCACTGCAACACACAGAACTACTGCAACCCCTAAGGCTGGCCCCAAGGTGGGGGGGGTGCGAAAGAATCCTGGTGTGGGCAATGGGGATGACGAAGCAGCTGAATTGATGCAGCAGGTCAACGTACTGAAACTTACCATCGAAGACTTGGAGAAAGAAAGAGATTTCTACTTTGGAAAGCTAAGGAACATTGAATTGATTTGCCAAGAGAACGAGGAGGAAAACGACCCGGTATTGCAGAGGATCGTGGACATTCTGTATGCCACAGATGAAGGCTTTGTGATACCTGATGAAGGGGGCCCACAGGAGGAACAAGAAGAGTATTAACGGCCTGGGCCAGCAGAACAACATCCAAATTCTTCACTCCAAATCATGTGCTTAACTGTAAAATACCCCCTTTTGTTATTCTTAGAGGACTCACTGGTTTCTTTTCATGAGCATATAGTACCTCTTCTTAAAATGCACTTTGCAGAAATTTCACCCCTTTTCCAATGAGTTTGAGTTAGGAGCTTTTACCCTGTAGCAGAGCAGTATTAACACTTAGTTGGGTCACCTAGGGAACAAAGAGGCTGACCATTAGGCTCACCGTGTGAACGCTGATAACACTGATTGCTGGAGAACATGTTTTTATGTGATACACTGAGGTGGAGACCTCAGTAGAGAAATGTAAAGACTGATTTGAATTTTAAGCTAATGTGAAATCTTGGCAGGGAATGTTTTAATAAATAAATGCCTTAAGAGTATTAAAAAAAAAAGTCATAGTGGTTATCCCTGAACTATGTAGATGATTCTCTTTATTTCCTACACTTTTCTGCAATTTCTGGATTTTCTACAGTGAACTTGCAACACATGAATCAGAAAATAATTTTTTTTAATTTTTTGTTCACATATAATGTATTATTTGTTTCAGGAGTACAGGTCTGTGATTCATCAATATTACACAATTCACAGCGCTCACCATAGTACATACCCTCCCCAGTGTCTATCACCCAGCTACCCCATCCCTCCCACCCCCTACCACTCCAGCAACCCTCAGTTTCTTTCCTGAGATTAAGAGTCTCTTATGCTTTGTCTCCCTCTCTGGTTTCATCTTGTTTCATTTTTCCCTCCTTCCCCTATGATCTTCTGTCTTGTTTCTCAAAATCCTCATATCAGTGAGATCATATGATAATTATCTTTCTCTGATTGACTTATTTGGCTTAACATAGTACCCTCTAGTTTGATCCACATTGTTGCAAATGGCACGATTTCATTTTTTTTGATGGCTGCATAATATTCCATTGTATATATATATATATACCACATCTTCTTTATCCATTCATCTGTTGATGGACATCTAGGCTCTTTCCATAGTTTGGCTATTGTGGACATTGCTGCTATAAACATTGGGATGCATGTGCCCCTTCGGATCACTACATTTGTATCTTTGGGGTAAATATCCAGTAGTGCAATTGCTGGGTCATATGGTAGTTCTATTTTCAACTTTTTGAGGAACCTCCATACTGTTTTCCAGAGTGACTGCACCAGCTTGCAGTCCCACCAACAGGGTAGGAGGGTTCCCCTTTCTCCGCATCCTCTCCAACATCTGTCATTTCCTGACTTGTTAATTTTAGCCATTCTGACTGGTGTGAGGTGATATTTCATTCAGGTTTTGATTTGGATTTCCCTGATGCTGAGCGATGTGGAGCACTTTTTCACGTGTCTGTTGGCCATTTAGATGTCTTCTTTGCAGCAGTGTCTGTTCATGTCTTCTGCCCACTTCTTGATTGGATTATTTGTTTGTTGGGTGTTGAGTTTGATAAGTTCTTTATAGATTTTGGATACTAGCCCTTTATCTGATATGTCATTTGCAAATATCTTCTCCCATTCTGTTGGTTGTCTTTTGGTTTTGTTGACTGTTTCCTTTGCTGTGCAAAAGCTTTTTATCTTGATGAAGTCCCAATAGTTCATTTTTGCCCTTGCTTACCTTGCCTTTGGCGATGTTTCTAGGAAGAAGTTGCTGCAGCTGAGGTCGAAGAGGTTGCTATCTCTGTTCTCCTCAAGGATTTTGATGGATTCTTGTCTCACATTGAGGTCTTTCATCCATTTTGAGTCTATTTTTGTGTGTGGCATAAGGAAATGGTCCAGTTTCATTTCTTCTGCATGTGGCTGTCCAATTTTCCCAACACCATTTGTTGAAGAGACTGTCTTTTTTCCATTGGACATTCTTTCCTGCTTTGTTGAAGATTAGTTGACCATAGAGTTGAGGGTCCATTTCTGGGCTCTCTATTCTGTTCCATTGATCTATGTGTCTGTTTTTGTGCCAGTACCATACTGTCTTGATGATGACAGCTTTGTAATAGAGTTTGAAGTCCGGAATTGTGATGCCTCCAGCTTTACTTTTCTTTTTCAACATTCCTCTGGCTATTCGGGGTCTTTTCTGGTTCCATACAAATTTTAGAATTATTTGTTCCAGCTCTGTGAAAAAAGTTGATGGTATTTTGATAGGGATTGCATTAAATGTGTAGATTGCTCTAGGTAGCATAGACATTTTCACAATATTTGTTCTTCCAATCCATGAGCATGGAATGTTTTTCCATTTCTTTGTGTCTTCCTCAATTTCTTTCATGAGTATATTATAGTTTTCTGAGTACAGATTCTTTGCCTCTTTGGTTAGATTTATTCCTAGGTATATTATGGTTTTACGTGCAATTATAAATGGGATCGACTCCTTAATTTCTCTTTCTTCTGTCTTTTTGTTGGTGTATAGAAATGCCACTGATTTCTGTGCATTGATTTTATATCCTGCCACTTTACTGAATTCCTGTATGAGTTCTAGCAGTTTTGGGATGGAGTCTTTTGGGTTTTCCATATAAAGTATCATATCATCTGCAAAGAGTGAGAGTTTGACTTCTTCTTTGCCAATTCGGATGCCTTTTATTTCTTTTTGTTCTCTGATTGCTGTGGCTAGGATTTCTAATACTATGTTGAATAGCAGTGGTCATAGTGGACATCGCGGCCACGTTCCTGACCTTAGGGGGAAAGCTCTCAGTTTTTCCCCATTGAGAATGACATTCACTGTGGGTTTTTCATAGCTGGCTTTTATGATACTGAAGTATGTACCCTCTATCCCTATACTCAGAAGAGTCTTGTTTTTTTTTTTAAGATTTTATTTATTTATTTGACAGACAGAGAGATAGCGAGAGCAGGAACACAAGCAGGGGGAGTGGGAGAGGGAGAAGCAGGCTTCCTGCTGAGCAGGGAGCCCGATGTGGGACTCGATCCCAGGACCCTGGGATCATGACCTGAGCCAAAGGCAGACGCTTAACGACTGAGCCACCCAGGTGCCCTATACTCAGAAGAGTTTTGATCAAGAAAGGATGCTGTACTTTGTCAAATGCTTTTTCTGCATCTATTGAGAGTATCATATGGTTCTTGTTCTTTCTTTTATTAATGTATTGTATCACTTTGATTGATTTGCAGATGTTGAACCAACCTTGCAGCCCAGGGATAAATCCCACTTGGTCATGGTGAATAATCCTTTTAATGTACTGTTGGATCCTATTGGCTAGTATTTTGGTGAGAATTTTTGCGTCCTTGTTCATCAAGGATATCGGTCTGTAATTCTCCTTTTTGATGGGGTCTTTGTCTGGTTTGGGGATCAAGGTAATGGTGGCTTTATAAAACGAGTTGGAAGTTTTCCTTCCATTTCTATTTTTTGGAACAGTTTCAGAACAATAGGTATTAATTCTTCTTTAAATGTTTGGTAGAATTCCCCTGGGAAGCCATCTGGCCCTGGGCTCTTGTTTTTGGGAGAATTTTGATGACTGCTTCCATTTCCTTCCTGGTTATGGGTCTGTTCAGGTTTTCTATTTCTTCCTGTTTCAGTTTTGGTAGTTTATACATCTCTAGGAATGCATCCATTTCTTCCAGATGATCTAATTTGCTGGCATATAGTTGCTCATAATATGTTCTTATAATTGTTTGTATTTCTTTGATGTTCGTTGTGGTCTCTCCTCTCATTCATGATTTTATTTATTTGGGCCCTTTCTCTTTTCTTTTTAATAAGTCTGGCCAAGAGTTTATCAGTCTTATTAATTCTTTCAAAGAACAAGCTCCTGGTTTTGTTGATCTGTTCTACTGTTCTTTTGGTTTCTATTTCATTGATTTCTGCTCTGATCTTTATGATTTCTCTTCTCCTGCTGGGTTTAGGCTTTATTTGCTGTTCTTTCTCCAGCTCCTTTAGGTGTAGGGTTAGGTTGTGTATTTGAGACCTTTCTTGTTTCTTGAGAAAGGCTTGTATTGCTATATACTTTCTTCTTAGGACCACCTTTGATGTATCCCAAAGATTTTGAACAGTTGTGTTTTTATTTTCATTTGTTTCCATGAATTTTTTAATTCTTCTTTAATTTCCTGGTTGACCCATTCATTCTTTAGTAGGATGCTCTTTAGCCTCCATGTATGTGAGTTCTTTCCAACTTTCCTCTTGTGGTTGAGTTCTAGTTTAAAAGCATTGTGGTCCAAAAATATGCAGGGAATGATCCCAATCTTTTGGTACTGGTTGAGACCTGATTTGTGACCTAGGATGTGATCTATTCTGGGGAATGTTCCATGGGCACTAGAGAAGAATGTGTATTCTGTTGCTTTGGGATGGAATGTTCTGAATATATCTGTGAAGTCCATCTGGTCCAGTGTGTCATTTAAAGTCTTTATTTCCTTATTGATCTTTTGCTTAGATGATCTGTCCATTTCAGTGAGGGAGGTGTTAAAGTCCCCTACTATTATTGTATTATTGTCGATGTGTTTCTTTAATTTTGTTATTAATTGGCTTATATAACTGTCTGTTTCCATGTTAGGGGCATAAATATTTACAGTTGTTAGATCTTCTTGTTGGATAGACCTTTAAGTATATGTAGTGTCCTTCCTCATCTCTTATTATAGTCTTTGGTTTAAAATCTAATTTGTCGGGGTGCCTGGGTGGCTCAGTCATTAAGCGTCTGCCTTCAGCTCAGGCCATGATCCCAGGGTCCTGGGATCGAGCCCCATATCAGGCTCCTGCTCAGCAGGAAGCCTGCTTCTCCCTCTCCCACTCCCCCTGCTTGTGTTCCCTCTCTCACTGTCTCTCTCTCTGTCAAATAAATAAATAAAATCTAAAAAAAGATAAAATAAATAAAATAAAATAAAATCTAATTTGTCTGATATAAGCATTGCCACCCCAGCTTTCTTTTGATGTCCACTAGCATGGTAAATGGTTTTCCACCCCCTCACTTTCAATCTGGAGGTCTTTGCGTCTAAACTGAGTCTCTTACAGGCAGCATATCGATGGGTCTTGTTTTTTTATCTAATCTGATACCCTGTGTCTTTTGATTGGGGTATTTAGCCCATTTACATTCAGAGTAACTATTGAAAAATATGAATTTAGTGCCATTGTATTGCCTGTAAGGTGACTGTTACTGTATATTGTCTCTGTTCCTTTCTGGTCTATCTTACTTTTAGGCTCTTTCTTTGCTTACAGGACCCCTTTCAATATTTCTTGTAGCGCTGGTTTCATGTTCACAAATTCTTTTAGTTTTTGTTTGTCCTGGAAGCTTTTTATCTCTCCTATTTTCAGTGACAGCCTAGCTGGATATAGTATTCTTGGCTGCATATTTTTCTCATTTAGTGCTCTGAATATATCCTGCCAGTCCTTTCTGGCCTGCCAGGTCTCTGTGGATAGGTCTGCTGCCAATCTAATGTTTCTACTATTGTAGGTTACATATCTCTTCTCCCGAGCTGCTTTCAGGATTTTCTCTTTGTCTCTGAGACTTGTGAGTTTTACTATTAGATAACAGGGTAACCTATTTTTATTGATTTTGAGGGGGATCCTCTGTGCCTCTTGAATTTTGATGCCTGTTTCCTTCCCCAAATTAGGGAAGTTCTCTGCTATAATTTGCTCCAATATACCTTCTGCCCCTCTCTCTCTTTCTTCTTCTTCTTCTGGGATCCCAATTATTATAATGCTGTTTCGCTTTATGGTATCATTTATCTCTCGAATTCTCCCGTCGTGATCCAGTTGTGGTTTATCTCTTTTTTTCTCAGCTTCTTTATTCCCCATCATTTGGTCTTCTATATCACTAATTCTCTCTTCTGTCTCATTTATCCTAGCAGTTAAAGCCTCCATAGTTTATTGCACCTCATTAATAGCTTTTTTGATTTCGACTTGGTTAGATTTTAGTTCTTTTATTTCTCCAGACAGGGATTCTCTGTATCTTCTATGCTTTTTTCAAGCCCAGCTAGTATCTTTATAATCATCATTCTGAACTCTAGTTCCAACATCTTACTAATGTCCATATTGATTAGGTTCCTGGCAGTGAGTACTGCCTCTTGTTCTTTTTTTTTGAGGTGATTTTTTCCATCTTGTCATTTTGTCCAGAGGAGAATAGGTGAATGAGAGAACAAAATGCTAACAGGGTAACAATGACCCCAGAAAAATATACACTAAACAAATCAGAAGAGACTCAAAATTGCGGGGAAAAGAAAGGGAAATTAAAAAAATTTAAAATAAAAATTAAAAAAAGAATATGATCAAGGTGGTGAATAGAACAGAGCCACACACTAGATTTTGGTTGTATTTTGTTCTGTTAGAAGAAATTGCCTCCCAAAATTTTAAAGAATGAAAAACTTATATATATACAAAAATAAGGGTAAATACAGTGAAGGGATGGAATATGACTGTAAAGATGAAAACTTTAAAAGATTTTTAAAAAGGAATTGATAAGATGTTGGTTGAAAAAGGGAAGAAAAATTCAACTAAAAAAATAGAAAAAGAAAATTTAAAAAATTAACTTTGAATGTCTAAAGAATCATAGGAAAAAAGCCATGAATTCTATGTGCTATATTCCCCTAGCTCTGGGGTTTTGCCATTCTCATTCATCGGTAAACTTGGTCTTGGCTGGCTGTTCTTGCTGATCTTCTGGGGGAGGGGCCTGTTGTAGTGATTCTCAAATGTCTTTGCCTGAGGCAGAATTGCCCCGCCCTTGTCAGGGGCCAGGCTGAGTAATCTGCTCAGGTTTGCTCTCAGGAGCTTTTGTTCCCTGCAAGGTTTCCATACAGCTTTGGAGGATGAGTATGAAAATGGCGCCCTCCTAATCTCTGGCCCTGGAGGAGCTGAGAACTCAGGGCCCCACTCCTCAGTGAGCCCTTAGAAAAAAGCAGTCAATCACTCCCGTCTCACTGGTCTCCGGCCACACTCCGTGCTCACCTGGCTCCATGACCAAGCATCTCTATCTCTGGCACATGACCCTATTTGGAGCCTGCAAACCCAGCAGATTCCTGTGGTGCACTTCCACACCACTCCTCCTGGGGGATGAAAGGGACTCTTCCTAGATCTGCCGCTTGTTGGGTCCCTGCTCGATGAGTAGTGGCCCGACTGTGCCGCGGATCACAGTTTTCGGCAACCCCAAGAGACAGCCCACTTCTCGGCTCCATCTTTGCAGCCAGCTTCCCCACTCCGATACCTGGGAGCTCTGCCGCACTCAGGCACCCCCAGTCTTTCTGTGACCTGAGGGTCCTGAGACCACACTGTCCCAGTGAGGGTTCCACCACCCCACTTAGCCACTGGAGTGACATCCCTCAGTGGAGCAGACTTCTAAAAGTTCGAATTTTGTGCTCTGCTGTTCCATCACTTTCTGGTAGCCGGCTGACGGAGGCTCCCTAACCCACGGTCTATCTTCCCAAATATCACCTTGGATTCACTTCTCTGCACATCCTACCTTCCAGAAAGGTTGCTTTTCTGTTCATAGAATTGCTGCTATTCTTTTCTTCAATCTCCTGTTGAGTTTGTACGTGTTCCGAATGGTTTGAACACTATCTAGCTGAATTTCTGGGACCAGACAATAATTAGGTCTCCTATTTCTCCACCATCTTGCTGCCAGGAAGCAGAAAATAATTATTTTTAATTAGCTTATGAACCCCCAGCTTTATATAAATGAGTGGCATGAGTATAAGATTATCAAAATACAAAAGTAGAAAGATAACCAAATTCAAAGGAAGACTATAAATACACTATTAGGCAGATTTATTTCATAATTTTTAGGAAGGACTTCTCTTCCAGTGGATGATTTCTAACTCTGGTAAAAACAATGTTAAAACAAAAAGAATTTTTAAGTAGCATATTTTGAAGATCTTCCAAGTTTCTTGCTATCTATACTGCAAAAAAGATTGTGCAACATTGGGATTTTTTTAATTAAATGGTATTCATGGGGACCTTATGAAACTTAAACAGGTGCCTCCATATCCAAATATGTGAAGAAATAATATTGCATGTATTACCAATTTCTACATAACCAATTACTTTGCATGACCAGCAATGTCTTTATGTAAATCAATCAATAATAGGAAATCTGCTTTCACTGCATACAGAGCACTAGTCTAGTCTTTTTTGCTCTGTCAAAAGACCCAAGAAAGACCATTATCAGAGTCTTTATCCATCAGGGGTCTGTAATCAAATGAAAGAAACCAGAATACAAAAAGAGCATCAGAAAATTTATTAAGTAACTAGAGAAATAGATAGTTATGTAAGTATGTGCACATGCACACACACACGCACACACAATTACAAGTATCTAAGATGTTCCCTGACCTTCACAGAGACTCTTCTGACCTCTGTGCTCACTCTTGGCACCTCCAGACCTGGATGTTCTCTCTCCCACCTTTGAGCATTTTTGTCAGTCACGTGACGTGAACATAGATGTGAATGGTGAGGGATTCTGAGATGTAAACCATGTGAGGGAGTGTTTTGTGGGGAACACTCCACACCATTTTCCCCCAACCATCCCTCCATGGAAGTTAACCTGGAGGAGAGGAAAAGCCCTGACCTTAGAAGACTCCTGTCCACACCCCAGATCTGACATTCGCTTTTCTGGACTTTCAGGTGATAGTAATTAAGAGAGGTTTACAAGGCAGAAATGCTTTTTCATTCATTTGCTTTTTTCATATATTCACATCAGGCATAAATGAAGTATTTGGATACCATGTCTGGGTCATGTTCCTCCTCTCCCTCTCTCTGTCTCTCTGTATCTCTGTCCCTCTCTCTCTCCCTCCACCTTCCCCTCCATCTACACATTTTTTTTTCAGGCTTTTAAAACAAGCCACATAGCAGAAGCAAGGCATTTAGAGCCCCTCAGAATTGCTTGCCATGGGCAAATAATCTGAATTTAATGATCTGCATGATCACAAGGGAATGGCAGACTCTTATCAGGAAGGTAGTGGAAATGTTTCAGGCTGGTAAATATTTTAAGATCAACAGATTTCTTTAAGATACTCACTATGATAGGTGCATTTTCTTTCTATTGTAGAAAGGCTCTGCCTTGCATAAAATACATCCACAGTCATTTCCTGTTTTTTTCTGATGCAGTTAGCCCTAATCAATAAGCACTTTTTTCACTGTTTGGTATTTATTGATCAAAGCTACTACACTGAGAATGACTGTTGAGATATAAACTTCTTGGTTTGCGTGTTCTGAGGGGCTGTTAGTGCCTCTCCCTAATTTATAGGCACTGGTCATTTCAGCAGCTCAGGATCTCTGTGGTTCAGTGCTTAGCAGGAAGGGCCAAATCTAAATGTCTGTTTATGAAAACAACGATCAAAAAGAACAGTAAGAACTGGAGCATCACATATTGCATTGTTCTCAGAGTGCCACTCAAACCCATAACTGTTATTAATTTCAGAGTAATCACTGGATGATACAGTCCTATCCATCTGTTCAGAGAATTGTGGGAAACTATTAAAAGATTCATCACATAGATAGTCCCTTCCACTTAATAGCACATATCCTAAAAGCATTCAACATTTAAAGATTTCTATCAAAATACAATGTGAATATAAGGGAAATTATTTGATTGCTAACTACCAAGGTCTATCTCGCTGTGTGGATAAAAAATCTTCAGTCAAGTTTCAGAGAGATTCAAGGAAACATAATACAAGAGTTTATTTTTTATCTTTGCTGTGTTACCTCCACCATATTCAAGACAGTGCCCCGAGACCGCAAATCAAGATTTCAAAGCAGTTTTTGCAAACACAGATTTTCTGTGACTAACAGAATCTTGAATGACATATACTTATGGACCATATTGCATTGCACACAATGTTTTAGATTAGAGTCTTCAAGATGGTGTGCTGAGATATTGAATTTGGAGTCGTGCGGGTGGCTCATGGGGCCCAGCATATCCAGAATCTCTGGTCCAGTCATCTCCACACGTGATCAGCTTTGACCATTGTCCCCAGTGTACTGCTCTAACATTACTTCCTATGTGTATATTGGCACAGAAAAGGTTAAGAGTGCTGCTTTCGATAATCAACTATAGTAATCATGCTCTAAGAAAAGCATTTTGTATTCTGCAAGGTCCACTAAAATGTAAGAATTCACTAACAAAGAGAAGGCAGCTATTATGACATCTATACACAGCTGTCCATTGCCAAGCACTTCCAAAGAGGCATTCAGTTCCAACAACAGTACTCTGCTCATAAAGCTTTGAGGGACTCTCTTACATCTTTTTGTTAGTCCATTTTGACATACTCTCACAGATGCATACTTTGTTGACAAAGCCCTACTCATTGACTAGATTGCTATATTTTGGAAGCATAGTTGTCCCCTGGAATTGTTTCCTGACACTACCAAAATGCCACTTTTTTGAAACCAGAGAAGTGATTCATGCTGAAGTTTCAGTGAAGGACTCCAAGTTGATTTCAGCTCTGCAGGTGTTCCTAGACCTGACAGGCAGCCTGAGTGAGTGTAGAAGGTATCACTGTATGGACACCAACAAAATACACCAACAAAAGGGAGCAAAGTTACCCACAAAAGCTGCTGTGTTCTTGTATGTAAATCACAGAGCTAAAGACCATGAAAAAAAGTTCTTTCAAATGAAAGAATTTCAAAATCAAAGATCTCCAACAGGCTGTAGGCTATTCATTTCTTTTTTTTTTTTTTAAGATTTTATGTATTTATTTGACAGAGAGCACAAGTAGGGGGAGAAGCAGGCTCCCCGAGGAGCAGGGAGCCCGATGTGGGGCTCGATCCCAGGACCCTGGGATCATGACCTGAGCCAAAGGCAGACGCTTAACCGATCGAGCCACCCAGGCACCCCTATGCTATTCATTTATTTCAGTAACACCAGGAATGTCCCAACAAATGGGGATGCCATGTGATGGAGGGAAGCATCCTACCACTCTTGGGTAAACCTATGTATTGCACAGTATTTTGGTTTTCTAGAAGTTGAATATGAAATACGACCCCTTGGGTTGTTATCTTTGCATTTATTTTTCAAGTCATGTCTGGAAAGAATTAGGGTCTTATGCTATTAAAAACACACGTGGAAATGAAGTAGTGACACAAGCTACAATGTGGATGAGCCTCAAAAGCATGATGCTAAGTGAAAGAAGCCAGATGCAGATGGTCACATATTGTATGATCCCATTTACAAGTAATATCTAGAATACGTAATTCCATAGACACAGAAAGCCAATTGATGGTTTCTGGGGATGGAGGGAGGTGAGATGGAGAATGACTATCTAATGGGTATCAGGTTTCCTCTCGGAGTGATGAAAATATTTTGGAAGTCAATAGGGTTGGTGGTGCACAACACCTGAATGGTCTAAGTGCCACTGAATTGTTCACTTCAAAATGGTTAATTTTACGTTATGTGGATTTCACCTCAATTAAAAAAATAAAAATTAAACACAAACACATTTGGAATCAGAGGAATGCAATATTAGAATGAGCTCAGAGCCTTCCTGGTCAAGCACATAGTCGATGAAGAAAACCTGTCAGAATAATCAAAGTTGTACACACAAAAGTTTTTAAGAGCCCTTGATAAATGAGCATCAGAAAGTTTATCAGTCACCTGTAATAAATGAATATGACTGTTAACAAGCCCTACTAAGGATTTGTTAGTATTTTTGGTACCCAGGGTTCTATAATATGATTAAATTTAGGGGTGAAGAAATAGTATGATCGTGTGACCATCTGAAGGATCAGCAAAGAATAATATTTTTCAAAATGTTTTAGGCAGTGACTCCTCCTAGAAGATATGGAGGCATCCTCTCTCCTCTAGCAAAATCTACTTGGTTTCTTTACACGCTCTTTCCCAAAGCTAGGGATTTGTCTCCTGTCTCTATTTGAAGTCAAAGTCTGCCCAGATGAGTACAACACTCCATTAATAAGGCACACTGTCATTCCCGTGAAAGTTATGTCTGTGTACAAAGCTTCAGGAACCAAAGAGGAAGATGAAGATACAAAGCACCTGAAAAATCAAAAAGATTTTAGCTCAAACCAGTGTTAATTTATTTCCACATGATGCAGGACATGAGTGGAGAATATGAACCCAGATTCCAGGCTTGAGTAAGAAGCTGACACAATGAGCAATAGCAGGGCAAGCAAGCGAAAGTGGCTGGGGGAAATTCTGAAGAGGAAGGTGATGCCCCTAGTGAGTTATTTAACATCCCTGCATGCATCTGGGTGGGTGTGCAGGGCTCAACTAAAAGGGCCCGGGGGGGGGGGGGGGGGGGGGGCGGTGCCTAGGTGGCTCAGTCGTTTGAGCATCTGCCTTCAGCTCAGGTCGTGATCCCAGGGTCCTGGGATCAAGCCCCGCATCCAGCTCCCTCCTTGGTGAAGAGCCTGCTTCTCCCTCTCCCTCTGCCTGCAGCTCTGCTGCTTGTGGTCTCTCTCTCTCTCTGTGTCAAATAAATAAATAAAATCTTAAATAAATAAATAAATAAATAAATAAATAAATAAATAAATAAATAAATAAATGAAAGGGCCCAGGAGGATAGACATGGGGAACTCTGAGACCCAGCAAAAGGGCCAGGAGGCAAGTCATGGCATCCCCTAAGTATATATCCAGAAATGTCAGCGTCTGTCTTATAAGATGTGGTATAACTCTGGATATTCTAGCCAAATAGCTAACATGTTTTCATAATATGAACCCCACCATACAAACATCCTTTCTAAACATCCCTTTCTAATCCTTTCTAAACATGATCAACTCTAGGGCCACCTGGCTGGCTCAGTTGGTAGAGCATGTGACTCTTGATCTCAGGGTCTTGAGTTCAGGCCCCACGTAGGGCAAGGGGCCTACTTAAAATAAAAAAATAAATAAACATGATCAACTCTAGACTTTTAAATACAACAACACAATGAAGGGATCTACTTAACCAAATGAAGGTGGTGTGTTATCTCAATTAGTCCATAAATAAAATAGATAATTCTATACCCTTCTCCACTCCTAGAGGGCAGGTTATTTTAACAGAGCTTATACTTTAAGATTCTCAGTAGAAAAGTATGCAGGTATTTTTTTCTAAATATCATTTTTAAAATTCTGGAACTGTTTGTGAAACCTTCTAAAAGCTGAATGAGTAAAATTATATTATCTACCAAAGTCCCTTTGAAAGTTAAGTTCCATGAAGTTATCTTAATAGTAAGAATAAAGAAAGAGTAATAAGAATATATTACAGAAATAAGCATTTTAGGTTAGATACTAGACACACCTTCTGACTGTATGATTCATTTGATTACTGGACAATTCTCCCAAATGTATGGGCATGGAGTCTGGAAGGATGTTTAGTTTATGGTGGATTAGCAGAGAACAAGAAAGCGGGCTATCTACTGCAGTTCTGCACTCATGAGGGAATAAGGTAGATAATTTAAAGCTTACCACTTCTGCCTCCTGTTATGTCCTCCATCTCATACCAAACAACTAAAGTTTGAAAGAAAAGGAAAAGTGTTTAGAAAGAATAACGAGGGTACAAAAAATGTAATACCCCTTTCAATGAGGTTTAATTATCAAACTCAACAGGAGTATATGGAGGGAAAAAATACCAAATGTTTGTGGCCCGGCAGGGAACATTTTCCTGTTTATCTCTGTGTCCACCACAACTGATGATGGTGAGGGAGGAGATGGGAAAGTTGAAAGTCCACATGCAATTATTATTTCCCTGAGCCAAGCGAGGGGCCAGATCCATTATATTCCCTTCCCACCTCCACCTAACACTTGACTCTGAGTCACTATGTGATGCTGCTCCCAGAAGAATAGGAGTTATTTTTCTGGAATCTGAAAGGAAAAAAAAAAAAGTATAGTCATTTTCCACACATTTTCTTATCGTAAAGCTAGTTGGGAATTTTTTTTTTTTTTTTCTTATCCAACAGGGCTGATACCTTTAAGAGCAAATAATAAGGAAGAGCAAGGCGACTACTTATCGTGGGATGCAGAAGGGAAAGTATGATCCTGTCCATGTGGCTCCCCAGAGACTCTGGGGAAGGAAGGACTAGAGGTTAAAGAGGCAGTGTGCCCTTCTAGCTAATCTTGGTTTCAAATGCCAAGTCCTGTAATCAGGTGAAGTGGAATTCAGCAAACTTGCTGTGGTCATTAACTTCCTTTGTCTTAAGGACAACACCCATATCATTAGATTAAAAAGCAGTTTTTCTAGGCCAGTGACCTCTGGCAGAAGCCAGGGCTTATGACTGCATAAAGCAGAAATAAGCATGACAATTTGCAATGGCAACAGTAGGAAGGTGGGTCTGAGGAGGAAGCAGCAGTGGTAGCTGCAAATGCTTATGACATAGAGAGCATGAGGAATTTGAAGCTGGGCCTATGGGGAGAATTCCAAGCCACCTTATCTAGCCTGTTTCCTTCACAAACTCCAAACCATTTCTCCCTGCTTCTATTCCCAAGCTGTCCACAGTGTCCTGAATTCCAGCACGGCAGGTAGGACCCACCAAGGGCCTGAGGCCAAGTTGTCAGCAGACTGGTGGCCAACCACAAGGAGACGTATGTGCCTCTGAGGAGTCCTATGGGCACACTTGGCTGCAGAAAATGTTGTTCACAGCCTATTGTTTTTGTAGAGATCTGAGGCCGGGTCACTTTTTTCATGGCAGTATAAACATTCATGGAGATAAAGCATAGAGGTGCCCTCTTACGTTGACAGTGGCACTGTTAATTAATAGGCTATTTTTAGAGCACATTCTGGCACTGCAAGAGCCAAATAAAATGATCATGCTCTTTGAGCTGGAATCCTCATCTTGGGGAATTATCTAAAGAAAATAGCTTTTAAGCCTACTTGTGCAAAGATGTTTACAGCTACCTTATTTGTAATAGCACATAACTGGAAACAGTCCAAATGCTCAACAATTAGGGAGTGATTAAACAAACTTTGGAACTTTACTATGGTGATAAAGTCTATGGCAATAAAAATGATGAATATCTGGACTGTCTAAATATTTAGAAAGCCTATGTAAAACAATGCTAGGGGCGCCTGGGTGGCTCAGTTGGTTAAGCGACTGCCTTCGGCTCAGGTCATGATCCTGGAGTCCCGGGATCGAGTCCCGCATCGGGCTTCCTGCTCGACGGGGGGTCTGCTTCTCCCTCTGACCCTCTTCCGTCTCGTGCTCTCTCTCTCATTCTCTCTCTCTCAAATAAATAAATAAAATCTTTTAAAAATAAAATAAAATAAAATAAAACAATGCTATATTAAAAAGGAGAGCACACACTATTCCAAGCACAATATGGCAAAATGTTATTATGACAACATGAAAACCACATCTGAACAATGATAAGAACAGAAGAGACCACCCTTTTATATATAATTCGTGCTCAGAGTGAATGACGACTGTGTATTTTTTGTGGTATTTTAAACATAAAACAGTAAACATGTTCTAAAATACAATATTTAAAGACAGTGTTTATTGCTCTAATTAAAAATAAAATACAATATTTAAAGACAGTATTTATTGCTCTATTAAAAATAAAATACAATATTTAAAGACAGTATTTAGTGCTCTAATTCAAGAAGCATTGAAACCGTCCACATATATTAGTCTGCCCATTCATCAATGTATACTTGTGACGTATACCACAAGATCAACATAAATTGGTGGCTGTAGAGAGGCCAATGCGTTTAAACAATATATAATTGGCTTTACCTAAAAGTAAGTGCTTACTTTGCTTTTGTAATGGTCACCATCTGAATCAAGATATAAGTCAAGGTCAAGAATTCCATAACTGAGGAGGGATTCAGAGTCAGAAGACCAGATCTGAGCTAGAAGCACAAGTGAGGAAATCTGTGGGAAGATGGTCAGGATCACAGGAGCATAGAACAGAGAACAGCCAGATGCACAGACTGATATAAAGAATCGACTGAGAAGCAGATCACAAAAAGGGCTTTATGTACCAGGTTATCACCCCAGCAGCAGCCTTTATTCTCCTTAGTCCTTATTTTCAGATTTCAGGTGACAGTGACACAGCAACCCTGTGGACAAGACCCAGCTTGGGTTTTCTAGAAAGAGGTCACATACCATTCCACTCAAGTTGTGTTGCAGTTAAGAAGGCATGTGAATTCTGAATTCTAAATAAACAGTGTAATTTTTAGTGATGGACACTGTAATGCACTGGCCTAAGTCATATTGTTAGAAATATCTTATTTTCTATTGCTGGAATAAATCAAGTAGCTAATTGGAATAAAATGCATAAAATCCTTGAATATCATGCTTTGCTGAGCATTTCACAGTAGTGCTCGGATCTAGAATTATTCATGTAAAGATTTCCTTATGAATTGAGTGGCCAAACCCCAAATTCCTTCTTGCTGGGGTGTTCTGCTTTAGGGAGCAGTATTCTTTTGCACTCAGTTCACTCTTCATGAAGTCAAATGAGAAGTCAAAAGCCCTCTGTGAACATTGACAATGCTCTGTTCGCCCTTAGGGCTTTTCTACAACTGCTTTTCTGATTTCATATCTGTAAACTTTTTCCAACTGTTCAAATCAGCAAGAACCATTGATTCATGGGTGCTACATTGAAAGCAATTTCCACTGCTCATTTCCAATCATTCTCACTAGTCAGCTTTTCTGAATCACTATAGCTATTAAATCAACACAGATGCAAATGGCAGGTCTGCCTCTCATTCTGTGAATTTGGATCGGCTTTGACATCATGAAAGATCCGTTGAATCCAGATCATTCCTGTTAGTGTGAGGTAGTGGGAAAAGGACAATTTGCAGCCAGGAAACCTGGGTTTTAGGTCCCCCTTGGGTAAGTTGTTCACACACAGAATCTCAGGACCCTCACCTGTTACACAAGAGTAATAGCATCACCTCCCCCTGGGAATGTAAGGAGGATCAGATGAAATGGTAATAAACGGGGAAATGGTAATTAAGCTCCACAGCATTATTCGACTGTCTTTAAAGGAATGGTGTTTTGGTAGTTAACGTGCTCATTTTCTATGTTGGCTGCATTCTTACTAACCTTGTTCAGGACTTATTTAATGATATGATCTCCGATTGTCACCAGAAAAATCTTCCTTCTGATTTTGATCTTCTCTCTAGGTTATAAGTATTTCAGTAAATTAAATGGTAACTTGAAGTAAGCTAAGTGGCAGGCACTACTAAGTCCAACAAGTGTATCTTCATTCCTTTATCACATGTATTAGCATAGAGTGGCATTTAGGAACGTGGAATATTTATAACTGAATTATCAAGGACGCACTGTTTTGTAACTTCCCTGCTGATTATATAGAAGTATTTACTAGTATTTCTTTCTCAAACCTCCTCTCTACTTTCTTAGAGACCATGATTCTCACCTACAACCCATACATATACTTACCTATTTGTGTAAACGAGTGGTTCTCAGCCCTAGCTACAAACAGAAACACCTGGAGAGCTTGGGCACAATACACGTATAGACCCATTTCTGGCCCCAGAGATTCTGATTTCATTGGTTGGGGATTAGTCTCAGGGTTACCTTTTTTGTTTTTGGTTTTTTAAGCTCCCCACATGATTCAAACGTACAAGTAAGGCTGAGAACCAGGTTTTACATTTTGATTAACTAGAATTAAGAAATCCTTGGGCCATAATTATGGCCTGGCCAGTCAGAAGACCATCATCACCATGATACCTAAATTCAGCTGTGGATATGCAATGAAAAATATTGAGAAAAGCACAGGCTTTGGAACAAGCATGAAGTGAAATCTGGGTTTGTCCCATTCTACCTATTACCATCCGTGAGTGATCTGACCCCCATGTCCTCATCTGTCACATGAATCTAAGAGCACCTACCATACAGGGTTGCTGTGAGGTTTATATCAAGAAATATACATGGAGCAGCCACTAAAAATGATAGCTCTATTGATCATTAATGCAACAAACAAGGTCCCTATTTTCTCAGTGAGCAAACTGAATACAGAAGGTGAGAAAAATTACCTTTACGCTAAAACTGGGGAGTAGGTTCTACCAGCTAAATCAAATGAACACTTTCTGGTTCTGTAGTATCTGATCATATTTCTCTTGAAATAACAAGAGATTAAATAGGATTTGTCCTATTGTCTTGAGTCTCTGCTGAGGCTTCCAAGCCCACCATTAGAAATCATGATGTACCATCATAGTTCAAAGAGTACTGCTTCCACATCCATTGGAGACATGCCAAGGGATAGCATGTCTATCCTTGGAATGTCTCCAATGGATAGCAAACTTGATTCTGAGACCCCCTACCCCATCCCTATTCCAGAACAGGGCATGTTGCTAAATACTGCTGAGCTAGAGCTAAGATCTTTAAAAGGATCTTTCCCAGGAGGTTTCCTTGAGTGCAGGGGCAGCCTTAGTCCAAAGATCAGGAGCTGAGAGGAAGTGAGGAAGTCAGCTGGAGAGTGAATCACCTATATCAGTAATGAGTGCTATGCCAGGGGGTCCTGGTGTTGAGGAATGGGGTGAAATCGTGAACTTGCCCACTGAGCCAAAGAGCCAGCATCTGGGCATCTGCCATTGCAAAGAATAGTGATGCCGTATTACAGTAGCCCCATTCAGGTGAGACCTTGCTGTCTTCTCTCATCTGTCCCCTGTGGAGCCAGGGGGAGCCAGGTGCCAAGGAGAGGAGAGTAGAAGAGTAAGGTGGGCTTTATGTACCAGGTAATCACCCCGGCGGCAGCCTTTATTCTCCTTAGTCCTTGTTTCCAGATTTCAGGTGACAGTGACACAGCAACCCCTTGTGATGGGGTGACAAGACCCATCTTAGGTTTTAGGAAGAGGTCACATACCATTCCACTCAAGTTGTGTTGCAGTTAAGAAGGCATGTGAATTCTGAATTCTAAATAAACAGTATAATTTTTAGTGATGGACACTGTAATGCACTGGCCTAAGTCATATTATTAGAAATATTATTATTGAAGCAAAAGGTCATGTCACCACCCCTGCCACCCCTGACCTGCCGAAGACTGAGCTGGGATAGAGTTTCTTTAGGTTGGATGAGAGTTTGGAGTTTTGATTTAGATAACATTTGATCTTTCAATAACTTGAAAATGAAGCTCTTCTAGAGAGAGCCTCATAGTGATCTGGAAATCTATAGGATGAACCCAAGACAATGATCAAGAGAGAGAAAGGGAGAACCAATGGAACAGATTTGGGAAAATGATATGACAGGAAGTAATATTTCATGACTACATCCTACCCAGTCCAACTCATATCATATTATTGTGTATATTTCCTCCTGGGCAGAGGGTCTGGTGCTCCCTTGCCAGTGACAGAGTCTAAGTGCACAGATGACTTGAAAGGATATCATGGTCCTTCTGACAGACCATTTCTGTCCTGTAACAGCTCCCTCTATTTCATTCAAGCCAAAGAGTGTCCTGACAACTTTTAAGTTGGTACCAGCCATTAGCCCATATGTCATATAACCTATTCAGTTCTTATGATGCATCAGGAGACAGGTGATTGAATCACTTCTCCTTCTCCCTGCAGCCTTGGCAGGAAGATATCACCATGTCATTGTAGCTTTGTTTTATAACGCGTTTCTCCTGGTGGGCCTGACACCCTAATACCTGCATGGATGTGGAGAAGTTAGGAGCACAGGCTTGGGAGGTTAGACTGATCTAGGTTTTCATCCTAGCTCTGTCACTAACTATGAGATGCTAGTAGGTTTCTTAACCTCTCTGGCCTTGATTTCCTCACCAACAAAATGGACATAATATCTGCTTTATAGGATTGTTTTAAGGGTTAAATGAAAGAATGTAAATAAAGCCTTTGGCACAATGCCTGGCACATAAGAGCTCAATAATGACAGATTCTAATATAATAATGATGATTATTATTATTATTACAATAATAACTATTATTTTTTTATTCAAGTATAGTTAATATACAGTGTTATATTAGTTTCAGGTGTACAAAATAGTGATTCAGCAATTCTATGCATTATTCATTCCAGTGCTCACCGCAAGTGTACTCTTTTTTTTAAGATTTTATTTATTTGAGGGAAAGAAAGAATGAGAAGGAGAGAGAGCACAAGCAGAGGGAGCGGTAGGCAGAGAGAGAGGGAGAATCAGACTCCCAGCTGATCAGGGAGTCTGACATGGGACTCGATCCCAGGACCCTGGGATCATGACCTGAGCCGAAGGCAGACGCTCAACCCACTGAGCCACCCAGGCACCCCCATCACAAGTGTACTTTTAATCCCCTTCCCTATCTCATCCATGCCCCCTTCCCCCACCGGCTCACCTCCCCTCTGGCAACCACCAATTTGTTCTTTATATTTAAGAGTCTGGTTTTTTGTCTCTTTTCTTCTTTGTTTGCTTTGTTTCTTAAATTCCACAAATGAGTGAAATCATATGATATTTGTCTTTCTCTGACTTATTTCACTTAGCATTATACCTTCTAGATGCATCCATGTCATTCCTAATGGTGAGATTTCATTCTTTTTTATGGCTGAGTAATATTCCATTGTGTGTGTGTGTGTGTGTGTGTGTGTGTGTATCAGTAGTGAAATTACTGGATTATATGTTAATTCTAATGTTTACTCTTTTGAGGAATTTCCATACTGTTTTCCACAGTGCTACACCAGCTTGTGTTCCCACCAACAGCACACAAAGTTTCCTTTTTCTTCACATCCTCACCAACATTTGTTATTTCTTGTGGTTTTTATTTCAGCCATTCTGACAGGTGTGAGATGATATCTCATTGTGGTTTCCATTTGCATTTCCCTGATGATGAGTGATGTTGAGGATCTTTCCATGTGTCTGTTGGCCATCTGTATGTCTTCTGTCAAAGCAAACTGCCATATTTATTATTGGGTAATAATAAATATTATTACCTCAACACCAAAAGTACACTTTCCTCTAGTATATGTTGGGGAAGAGGAATGTCGTAGATCCCTCCAGAGTTTTCCTTCCCTCTCCATTGCTTCTCTACATCCCTTGCTCCTCCCACGGTTCCCTGCTCCACCATGGATAGGTAATGCTCTGTACATGGTGGTTACAGTGTGGAAACTATAGACTCAGGCACCTTGAAGCAATGTTATCAAATCTGCACAAATGCAAACAGAAGGGTGAATGTGGGGCAGGCCCACTTCCCCTTCGCCTTATTCCTTTCTTTTCTACACAACACAACCACAACCATGCAAGAATGAAAAGTAATTCAGGGTGCCTGGGTGGCTCTGTTGGTTAAGCAACTGCCTTTGGCTCAGGTCATGATCCCAGGGTCCAGTCCCGCATTGGGGGGGGGGGTCCCTGCTCAGCAGGGAGTCTGCTTCTCCCTCTGACCCTAGCCCCTCTCATGCTTTCTCTCTCTCTCTCTCTCTCTCTCTCTCAAACAAATAAATAAAATCTTAAAAAAAAAGAAAAAGTAGTTCAGACTTCTCTGTGACTTAGCAACAACTAAAGAGAATTACAAAAGAGGCAGAAATTTTTTTAAAACTATACTTCATCAGGCTATCCTCTATTACAATAAAAGCTCCAGAAGAAATCAGTCCTTTCACTGCTGTCCCCTTGAAGATACACTCAAGTTCCCAGTCTTGCTCTGCAGAACTCAGGTTTGCCCACCATTACTTTTGCACAACTGCTAAGAACATTTCAACCCACCTTTTGGGAAATCTAATTCTACCAACTTGAGGTTTTAGTGCCTTTTTCTGAAGGAATATTTCCCCAAGGCTGAGTTTTTCAGTCTAGACTAACACTCCACTGGGGCTCAACGAGGACAATTAGAGTAGACTTGGGTATTCTATGTCCACTAGCTTACTAGGTCAGGATAAGTACTTGAACCAGGCTCCTTGCGAGATCTCTCCACCTGAGTAAGCTGTAACCATGCCTTCCTATTCTTCTGAGTCTTTAACAGAAAGCTGTGGGACCACCCATCCTCACCACTATCCCCAGCACAGCCCCGATCCATACAACTGCACACTTCCCAAGCACAAACTCAGAGGCAGGGCTTTGAAATTGATACAGAGGAAGCAAAGTGTTTCGCTGGCTGAAAGACTCCACCTCTTCCACCCCTCTCCAGAATGGGGTCCGTGTCCATGTTGTTGTGCAAAGCCTGATTAGCTCCTTCCATCAACCCCCTGTTCCTCTTTTTCCTGTCTAATCATGCCAATCCTTGTTCTATCAGGAATTATTTAAAATAGTGATTTTTTTTTTTACCTTTTAATGGCTGTTCCCTTAACTACAAAAACACCTAGCCAAAGCTTTGAAATTACCATTCGTATTGACCTAATTAAGTTCTTAAACAAGGTGCCTCCCTTTTCTCCTGTTACGTTATTACATTATTTTCTTCTACTTGCCCTTTTATGTAGACGTGGCATAAATGCAGAGATCTCCACTTTAGATTTTTATTTGCTGGAACTGTGTCAGGAGATGAATACAAATTACTGTTTATCTACCAAACACTTACTTAGCACTTCTTAGGTGCCAGGCAGTGTTCTAAGTGTTTTACAAACATTAACACATTTAATCCTCATGACAGCCGTATAGGTAGGCATTATTATCACCCCCACTTACATGTTGGAAAATGAAAGCACAGAGAGGGTAAGGAATTCAACAAAGGGTACACAGCTAGTAAGTAGTAGGATTCATACCCAGCAGCCTTGCTCTGGGGACCATTCTTTAACCAATAGTTCATCCTCTCTGGTTGTGTCATATAAGCCTTTTTCTCATTTTTTATCTTACCAAAAGAAATTCCTGATGTAGGTGATTTTTATCATCATTTTTAAATATGGAAAGAAACAGGACTCTAAAAGCTCCTGGAGTGGACTTTCCAAGTCACAATTAGACAGATCTCAAATTCAGAGTGGTCTTGTAAATCCAAAATCTGGCTTCAATATACGGCCTTCTGCTTGCCTGCGTTTACTCAGACAGTCTCCGAAGGATGAACATGAAGGAATTTTGGCTATAGAATTGTATTTCCCCACTTGACTTTGCAGTCAATATAATTATTTGATCAGGCCTCTAATGCAAAGCACATGTGCCTAGAGGGTCCTATAAGGAATCCATTTTGTAAATTACAGAGAAAGCCATAAAATATCTCCACATAAAGTGAGCAGGGATCAAAGCTGCCATAATTTTATGAACATAGTGATACACCCTTAACCAAAATCATATTTTCTTCTTGTAAATGAGGATAAAAATTACATTTTTTGACCTTTGGATCTTTGGATCTTGTATTTATTTTATATATCTCTCAAAAGAATTCACAAAGATTGACAGTCATTTGAGCTGCTCCTAGAAGGAAAAAATATTTTTAAACATTTGGCATGTAATAGACAGGCAGTAACTGCTTCTTTATCGATTGAACTATTGAACAATTCATACTCTGATCATTGTTTAGCAATTTATGACTTTTGAGGGGCCATTTATCACTACCTCCTGAATGATTTTCCAAAACAAATGCAAATCAAAAAGAAAAAAAGAAAAAAAGAAAAACAACAAGAATAATTTAATCTTTTTGATGGGATCCTGGTTGTCAAATTGATCTCCCCCATATCATAACATAGTCATTATTAGCCCAAGGTAAAAACAGCAGAGATGCTATATACATTTCTTATACTGAAACTTGAGCTCTTCTGAGTTAAAATTTCCCACCTTTACACCACAGACCTCCTTCTAGAATCAATCACAATGTATTTATTAAATTCCTAATATGCACAAATCCCTGTATTGAACATTGGAGATTTAGAAAAATAAGACATGGTCCCTGGCTTCAAGGAGTTTGTGGTTTATTGAAGAAGACAGACTTGCAAACAAATACAAAGAATACTGTGAGACATGTATTGGTAAATTACCTACAAGAGACTGAGGTGGCACAAAGTGGGAGTGATCAATGGACCAGAAGGGTCAGCAACAGCTCAGAGGGGATTTCTTGCTTTTTAGCTAGGTCTTGAAGGATGAGTAAGAGCCAGTTGAACCCTACCTAAACATGAGTATTTCAGGGTAGAAAACTTGTCAGGACCAGAATATAGAACACCTTGTAAATATGAAAATAGTTTGGACTTACAGTCACCATTCCCAACAGTGGAACACTATTAAAGAGTTTAAGTGGAAGAATGTGATTTCGTTTCCCTTCTAGAAAGAGCAGGATGATTACAGTCTGCTGGATGTATCCAGAGACCAAGGCCACAGACAGGGAAGTCAGTTAGAGATTATTGTAAGAGCCCACAAGAAGGGCATTCAGGAATAAAACCAAGACTGGAGGACAGAATTTAGATGATAGACGATAGATAGATGATAGTAGATAGATAGATAGATAGATAGATAGATAGATAGATAGATAATAGATAAATGGATAATGATAGAATCGGTAGATGAGGAAGAGAAAGAAATGAAGCCGGCCACTTACTAGTGCAGCTGCTACAAACATATCAGTTAAGGGGCTTTCAGGGAATTTATTATCTCGAGTAAGCACAAGTGTGTACATCAGGTGAGCCCAGGATTGGTCAAGTAGCCAAGTCCACCAGAATCCAGGTTCCTTTCCTTCCATCTTTCCACAGTCCCTACTGCTCACGGTCACCATAGAGTGCTAGCTCCCAGGTGCAAGCATTGCACATGGACACACCACCATGCATCAGTGTGCAAGGGAGTTTGTACCCTGAGTGCCTCTCTCTCAGAGTGAAGAAAGCCTTTCCCAGAAGCCCTCAGACCTCCTGGCAAGTCTCATGACCAGCACTGAGGCAAATGCCCCTGCCTAACCCAATCACTGACAGAGAAAACGAGGCCACCACAGAGTGGCTTAGGTCAGTATGACTCAGCTGGGGCCGGTGTCTGCCCTTCCGGAATGCTGGAGCGAAATCCTGTTTCTCTAAGGAAGAGTCAGAAAAGATTGAGGACCAGGTAGGAACGAACCTTGTCTGCTACAGGGAAGATGATTAGTGTGGCTGCTTTTCTTCCAGTCTAGTTGTGGAGGCAAGGCATGTGGGGGGAAGACAAACTGTAAAAGTAAGGTGGTAAGTAGAATTTCCCCAGTACAGATGACTCGAGTCATCCATGTTTTGCAGACTCACAGGATAAAACAGACATATTGCATCATTTTTATTTTTAGAAATGAAAAATTCAGCCCCCAACCCGATGTTCAACCTGCATGGTACCTAGCCCTAGGTTCTTAGCAAACATCTGAATAATGGATAGTCACGCACCTTTTCTCAAATGTTAGGATTTCACAGGCTCTATAGACTGTTTCTTTATATAAATCCCCTGAACTCCTTTCCTTTTAGATACACTCCCTTCACTCCCTACAGATCTGAAACTGTACCTGTCAACTGATTCAGTTTTTACTTCAAAAACCAGCCCACTTTTCAAATGGGATTTTCCAAAAAGGAGAAATTTTGAAGATTCTCCACCACCAGATATTTTAGCAGCATAGAGACTCAGAAGGCATATTATGTACTTTTTGCAGCTTCAAGCCCCAGGCTTCTGAGTCCCTCTCACATCCTGGACATCTGTCTCTAACTGCTTAGAAATATTGCTAATGTTGCTTGAAACAAAAATGTGTTCTTCTGTGATTAACACGAGTCCGACTCAATTATTCTTCAGCTTTATTATCACTGAATAAACTAAAACCTTACGGTGAGCCTAACGAATATATGTCTTATTCAAATAAGTCTGGTTGAATTTGATGTTTTTAATAAAGAAACACACTCTCTGGAACACGTTGCATTAGTTCATAATGTAAAAGAATAAAATTCTTTCTGTTGATTCGCCACTGCGTGTAAAACCGTAATAAGCATGCCGGCTCTTTGTTGTACTCTGTGTAACATTAACCAGAGCACTTAATAAACAAACTATATGGTGAAAATTCCCTCATTTAGCAGGCATCCAATTTCATTGATAGTTTAGGATTTTGACCCTTCTCTAGATGAGCCAACAGACTAAAATAAAAAACAAACAAACAGAAAGAAGAAACAGAAATCTTTGCTGTGTATTGGTTATTTCCTCAACCTTGAAATTTATCCATGAAACACTTAGTAAAGCCCCTTTGTTGTAACAGAAAGGTCAACTTCATTGTCACTCTTTTTCTAACATGCTATTTATTGAACAAATGCTTTTTATTTCCCCCTTTCAAAAAGTTTAAGTTGGAATGCACTGTGATAAATTGTTGACTTTCATCCTGGTCACTCAATTCCACAAAGTCAAATGATCAAAGACTAAGCTATTTCTCACCTCGCTTTAATCTCACTGCCTCCATGGAAGATGGAAGGTAGTCACACAGATCTCCAATTACCAATATCAAGATAAAAAAGAAATGACTCTCCTTTTCCACCTTTGAAATTATACATGGGTTGATGTAAAATAAATTTCAGAGCCTCAAGTACTCGCTTGCTTTCTGATCGCAAACAATGGGTTCTGAACAAGAATGAGTGGGTTAAGGAGGAGAGGTAACTTGGTTACCAGGCAGTCTCAGTGAGCACCAGGACAGCCTGGACAGGTTTCTACTATTAAACTCAGCTTTTGGGTGCCTGGGTGGCTGAGTCGGTTAAATGTCTGCCTTTGGCTCAGGTCATGATCTCAGGGTCCTGGGATCGAGTCCCACATCGGGCTCCCTGCCCGGCACAGAGTTGGCTTCTCCCTCTCCCCTTCCTCCCCCCGCCCCGTGATCTCTCTCTCTCTCTCAAATAAATAGATAAAATAAACTCAGCTTTCCTTTTGCTTTTTTGATTAGATTATAATTCTATTGGCAAACTATGATTTGTATTTTCCCAAGAACCTACATAGCAGATATATAGTTAAGAGAATTAAAAGATTATTAAAAGTTACAACTGCATGTAGTCCTTATCTCAAAATAAAAAGTTTAATTTAAAAAATTATTAAAAGAAATCCAAAATCTAAAAGAAGGTAGAAACAATATGATATATTGCTCTAAACAGAAACCTATGGAAAGAATATTCTAAGACCATTATGACACGTAATGCCCCCTTTGAAATTTTAATTAGGAAAAAAAGAAAAGCCTCTGAACAACTCTCTTTTGTACATGGGTTGCTTTCTCTTTGTCCTGGTTAAAGTCATCATTGCTTTTTGGGAAGAATTGCCCTTTTACTTGCCTGAATTAACAAAAATAATTGGTTATTTTATATCTGTCTTAAAAATAACTCCTCCAGAAAACCCTTTCTTCTCTGTTCTATGGTAATATTGGGGGTATTTATTCAAGACAGAATCAATCCAATGCTGTATCTAAGGAGAATCCTGATTCCTTTCATTCATTTCTGTGCTAGGATGCAGTGTTCCTTACATTCTGAACAGAGATCCGTGCTGCTTTGTTTTCACATGTCTGACAGTAAACTGACAATCCTACCCCTGGTTGATTTAAATTCCAAAGCTTGGAGACCATCCATTCACCATCAGTCAGCATGATAGAAAACCAGCTTTCTGGGGCACCTGGGTGGCTCAGTTGGTTAAGTGCCTGACTCCACTTAGGTCATGATTTCAGGGTCCTGTAGATGAACCCCTGTGGAGCCCTGAGTTGAGTTTGCTTCTCCCTCTGCCCATTCCCCCACTCGTGCTCGCTCTCTTGTTCTCTCAAATAAATAAATAAAATCTTAAAAAAGAAAAAAAAAGAAAACCAGCTTTCCAAGGTTTTGTGGTGTAGGTTTTTTGTTTGGTTTTTGTTTGGTTTGGTTTGGTTTGGTTTTTTTATTTTTTTTAGTTTTTTATATATTTTTTAAAGATTTTATTTATTTATTCATGAGAGACAGAGACAGAGAGAGAGAGAGAGGCAGAAGGAGAAGCAGGCTCCCAAGGAGCAGGGAGCCCGATGCGGGACCCGATCCCAGGACCCTGAGATCACGACCTGAGCCGAAGGCAGACGCTCAACCATCTGAGCCACCCAGGCGCCCTGGTTTGGTTTTTTTAGAGAGTTACCCTTGAATTGTCAATTATGGAGATATTTCTACTGCCAGGTGAAGGAGTGATTTGAGGGAAAATATTGAGTAACTTATATATCCATGTATTTATATCCTGGGTCATGTGTTCATACCATAATGATCCACTTCCTTCTGGAGCTACCTTCACTAAATTGTCTTTAATATTTGTCCTCTCCTTTTATTGGACTTGATTTTAACTGGTCATATGAAATGGATTTCAACATGTGGGTAGTGATTATAATACATTTAATCTCCCCTCTCCATGTAAAAGAGTTTAATGTCAAAAATATCTTTATCTCCCCTGATAAACTGGCGTGTTTATTACTTTCATATTTTTTTAAAAAGTATGTAGCCAACTTGACACATTTCTCATTTTTGCACTGGCTGCCAGGAAGCCGAATACAATTGAAAAAACATCTCCAGCTCTTAGTAACAATAACTCTTATGGTTTACTTACCTGATTGTTATAACTTGGGTCTCTTTTTCCATTTCTTTTTTATTTGCCTTATATCTTCTGCTCTATGCCCCTGAAATCTTCGTTGGAAAGAGATAGTGTATAAGTAAATTCAACAATTAAACTATTCTTACTTTGGTATAATAATTTTTTTAATTTTAAAACATATGAAAGGTTTCATTAAGGAAATACTAATTAGACATCTGAAAAGAGGGTAAAACAGAAATGAACATGATGGATTGCACTAGACGTTAAGCAGTCATTAGTAAAAATAAAGGTTTTTCTCTAGCAAGGTAGGTTGATGAGGAAGATTACAGGAACATTTTTGAGAGGCCATGAAATGGAGAACAGTTCTGGCAACTTTTTCTCATCACCTTAAATAAGCTATCATTCTAACACTGAGTTATACTTAGATTGTCTGTATTTCTGACTTTGCTGTTAGCTGTTGGCTTCTTGAGAATATGACCCATGATTTAGTCCTTCTTATATATAGTACAATATCTGATCCATAGTAAGGCTTCGATAAATATTTTTGAATGCCAAGTGAGTTTTCATCTCTTCAGTGGCATTCCTGTGTGAAGACAGTTTTCAAGGTGCTTTCTAATCCTATGATTTCAATGAATGCACTTTAATTTATGTTGCCATAGATACCATTTCCTAAATATGGTGCTTGAGACAGCATCTTGACTCCAGTCATTTCATCTGTGAATGGTTCATTATCAGATTAAAAGAGGCCTACATCCAAACATTTGTCTCAGTGTTGATGAAATGTATCAAAATCAACTCTCAAAATAAACCATAATTTTCAGAAACCAAGAAAAATTAATGTAATATATTGAGCTTTTTTTTTTACTTCACCAGCTTTTGCTAAAAATGATTGTCCGTCAAATGTAAAGAGAGTTTGAAAAATTGTTTCAAATCAAATCATTACACCTGATTTTAGTTTTGAGAAGTCACATTTTCTAGAACAGTCTAAGTGCTCCTTTGTGGTTTTATATTCCTTGTGTCTGGTGTTTGCTCTTGTCAAGCTGTGAAGAGATTATAATCTCATTAAGAAATGAGGGGGAAAGTTTAAAGCAAATGTTAAAGGGCAATCTAATTACTTTATGAAATATGAGATGTGTATAAGACAGACAAAGGTTCTTAGTTTTAATAAAATTTCTGTCTGATTTCAATAAATGAATAAATGAATTCTATTGATGAATTTTATACATACACACATACACACACACACACACACACACGAAGTATATATACATATAGATTCTCCCCCCCAGAACATAAGCTTCTCCAGAGCAGGGATTTTTATCTGTTTTGTGCACTGATGTATTTCCAAGCATAGAATAGTGCCTGACATATATCTATTCTTATTAGACATTTGTTGAATGAATATAAAAATACCATGCTGAGGGAATGATAAAATTTAATTATTTGCTCCATCTCAGTCCAATTAATTTTTCCCATTATTTGATTTCATGTATATAAAATCATTGAGACAGGGATCCCAGGAGTAAACATATGGGACATACAACCAGCTCCCAGAATAGTCAGCAGTGAGCATTCTTATGTGGCGTCTTCTTTTTTTTTTTTTAAGATTTTATTTATTTATTTGAGAGAGCAAGCACATGAGCTGAGGGTGGGGGGACGGAGGGAGAGGGAGAAGCAGACTCCTCACTGAGCAGAGAGCCAAATGTGGGGCTCAATCCCAGGACCCTGAGATCATGACCTGAGCTGAAGGCAGATGCTTAACGACTGAGCCACCCAGGTGCCCCCTGTGTGGTGCCTTCTAAAGTTTGGAATCCCATGATTAAACAACCTCTGGAGCCTTTGTTTTTTTTAACCATTAAGTCAAATGTTTAGGAAGGGAAAACTGCCACCTGTACCATCCTCCCCTACAACTCAGTCACCCCACCGTCATTCAAATCCTCCCCCTAAACTTTCTCAATAGAGCAAAAGCCAAACCAAACAATAAAAATATGTAAGTACAAGTCCCAAACTAAAATGAAAGTGGTAGATATCCTAAAAGTATTATCTGCAACTTGGCATCCCTACCTAACCATAAATCTTAGAAACCTTGGAATTATTCCTTAATATTGAAAAGCCCTCTGGAAACAACTTGGCCTCACACTCTATTTAAACTCATCTTTTCACCCTTACAAAAGAGAGGCTTCTGTTGAGGAACCAAAGGAATCTGTTGATCCTTGTCTTTGTGCATGGGTTTGGGCAATTGTGTGAATGAGACCTGTCCCTGATGAGTCCTCACAGACCAGGAAGAACTTAGGTGCACAGCTTTTCTGTCCTAATCTAGGGGCCATCAGTTCCCTGAGCTTTGGGTGTTGGAGGCTAGGGAAAACATCTGCAGGAAGGAGACATGCTCTGGACTTGAATTTAAAAACCGTAGATGAAAAACTGATTCAAAAGAGGCACTCACTGAATATATTCATTGCAAGTTATTTCTATATGACAGAAATTCAAAAGGTGAAAGGTGAGACAGCCAAACATATGAGTAGTGAGTTCATGTGCTCACTCCTTGGCAATGCATGCTTTTGGTTAGATTTTATATATCATGATATATATAATAATCATATTATGTATATAATCATATATATTTACAATATATGATTTATGATTGAGAGAATGGAAAGAGTAGAGAATAAAAACTCTCTCTATACAAAATATAGTTTTAATAAAATTTCTGTTAGCTTCTATATATATATATATATATATATATATATGTAGAGAGAGAGAGAGAAGCTATATAAAATATATATATTATATAATATAGTTTTCAATACTCTACTGCAAAGATCAGGGCCGGAGGCTCTGCTTAGGTCCTTAAGGGCAATAGTGAAAACAAAGCCAGTTGGTATATATTGGTCCTAAATAAAAAAAGCCATCAATTAGGAAAATCACCCCATCTTGTTTGTCCTCCCTTTGAATGAATAAGGAAAATCATTGTAGACGTGGGTGTCAGAAGAGAAAATGTGAACCTTAGATTTAAATAATTTACTTCCCCCAGGCTATACTTAAAATTTAAAGGTCTAGCTTACGCATAAAAAAAACCCTGGAATCTTATATTTGTGATGTTTTATCCACTTCACATATGCATTACTAAAATTGGACTATAGTTCTTAGAAAAAAATAACAGTGCATCTGCTTTCCATGAAATCTCCCTAAAGGATATAAATGTTTTTATTTGCTACAATGAGCTACCTGAATGTCATGCGATAATACAACATGACAACATTCAATCTGGGGTAATTCAGCATGACAGCATTTTTTTTTTTTGGACAGAATTTAAAGTATTTTAGATTAATTTGCCATATTAGCAAGTGTTACATGGAACTTGCTACAGCTTTTTGAGTCTATGTGCATTCACTATCACATGATCCTTGTGCATCCCTAACACCAAATACCAGCTCTCATAGAGTTATCATGAGAAGATATGATGGAGAAACCAGCTGGAGTCTCCTCCTCGTAGCGGGATTTCATAAATGCTCCCAGGGGTGTCCCAACACATTTGGGGGCAGGAGTCCAGAGTCATTTTTCTCTCTGCACCCGTAGGCAGTTGTACCACAAGACGCAGTTGGATGGGAATTGGCTGTAAGTCCCGTAGCCCCAAACACGTGGACATGTTGACATAACAGCTTGCACTCTAGTCCTCCCCATGAGCTCTGACTTCATGCAAAGTGTGCAGCCCAGTGCCCAGCACAGGCTTTTACATGCGAAGAACCTGACTGTCAAGTTGGGAGAAGCCTCCACAGTCACAGAGAATGAGAAATAATTCTCAGCCTTCTAAAGCAAGCCTAGTGGAAAAGAGTGGATTTATGGGAGGCACCAGGAGCCAGCACCTCCCCGGGCTTCAGAGAGCCTGCTGATCTCATTATGTGTGGATGTTTCTATTTTAATCATGTTTTAAAATATAAAGTAATAGTTGAATTCATATCCGTTGTCAACTCTGGAAGCCATTTCGAGGTACAGAGACTAAACACCTTTGCACAGCTGCTCTGACCATCCACTTCTATCCCTAGAGGTAATGGCTATTCATTGTTTCTTGTTTTATTTGGGGGTTAGGCCTAAACATTTAAACCTAATATAACCAAATGGTTTAATGATTCTTCTAATGGGACTCATTCATAGTTGAAAATTCAATTATACCCATCCTATCCCCATTATATTATGTATCTCTAGCAAGTCCCTATCACAACTGTTTTGTCAGCAACTCTTGAAATACATTACTGCAGTGTAACTAACCCAGGAAGAAGAATTCCTTCTTAATGTTTATAGTGTTGTGATTGCCCATAGGTAATTGCTATGTCTTTATAATCTATGGATTGAAAGATAGGAATAACAAGAATCTACAGGGAAGTCGACAACACTTTAAAATGAATTCACATTTTTCTCATCACCAGGCATATGTACACATTTGAAAAAAAGTAATAGTACCTACATGTACCAGACAGAATTTATTCAGGCTGCAAATAATGATTGGTGTGCAGATGGATTTTCGGATCAAATCCCATGAGGAAATTAATTCATCCTTGCTGACCAAGTCCACCCACCACCTCCACAGACACACAGCAGACACACAGACCCACACCCCAGGTTGGGAACTAACAGCATCAGACTATAGAAACTTTCCATCAAGCAGGGAAGTTCATTTAAAGTAAATCCTTAAAAGATTGCAGTG
Source organism: Neomonachus schauinslandi (assembly GCF_002201575.2). Lineage (NCBI taxonomy): Eukaryota > Metazoa > Chordata > Mammalia > Carnivora > Phocidae > Neomonachus > Neomonachus schauinslandi. Next base: position 129,780,593 of record NC_058405.1, read on the forward strand.
AAGCACCACTGTTCTAAATGGGTCATCATTTAATTTTGAGATATTTATGTGTTTTGAAGAGCAAATAGGCTTTCTATTCCAAAATAGCTCAATTATGTTTTGATTGCAACATTAGATTTTCCAAGGATCTTGGATCTCAAGTACTGTAATCATTTATACGTAAGTTGATAATTGCTTTACAAAAATAAAAACTGCTGTTGTGGTATAGTGTGGGCATATGTTGTGTTTTATCATCCTGAGATCTCACAGTGCAGTTAGCTCTACTGAGTTCAGAATACTCATTGTTTGATTCTGCATGATTTCAGGTACGGCAGCTTCCAGGTAAAGAAGAGAAGAAAATGGGCTGATGCCTGTGCCTCTGGCAGGGACTTGTTGGGGGGGGGGGGGGGGGGGGGGGGGGGGGGGGGGGGGGGGGGGCCGGGCGGGGGGGGGGGCAGGCTTGCCGCAGCTCGCCCATCTCTTTGAGCTTTAGCAAGTGGTTTTGCTCTGCGTAGTTAGCTTCATTCGCTTCCTGCACAAAGCCTTCAGAAACGAAAGAACATGCAGTACATCTATCCAAAACCCCCCAAGGAATACCTTTTTTTAAAAAAGTACATTCTGAGTGACCTATTTACACCCTCATTCCATCATACGTGTCATGATCCCATGGAGTAGTGGGCAGTTCTAGGTACACATTTAGCCTGGGCAAGAGTGGTATTTTACTTTAATGGAGTAAATGGTCCTTTTGTACTTACTACCATTTTTTTCCAGGGGAAGTGTATTACAAGGAGTACACACACACAGTTGCCCTGATTTGTGACTTTTCTCAAAATTTCTTTTTTATTTTTCATTGAAAGAGAAAAATGAGTAGATTGGGTTTTAGGAGCCAGACCAAGAAGGTTTTAATGGAAGGAACAAATGGAATGCTTAAGATACCATATCTTTGGGACTACTGTTGCACTAAGTTTAATGAATATAGGCAGGACCAGGTAATTTCTTGCCCACACAAAGAAAACACCGTGTAGATCCAAAGGCAGTTTATCAGATAATTTTTAAATAGAAGTCTAGAGAGCTCTGCACATATTGCCCAAGGTCGTCGATTGTTATCTTTGGAGAAAAATAGTTTCTTTTTCTGTATGTGTCCAGTTAAAATGTACAGCTTCCTCCTGAAAAGAAATCAGGCAAAAATAATAACACAAGAAGAAAACATGAGGGTGTAGCTCGCCCATCCTCTTCCCAGTGATGGAGTGGGCTGCCTAAATAGCAGAGAAGTTCAAGGCACAAGTACGGTAAGCAGCCCAGGTGATATTGCTGTCAAGGGTGTGAGGTATAGGTGGCTTCCAGGACCTTTAGTGAGCAGGGCATTCTGGATATCAAAACTTGAAAAAAAAATAGCATTAATCAAAGTACTAGAATAACAGGTATAAAACTGCATTCATGTAGCAGAATCGTTAGTGAAAATTGTAAGCCTTCTCCTATGAACCTATTTCTTAAGTGTCTGGCATTCAAATTTAGTCCTTCTATGAGATCATTAGTCTATAGGCTTCACCTAGTTTTGTTTCCCAAATAAAAGGACTTGTGTTTTTTTTACATGAGTTCTGTTTCCCTGACATCTCCAGACTGGTTTCTTTTAAAGTTAGCCAAAGCATGGACAGCTTTAACTCCCCATTCCTTTGGAAGGTCTCCTGAGGAACATGTGCCCAGTTTAGAAGTAATGGATGTGCATTTTCTTTGCACATCTATGGACCCATCAAACCCAGGGTAAGAGAAGAGCTTTATGTTTCAGAAGAAAAGATGCACTGCTCCCACATGGACCTACTGCTAGCCATGCCACAACTTCAGCAAGTCTCGCTGATCTTGGAATACAGCCATCTCCAATCAGGGTGATCCATTAAGAACAAAGGTGACCTCTCTGTAAGTCCCCACCCCCCACCTCCCGCCCTCTGCAGAAGCTGCTGCAGGTTCTCTGTCATGCCTCTCTCTGGTCAATATGGTGGCTGGCATCTGCACTAAATGTGCCTGGGTATGGTGGGGAACCTCTTAAATCAGGAGGAGGATCGCTTTCCACCTACATGTCAAGTCAGGATGCTACCCTTTGAATTAAGAGGTACTGTTGCTGCTTTGATAGTCTATAAGGCAAGCCCTTCAGACTGTTGGTTTCGTTTTTGCTGTGGTTTTTTTAATGGTGGTGATATATTTGTACAGACACTGGCCTATTCTCTCACCCATTATCTCTACTGACAGATGCCATATCCATTCCTAAAAAGACTCATCTAGAATAAAATGCCTATAGAAAAAGAATAAAAAAAAAAAAAGCAAAGCAACTGCCCACAGATGGGTCACACTCAATTCTCACTCAAACTAACGGGCTGCAGACAGTCATGTTCAAAATCAGCAGTCATGTTCGAATTCCATGAGCTTACATGGCATGGTTTACTCTAACAGTATTTGCAAGATATGTGGAGCATGACCTGAAAAGTGCAGCAAGACAGTAGTTGACTCAGTCAATATGCAAGCTTTACAGAATTTCTTTGCATGTGTACTTTGGAATGGTCTTGATTTTCAGAACCAACTTTGGCATCTATAAAGGCAGAGATAAAACTGTAGCTAAAAAGTTTGACAGCCAAACATAAACGAGGATCTATTCCATTGTTCTGTGTTTGCTTGTTATAAAGGTAAATTTATGTTGTACCAAAATCATTTGTGAAGCAACTCATTTATACAGGCTAAACTTTTATAAGTAAGCATACATTAGGACATTTGTATTCCTGAAAATTATCATGAAGTTATATCAAACTTGTAAAAAGCTCAAAGTGTACCAGATATTTGGAATTTCTTACTTAATAAGACTTTGAAAACTTGGATTTTCTTCATTCTTCTTTAAATCCCAGGACCTAGTATGTGAATTGCCCTTAAAAGGAAAATAAAAATATTATTGAACTGTTAAAAGACTAGTTCACCTGTATTTCAGCTTAAAATCAGGAAAAATGGGCCATGTGATTTGGAGCGCCATGCTAAATCCCTTTATCCTCACAATATCCCCTGTTTGATTAACAGAAACATTACCTGCATTCATATTTTTCAGTCAGAACAAGTACAGCTATTACTCCTAATTTTCAGTATTCTGAACACCTCATTCAAGAGGAAAATGCATTTGATCACACACCAAGGAAGGCCTGTGCATGCACGCACACACACGCACACACACACTGTTCAAGATCTCTCCTCTGTACTTCGGTATCTCCGTTACTATACTTTGTAATCTGACTTTTATTTCTCTCAAGAAGGATGTGAGTTCTTTTGTATTTCCAGCTCCTAGGAGAATACCATAATAATAGAAAATACTCAAAATAGTTTTGTTGAATGAAACAGTGGCCATCACAGGAGAGGAATTAAGACGCTGATTCTAGAATCCACGGTATGGCTGTAGCTATATTTTATCAGTTCATCTAAGATCAAGATATTGTGAGAGCCTGAGCTCCTACCAGGTGCAAGGCTCCATGCTTATATTGTGAGGTATAAGATGGGGTTTGCACCCAGTGATTTTATGTCGTGAAAGAACAGTTTTTGGAAACCTCACTTCCTCTCTGCTTTGATGCCTGTTAAAGAAATGTGACAGACGATGGGATAGAGATAGTCAATACTGAGTCACTTTTTAATCACTGAATTTTAGAATCATCCACACTTTTCTTACTGAGTTTCAAAATTCTAGCCTCATGCACTAACATCATGACGAGTTCTCCTCCATTTGAAGTCTATTGTTATTTTTCCTAAATCAGATGCCTAAGCGATGTTTTGCAAAATCTGCAGTGCCAAGATTTAGTGTAGGATGTAAGGGCAAAGCTGAGAAGAGTTTCTGCATAATCTGTCTCTGCTTGTCAAATCTTGGGTTTCCCTACTGTCTTTTTCTGTGGAGTAAAGGACCAAGAAGAAGAAAAAACTTCAATAGATGTGCAGCTCTGTACAGAACCGTCCCCCTGCAAGTTTCTACCCGAGCCGATGGTGAAGTCTCTCACACTAGCTTCCTAAGGTTGTTGGTATTTGCAAACAGAAATTGGCTTATAGTTCATCTTTCCTAGGAATTAATTAAAAAAAAAAAAAGCTGGAATGATGTTAATTGAAACTCTTTGTGGGGCTTAGTTAATACAGTCAAAATCTTCTCCCACCTATGATATATATCCTGAACTGCCTCCAGAAATATTTAGTGACTTCATTCAACGAAGACATGCTGCAGTTTTTATCATTCTGCTTTATTAGTATGAATGACCATGTTTACATCTAAAGAAATGCATGTACTTTCAAACAAAATCATTTCCACTGGCTTTTTTTCCGAAGTATTTTGTCCCGGATGTAGTTGGAGCATCGTCAGGGCTTACTCCTTTGATTGGCCCTGTCACTTAGGCTCTGGCCGTCATATCAGCGAATCGTATCTCGTAGGGCTCGTTCTGTTTCTAAGGGAGCTCATCTGCCTCTTGCAGAAAGGCAACAATAAAGACCACTGACAACGCAGCAGGGCTAGAAGTCCTGGGATTCGAATAATACCCTGTGTAGAATAGGGAAGACCCAGTCCACAGAAGTCAGAGCTGACACTGGCCTCTGCGGCCGTCTGTGCAGCGTGGGCTCAGGCCTCCCTGTGACTGCATCCCCGCTCTGCCTCTCCCTCCCTTTCTTCCTTCCCCTCTCATCGTGGTGGCGTGGATGTCACTCCCCGAGAACGTGCCCCAGTAAACTTCCTGCCTGCATATCTCAGAGTCTCAGGTCTGTTTCCTGGGAATCCAGCCTGTAACAAGAGAAATGGAAAGTTAAGTCCGTGATCGTTGAAACTTACCGACTGCAAACCCTGTTCTGTCTCCTAAATTCGTTAACTAATAGATCAACTGTTTCCTCCACCTGGTTTCCTAATGACTCACAGAACTTACCTTGGTGAGTTAATAAATGGGCAACGCAGCAGCTCTTTCTGTTTTGTTCTGACAGTCTTGATTCAAGTCCTTGGTTGCAGACAGACCACACACAAACCAGGATCAAATGTGGCCACATTGTGACATTAGAGATTCACGGCGCAAATCCCTCCGTTGCCACGAAGAGGGCTGCAGCAAAACGGGAGACAAAATCTCCCGTCCCAATGTTATCACTACCTTATTTGTCCTATTCTGTCACTAAAATACTTCATAGCTAACTCTCATGTGGAGGCACACAAAACGAATGTGATTCCTTACACAAAAATGGCATGGGCAGAATTCTTTTTTTTTTTTTAACAATTTTTTTTTTTTAAGTAGGCTCCACACCCAATGTGGGGCTTGAACTCACAACTTGCCTATAGGACAAGCGATCAAAAGTTGTGTGCTCTACCAACTGAGCCAGCCAGGCATCCCCAGAATTCTTTTTTGCCACATGAAGCTAAAAAGAAGGGAAGATATTAATGAGCTATATTAGAATAATGCAGTAGAGTAGTTATTAGTTTTAGGCTTGGTAAAATTGTAACTTAGATTAAGAGGTGGGTGACAAATTTTTAGTCTAGGCTATTTCCCCAGAAAAACACAATAATTAATATAGTCAATTTTCAATTATCTGCCCAAGGAGAAATAGCAATAATGGCAATTATCCAAAAGAGTAGATAATGAACGAATTCATTTCTATTTGACTTTGAAATATTGTTTTGTATTCTAAAACCAACTTTTGGATGTGGATGCATTTTAAATCCTGTGAAGTCGCTATGCCTCAAACTTGAATACGATAATTGTACTTTAGAAATCAAATGGAAGAACGTGGCTTATATTCTTCATCTTGTCTTGTACACTATATTCCTGCTTTCTATATTATTGCTAAAAACACATATTATCTCTTAGGGTAATGTTCATCTTAAAGTAGAAAAAATTTGCATCTATATGTTTCCTAGTTTGTATTCTCCTAGCACCGATGACAATTTAATATTTTGGTTGAAAGGATACCCTCCTTCCCTTCCATTGCTTGGCTAAAGTTGATTATATTTATATTTTGTGTATGTATCAAAAACAACTAAACAGAATGAGTCGTCAAGATAAGGAGTTATGTCCAAGTAAGACTTGAGATGTATAAATGCAAATATCTACCCGTGGAAAACTGAGGTGGCCAGACATACATTTTCCACACCTATTTTGGCCCTGGTTTGGTTATTTTTCATTCAGTAAATGCTAACTTGTATACAAAATTACCTGGCATAGGATCTGGCTCATGTTAGCAGTCAGTAACTCCTCATTTCCCTTTATTCTTTGCTTCCTTTAATAATGTTTTACATAAGATGTTTCATATTCATGCTTCATATACTTTAGTAAATGCTTATGTTTTATTCCATTCTTTTTCTGTATAGAAAATATTCAATTTGTAAAAATGAGGAATTTTTTTTAAGATGCTAAAGTAAATCTTGCAGGTGTTATCTTCCCAATATCAATATCCAATATGCGTTTCAATTCCTAAAAGCTACCTCCATGGAATTTGATTTATCGCTATTTTTTTTAGATTTTATTTATTTTTATTTTTTATGTAATCTCTACCCCCAAGGTGGGGCTCAAACTCACAACCCCAAGATCAAAATTCACATGCTCTACTGACTGAGCCAGCCAGGCGCCCCCTGATCTATCACTATTAATCTATTAAGAGCCATAGCATTTTAGGGGCGCCTGGGTGGCTCAGTTGGTTAAGCAACTGCCTTCGGCTCAGGTCATGATCCTGGAGTCCCGGGATCGAGTCCCGCATCGGGCTCCCTGCTCGGCAGGGAGTCTGCTTCTCCCTCTGACCCTCCTCCCTCTCATGCTCTCTGTCTCTCATTCTCTCTCTCTCTCAAATAAATAAATAAAATCTTTAAAAAAAAAAAAAGCCATAGCATTTTAAAGGGTAAGTGTGAGGGTTTATGCACACTAAAACTTGACCACATACTCTCCTGTCTTATTCTCAGTCATGTGGCACCCTCCCATTCTAGAACAGTACATTTTCACACAAGGCAGAAGATTTTATCAAGCACTGCGGTGCTTTCAAGGCTTGCTTTAGGACTCCTTTGCTTTGGTGTTTGACTTGGTCAGTATTTTGTGTTTGACCAAAGTTGGCTTTTTCTCCCTTCAAAGATCTGAATAGTTATCTTCAGTTGAACACTGGCAAGGCACTGAAGAGGTGGGTTAAACAAATGGTTAAGCTGGGTAGACCTAGTTTCAAACACTGGTTCTGCTACCTCCCAGGGTGATATTAGACAAGAGACCATCTGTCAAGGTCATGGTTTTCTCATTATTAACTGAAGATAATAATATAAAATGAAGAGGATTGTAGTGATGCTTACAGATCATAAATGTAGGCAAGTTAGCATACATTAGGCATTCAATAAATACTGGTGTGTGTTACAAATACTAAGAAACATTTACTGAGTGCCTACCTTGTGCAAATACCATTCTAGGCATTTTCTCTGCGTTGATTCATTTACATCTCAGTACAACTCTGTGATTCAGGTCGTGTTATCACTATTTTAAACAGGAGACCTAGAGAGCTTAAGGCACAGTAAGCAGCTGAGTCAGTATTTCAACCCATCCCCTACACTTAGCCATCACACAGCACTGCCTCTCGTATAGAGAGCAGGCTTTTAGCAGAAACTGGAGCCAGCAAGTAGATTCAGGAGCCCCCCCCTCATGCCTCTGCCCATTCCCCTAGTACTGCCATTCTTCATATCCGGCCACATGGCTTAAACACCACCCCAAACACATACCTATGGTCAGAGTATTATTTCCTCTGAGGGCCCATCCTATTTTACTCACCCAGCTTTACCCAGCACTCATTCCATAACATGAATGGTGAGAACAGAATTTTATGCCTCTTGGTATGAAGTTTTACACAAACGCAGCTTGAGACCCAAGGCTCAGATCAACTGAAGGCCACTTCAGTCTGTCATTTCAACAGATCTGCTCAGATGCAGCCAGTCTCCGGGTAGTCACAAGGGAAAATGAAAGGTCATGGGTAAAAGGGAAGGTACTCGTGCTCAGAAGCCCCAGCTCTGCCACTAACTAGCTGAGTCTTTGCCCCCTGGCAGCCCTTCGCTTCCGCCCCCGGAACCCCTTCTCATCGTGTGGAAATTGAAGATGTTGCATTAGATCTTAGGTACAAGCTGGCCACCCATGAGCTAACCCTGACCTTCCGGGAGCCTTTGGCTTTAGCCTTGTTCAACTTGCACAAAGTTGTGTTTAATTTAATTTTACAATACAAAACAAGAGATTTTTACAGGAAAATCCTCATTTCTGTCTTCATTTGAAACTCTGAAGTTGTAGCATCATCGGGTCTGTTTTTCCTTATGGCATCAATGAAAACCATCAGCCAGATGGGAGCCTCCAAGCTGGGACATGCGCTTACCAGGTCGCCACAGCCCTACCATCCCCTGCTGTCGCACACCCAGCTTGGCCCTCATCCTCATCGATGCCACTCGCCTGGTCTTGGAGGCACATGGGTTTGCAATCCTAGGACCAGCTCTCACCTCCCTATGTTCATTTGTTCATTATTTTTCTCGTTTGATCAACCTGTATTCAGTGCTTACTCATATGCCACTTCGTTTATTGTACTTAGAGCCTGAATACAAGTCTTTTGTTTCTTAAGGGGCAGAGTTCAGAGACTGATTAATCGCCATTGTTTCTAAAGTTTTCTCACTTCTGGCTATCTACACAGGATCGTGCAGTTTGCTAAGAAGCAGCTTCTCCTGGCACAAGCCACCACAAATCAGACAAAGTGAGACCATGCCTTGCGCCCAGCACCTGCGGTAAGAAGGAGCTCATGGCAAGCTTGGCCCAACAGGTAAGAGAAAGCACTGCTCAGTTACGCATTCTGTCACCGGGGGAAAATAACGGCGATTCAATAAAAGCGAAAATCAACATCTAAGGACTAATAGGAAACAGAAAAGTTTAGTTTGTTTCTTTTATTACCGTTTCCGTGCTATACCACATAAATACCCTTGCCAATGAGCCATGAAATAACCCTTGTTCCTGCATGATCCAGGAGAAAAAAAAAATGCAAGCTAAAAAAAAAAATGGCCTTTTTAAAAAATTCATATTTACAACTGCCTGCAAAACCTTTGACTGATTTCAGTGGTGGCCTCTTTTAAGATGAAACATCGGGGAACTAAATATATGCCTTAGGTGACCTGAGACAATGCCTATTTAAAAATCCATTTCTCCAAGGCTATAGCTAATTGATTCTTGAAACTTCTTTGCTGAAATAACCTTGTCCCACAGGCAATTGTGCTTCAATTATTTCTTATTTCGCTTGAAAATAATAGTCTTTTATATAGAAAATGATGGAATCGTCTAAAAAGTGTCCAAAATAACAAGTAATCGTTAAAATATTTTTATTTAAAGTGATAAAACTCAAGACAAATACTCAGAACATTCCTTCATATGCTAACTTTTTGCCCTAAATAGAGTGCTAGTAAGTTTATACAAAGGATTGCAGCCTTCCTGGAGTGTGACTCAGGAAAGGAGCCCCACGCTGGCTCCAGGGGACCTGAATCATACTTTTACCTCTTCCACCATCACATCCGTGATCTGGGCCGATAACTACAGTTTCCTTGCCCATGAAATGGGCAGTTATTTCAGGCTGCCTTCTAAATACCGGGCTCAGTTTGACGATGAGGTACTATGAGTGGGGGTAGGGGGGTAGCTTTGGGCTAATTTCCTGCAAATTCATTTGCCTAAAGCAAATTCAACAAAATGCCAGTTCACCGAACTCCTTTCTTCTTTTCATTATTTACAAGGTTTACAGCAATTTGCACTGGGTATGTTGGGTTTTACCACCTTTGGAGATTTAGATGAGGTTTTAACTGATAGTTTTCCAGTTTACTTCATAACAGCTTTTGAAGGAATGCCCAGTTTGCCTTTGCCTTTGCCCCGGCTATTATGTAGGGAGAGGAGTAATTGAGAGACATCAGCGCACAGCCAAAGAGGACATCGACTAAGAGACAGGACACTAACACCATCAGGGTTCTCCAAACTCAAGACCAATATATTCAGTATTTAAATATATTAGGCAGATTGACCATTTGGGGGAACTCTTTCATGGAATTAGCCTGCTGAGGTGGTCCCTCCTCCTAGGGATCTTATAGTTCAGCGGAAGAAAAAGATTAGAACGACAGCAGGAAATAAGCAAATAATACAATTACATATTGTGATAAGCACTACAGAACATTAAAGGGGTGCTTAGACAGCAAAGAACTAGAACCAGCTTCATAGAGGTAGGCAGGGCAGGTGTGAGAGGCAAGAGGGCTGTTCCCAGTTCCCCCTCTTTCCAGGCATGTGACAGGATTGCGCTGCCTCATTCACCCTGAGATTCCATGAGGCCATGGGAGGTGGTCTGGCCAATCAATTGTGTGTAGAAATGATATGTGTCTCTTGCATGCTGGAGCATCTAATTGATGTTACTCCAGCTCCCTGTCCCTATGGCATCCTGACAGGGGATGTGGTCCAAGATGTGGTTGCTCCCTTCGCCTGGGACAGGTGTGACCTCAAAGAACAAAGCCCCCTCAGCCAACCCACACTGCAGATGCACAGCATGTAGCATGAGCAAACAACAAATTTTTATTGTCTTAAGCCACTGAGATATGGAAGCTTTTTGTTAATGTAGCTTAACAGAGACAATCCTGACTATTACAAGAGGCATTTCTGAAGAGGCAGATAGATGATTTATAGAGGCTTTAAGACAAGAGGCTTTGAGCTTGGCTGGTTCACAGAACTGAAAGAAGGTCAATATGGCTGGATTATAGTAAGTCAGGAAAAAGTAGCAAATAATCTTTCGAGTTCCTTCTACTCTCTCAACTCTTGCCTGTTCTGGCTCTGAGGATGTTCTGATATTTATATTCCTGGCAATGCTTGGAGATAGATTAAGTAGCTGACTTTAAATGCTTTTGATTTGTTTACACAAATCAAACTCTCATATTTTATCTCTTGCCTCTGGATTATGATCGTTTCTTATCAAGAACTTTGCATGTGGGCTATTGATATGATAATGCAATCCTAATGCCTTCTCAGGAGCTGAGGGCCTCTATCCGTTCAGTCAATACGAGTATTGACTTGAGTATATAGGCCATTCATAGCTGAACTGAGGCTCAGGATGGGAAGTCCACAGCATTTCGCAATTGAATAACATGTAATAGTGTGTGATTTTTAAGCTCTCAGGTTTTCATATCAATTTCTAATATTCTGGCAACAGAATCTAGGGAAAAACCCAAACTTTCATGGGACTCACCGTAGCTCGTTTAATGTATATGTATGAGAGATTGTCTTTTGCACTGAAGATCTTGTTTGAAAACAAAACAAAAAACCCCTAGCAAAAAGCAAATTGCGTGAGCTGCAGTTTATCTTCTTTGGAAGAAAAGAGGAGCTGAGTCAGCCCTCCTGGGATTTGACAACTAAGGTATTTCTTTATCCTTGACACTGCTCAGATGGAGCCACAGATATTATAACTGCCTTTATTCCAGTTTGGTGGATTTAGAGAAAATACATCCAGCTGATATTACAGTCATTCTTGTACAGTTCTTAAAGTCTTAAGGATTTTTTATTGAGGTGAATGAAATCCTGCTTAAGAAAAAGAAAAGTAGGAGAAAGGAAGGGAAATGGATCTAAAATAAAAACAGGGTCCTTAATATAGTTCAGGCTCAGTGCTAATTGTTTTCATATGTAGTATTATCCCCATACAGGAGGAAATAGCCCAGAAAGGTTAAGATCACCCAGCCAATGAGTGGCAGATCAAGGAAGGGATGGAGGTCTTCCCCCTCTAAAGACCCTTCTCTTTTCTCTCCACTACTTAAGACTAGAGTGTGTGCTCCTACTCTCCAAAGTAGCCCAGCCTTGCATTTCTATGGTCTCCAGACTCGTCCTCTAAAAGATAAATGCTAGATCACTCTTCATTTATTACATATCTAGGTTCAGAAGAGCCTCTAAAGAGAGCTGATTGTAATAAGTTGTGCTCTGCTAATTGTACATCTTCCCTTTGTTCAGCCTCATCCTGTATAATTAGCACAGTCTTGGAAATAGAAGTTTTCCATGACATTAAAATTCTTACACAGCACACCCTCTAATTATTTCATATTTTCACATTAGGGATAAGATACTCATGGTGGAGGGGGGTAATTCTGCTTGTTATTTAATTACTTATAGAAGGAGTTCAGGAAAACCAGGAAAAAGAGATTATTAAAATAATTTCTACTTGCTTCTGAGATGTTTACACAAAGACCAAGGCACAGTCATATATTTTTCTCTTCTGACATCTGACATCGCCATTTTTGGCACTGGTATCTGTTATAATTGTTAGGATCTCTTTCTATCAAGGACTTACCTTTCCTTCAAGACCCACTCAAAATCCTCTCTCCCACTGGTCTTTAAGATATTCACCATTAAAATTACATTAAAATTAAAATTAAGCTCTATCTTCCCATCCGCCAGAGCACTTTGTACTAATCTTAAAGCAGGTCTCTGCTTTGTATCACAGGGATGGGAGCTAGGGCAAAAACAGCCGGTGACTCACTCAAATATCTTTTGTCTCTTTTCTTCCCGGGCATATAACTAGACAGCATTTCCTTTTCTTCCTTAGAATTGGGTATGACCACATGATGACTTTCTCACAATGGAATATGAGTGGAAGTGACATGCTTCATTTCGGAGCCAGGATTTTTAGGACGTAGGTGTGCCTTCTCCATGCTCACTCTCCCCTGATGCTGTCTGGGACCCCCAGGGATGGAAGGAGCCGGGCTCCTAGATGACCAGGTGGAAAGCTGTCTGGCCAAGTGGGAACACCCCTATTAGGTTGTTACACAAATAAGAAATAACTAGGGTTTATTCTTTATAGCAGCTATGTGGGCTTACCTAACACAGTGTGTGCATGTTTGTAAGCATGAGTCTATGTGTGCGTGACTCCCTCTCTTTTAGAAGCCCTAGAAGGACTGGGACTTAAAAAAAAAAAAAAATCATCCTTCACTGTCAGCAAAATTAAACTAAATAGCTGCCTCATTTGGAAATGGAGCAGATGGTCATCAAAATGAAGAGTGGAGGGTACTCTAAAGCATCTCTAGCATTGGGGATGCCATTTCTCATTTGCAAGCAACTGTCAAGAATTTTACAAATAACATCATAGGTGACTAGAGTGGAGAATGAAAGGGATACCCAGTTCCCATATTAAAATGTGTCCTGCTTCATTACTCATTCAAACATTCTCATTATTTCAATCAACAAGTAGCTATTAAACACATTCTATATGCCAGGTGGTCTTCTAACAGTGATCAATAACAGACCTGGCCTCATCTTACTCCAAGTCCACAGTCCAGTGGGAGAGCCAAATACCCACTTCACACGACTGAATATGCACTCAGCTTTCCACCTAGGTTCTCAGGTTCCTCATCTGTAAAAAAAGAAGAATATTACATACTTCTCAGATTTTGTTGTATTTTTTAATTATATAATATTTAAATATAATGATTCTAAAATAGCATCATGATGGACACTTGAGTTTGATAAACACTCAAGAAACCTTAGCTATTATTATTTGTATTAGTTTAGGTAAATAATATAAGATTATATGACAAAAAAAAATCTGAGTAAACTGAAGAAAGGGTGGAACACAATTTCTCCTTCACAGTGACTCCTGATATGAGAATTGAGAGGCTGGGAAAAATGTTCCACATTTTTAAAAATAAAAAGAGCGTGTGCAAAGAACCAGTGATGTGAGGAAGCATTTCTGAAGACTTGAAAAAGAGTAAGAGTAGCTGGAGTGTAGAGAGCGAGGAGGAAGCACTGCAGAATGAGATCATGCATAGCCTTGGGAACCACCTTGTAGTCATGCTAAGAATTAACCCTCTTCCTAAGTGCAATAAAAAGTCACTGAATGGTTTCAAACGGGTCGTATCACAGAATGACATGATCAGCTTTATCTTTTAAAAAGATCACCGTGGCTGTGAAGAAAAAAAGATTGGAGGGAAACAGAGAATGTGTGTGTGGACCACTTGGAAAGACTGTAGGAGCCACCCCAAGAATACCCACGGAGAGGTCAGGCAGCAGCATGGTAGTGGGGATGGAGTGAAGAAAAGACAGGAGAAGTTTCTGAAGTGAAACTGGAAGGATGTGGTGATGGATTGAATATGAGATAAGGGAGAGAGCACTGCTCCGAATGGCTCCTGCTCTTCCACGGGGTTGTGGGCACATTGCCCAGAGATAGGGAACCCTGAAAGATGATCAGGGCTGCCTTTTTACATGCTACATTCAGATGCTCCTCAGAAATCCAAGAACACATGCCAAGCACACAGTTGGATACTGTGGTCTGGAGCTTCATAAATACACTGAGCTAGAGTATAAATTTAAAGGTTATTGACATATGGATAACACCCGAGGCCATGGGCGGGAAAATTTTGCTTAGAAAATAGGCAAGGGGTGCCTGGGTGCCTCAGTGGTTAAGCCTCTGACTCTTGATTTCTGCTCTGGTCATGATATCAGGGTCGTGAGATGGAGTCCCATGTTGGGTTTGGCACTGGGTACAGAACCTGCGTAAGATTCTCTCTCTCTCTCTCTCTCTCTCTCTCTCTCCCTCTGCCCTGCCCCCACCACTTTCTCTCAAAAGAAAGAAAGAAAGAAAGAAAATAGGCAAAAGTTAGACTGAAAGGAAAAGAAGGGTGTATATATAAGAGGAGTTTTATTTTAAGGACTGTGGAATCTTAGTGAGTCCGAAATCTGAGAGGGGAAGCTAGCAGGATGGAAGACTCAGGAAAGAATTACAGTTAGAGTCCAAAGGCATTCTGTTGGAAAACCAGAAATAGCAGGCATTGCTATTCATCTGAAAAGCAGTCTGCTGGAGAATCCCCCCTTGCTCAGGGAAGATCTACTTTTTGTTCTATTCAGGCTTTCATCTAGTTGGAGGAGTCCTACCCCACCCCACCCCCCACCACATTATGGACAGAAATCTGCTTTACTCAAAGTCCACTGGCTTAACTGTGAATCTCATCTAAAACACTCTCACAGAAACAACGAGCACAATGTTTGACCACATATCTGGGCACCATGGCCCTGCCAAGTTGACCTGTAAAATTAACCATCACAGAGACGTAAAAGGAAAAAGGAAAACCAGAAAGAGGGACAACTTCCTAGGCCCTGTACTAGGTGCTAGGAATACAACTTACATTGTGGTTTAGAGTGTGAACCCGGGAGTCAGAGAACCTGGGTTTGAATGCTAACTTTTGTCAGTTACTTGTCCTGGGACCTTAGGAGCCTATAGGGACCTGGGTCGGCCTAGATTGGACCTGGCTGAGACAGAATGAACAAGATGGATCTAAGCGACTCCCACTATGCGCAGCGGAGGGCTGAGGAGAGGAGGCCGGGAGGGCTCTCTGCAAATGACACTCGCCCCTGCCCTCTCTCTGGCCACGGAAATGGTAGTTTCCCCTTCGTTGCAAGGCTGCTGCCCAAGTTTGCCTTTCCGATGCTGTGTTTGTTTCTGGCCTTGGATGTGCTGTAACCAAAGACCTGCCCGACCTTCCCGAGCTGGGCCTCAGCCACTGAACAGACTAGAATGGAAACCAGAACATTATGTAATTCCTAGGTTGAAAAGAGAAAAAAAGAAGAGTCCCAAGGATGGGAGTTGGGGTTAGGGTTGGCCACATCACAGTGCTCTGTCCTGGGATTTTGTGGCAGGCATTCTCAGTAAATTTTACTGAGCCCTGAAGAGACAGCACAGAGAGATCTTTAAGCACAGTAAAGACTTCTCCAGGCAGCAAACGTGTGGCAACCCAGAGTAGTTGCTCCCTCCCCTTTCCTCCTAGGCTAGCTTGTTCTTAGCTCTCTAACAGCAAATATGATTA
The DNA here is from genome assembly GCF_002201575.2 of Neomonachus schauinslandi. Taxonomy (NCBI): domain Eukaryota; kingdom Metazoa; phylum Chordata; class Mammalia; order Carnivora; family Phocidae; genus Neomonachus; species Neomonachus schauinslandi. The sequence goes on from NC_058405.1 coordinate 129,796,407, forward strand.
AGTAAGGATGTATCTTCCAGTTGCCTCAGCAAATATTTATTCAGCTGTGTGCAAGGCACCATGCTTTCTCACCAGGCTGTGACGTGTTTAACACATCTTTGGCTCCCTGACACCTAGGCCAGAGCAGGAAATTAGCAGATGCTCTGTAGATATTGGTCAAATGAATTAGCATTAAGGCATTTGGAAATGCCCTATAATATGATCTGTTCAACAAATCCTTCTTCACTAATAAAATCTACTTGAGATCCCACAAATGGTTTCTCATATCTTTCCTAAAAGCACAAAATATCCCTCATACTCTAGTGAAATAAGTCTAGCATATGATAAACTGCCTTATAAATTAATTAATATAACCCTGTGGAAAAATGGCCTATGGGCATTTGAAATGGCCAGAAACATAATAAGCAGAGCTCATATAGTTGATGAGAAACCCACTTTAGTGGGGTCTGATATTTTTGTTGTGATATTCTGCATTGTAGTGGCTCCTAATATTTTTTTTTTTTTTTTTTTTTTTGTCACAGTCCACATAAGAGAGAAAATTCTCATGGGTCACACACTCCCAATGGGTTATAAGCCATGCCCCTTTCTGTCTCCCAGGAAAATTAATCAGAGGGCAAGTGAGTAAAATCAGTGTCTTTACAAGGATAAACTTAAATCTGCTCTAATTTTTAAAATTGAAACCCAATAATGGACAGCCTTTATTGAGAGTTGACTATGTGCTAAGCACTGTGTGATTAGCTTTGCGCATCTGATCCCATTTGAGCTAAAAACAACTGTGAGCAGTTGGTTCTACAGCACCTTCATTCTGCAGGTTAGGAAACAGAGACCTAGAGAGATTACCGAATGTTTCACGACTAATACATGTCTAGGAGTGGAATCTAGGTCTTTATATCTACACTCTCCTGTCTCCAAAATCATACGCAAACTTCAGCACTTGGTGACTATTATTGTACATTTCCTGTGACATCCCTCACAACTGACTGCCACAATCTGGATATTATAACATAGAGAACCTTTTACCAAGGATACAGTACTGCGTTTATCAAAACTAGATTTTGCTCCACGGTTTGAAACCAAGTCATTTATTTGAGTCACTTTAGGTCTTAAAAACCAATAATGTAATAACCATCTTTTATTGAGTGTGTATTATATTTCACTCACTATGTCATTTTTCAGGAATTATTTCTCACATTATATTTATTAATTGAAATATTTCTAATATTGTATTAATTTATTTATATTATATTAATATTAGATTTCTAATGTAACAGATATACAACATATTATATATAAAGTTGGAGCAGAACAGAAGAGCCAAGTCTTGCCCCACTTATTAGTTTCTTTTTCAGGCTGCAGGGGCCTCTGGCCTCCCCTCCCCATCCTCACTCTCCGTAAATCTCATTTACTGCCTTTCTTCCTCCTCTGTTTCCTTCTCCACCAGCCTCACGGCTACGCTCCCCCAGCTGAGACTCAGCCGTTGGCTTACTGACTGAAGGGCCCTGCAGAAAGCGTCTGGGAGGACCAACCTCAGACTTGAGGGAGGACGGCGAGAGGAGAGGACAGGAAATGGTAGAAAGAGAAGTCACGGGAGGGGAAGTGTTCCTAAGGCGGGTACAGATCCCAAGCAGGAGAAAGGAAAAGGTGAGTGATGTGAGAGGTGAGCTAGGATAGAGCACAGTGGGCAGCCAGGTCCTTCAGGTGAGAAAATGAGAAAGGGCTAGAGGCTAGCTACTGCAGACTCTTTGGGGAGGAGAGGAAAAGGGAACGAAATCTCTAGACAGCGCTGCCAACTTTTTATGAGGAAGGAGAACCACAAAGAAAGAGAAAAAGCAGATTTTTCCAGCCAAACTCTACATTTGCGTGGGAGTCTGGTTGACAGACAACCAGATCATTTCTCTCTGTTGTTCTCACCAACCGCCATCTGGAAGTCCTGCCCCAGGGAAATGCCCTCAGGACTAAGCCAAAGGAAATTCTCTGGAGCCCTTTGCCACCTGAGCCTCCTCCTGAATGACAAGCCTCACTTAGGCCGGTTCTTTTTTACAGAGCAGGGAGCCGGGGTCAGTGGTAGGCAGGCTGTGGGCCAAACAGACCACTGTCCAGATTTGGATGAGGCCAAACATGAAGCTGGAATGGGGTGGAGTAGGGACCAAGTCATGTGAAAAACAAATAAATAAACGTGTTGGTCAGAAAGGAAAATCAAAAATACATGCACGTGATTCCCTGCTATCAAGATTTCAACTGAGGCGTCTGTACATTCTTTGATTTCAAACTTGCCCATAGTTTTAAACCATCCATATGAATATGGGCACATTGTTCTCCGCATTTGACGAGGACGCTGCCAGTGGTGATTATCCTGGATGCGTCTGAATTTAGTTGAAAAGGCCGGTGCACGCCTGGCAGTCTCCTTTGTTGCACAAAAAGTTGATGTCGAACTGTAGCTGTTTGGAAATATATACCACCAAAACCGAGACTTGGAAGGAAAAGTAAACAAGCGCTTCTTAACCTGTATTTTCACAAACAAGCGATTCGATCGCTTTGATTTTAAATTAACAAATCAAGACGTCAGTCAATTTGATTAAAAACACAGGCACCATCTAATTGATTTGTTGCCTGCACTGACTCTTGGCTTGAAGAGGCAGCATGGTGTGATGAAAAGAGAAAGGGGCCTTGGGAGCCAGGCAGCCCGGGTGTCTGTTTGGGCTCCACCACACGCCCCCCGGTAAGAATCTGGGTGACCGCTGAGTCTCAGGACAGTCATACCTCTGTCCTGAATGCCAGGGATAATCAAATGAGATAATGTGGGTAGAAATAATTATGCACACTAGAAAGTTCTGTACAAAATTCAGTTATTACTATCGATAACTGTCACATAACCCCAAAGCCAAGTATTCATCAATCCTTTGAAAGACTGGCACTATGTTTGATACACTTACTCGTGGGAACCCTCCCATGTGTGACAACTTCTGTCCCTCTCCTGAGTCAGAGTCCCTAAGAGTTTTCAGCAGTGCCCTCTCTTTCCAATTTAATTCAGCACCACTGACAATAATAAGCCCAACTACTGCTGCAGTTAATAGAAATTCTCCTTTAAATGAAGTGCATCTGCTGTGACATCTGTTTAAAACCCATGGAGAGGAGTCAGTGTTCACAAGCAAATTGAGTAATTACTATGTAATTACACTATAAATTGGGCAGTCATTGATTTGCTCTCAAAATTCATATCTTTTGGATACACTCAATATGAAAACCACCTGGGTTTTTCCAAAACTGTGCAGATACGTTCTTAAAATGGTCAATGTAGGGATTTGAGCTAAACACCTGTGGCCAAAAAATTAAAGTATCTCTAGAAGAGAGAAAGTGTTGCAGGGAAAGGAATTAAAGTGTGGAAGGAGATGTTAACAGAGTGAAAAAGAAAGGGGAGGGATATTTTGAAGGCAAATTGTCTAAGTGCTTTCTCGGTCATTTCATAAGAGCTGTGAACTGTTAAGCCTCACTGGCAGGAGAAAACACAGGAAGAAGAGAGACCGGAGATGCAGGATTTCACCTGTCCTGAGAAGAGCCCATCACTCTTTGGACATTGTTTGGATGTTGGGAAACTTACACTGTATGTAGAGAGTAGAGGAATTAATGATTTGAGAGATAGTATCTAATAGTCCTTTATAACCACCCAGATTTACAGCAGTAAAAACTGAGATCTAATACTTTACTAACTGGTTACAAAACATAGCTCTATGATGCTTCCTCTAAATCCATTTTTAAAAAGCCAAACAACAGATATTTATTAACCACATACATTGAGTATATAATGCATACAAAGCTATATTCTTGTAACAACACAGAGTGTAAGTAAATAAGGCAGCATCACAGCGTAGTGGAAGGAAGGCTGACTTTGACCCTGGATGACTCGAGTTTGAATCCTGACTCTCCCGAATAGCTGTTGGGTTGAGCCATATGAAGCTGCATATTTCAACTATTTTTAAGCCCCATAGTGGCAATTTCATGTGGTTCGACCGAAAAGAATGGGAAAAGTCTCTTAAATACTCTAGGCCTCAGTTTCTTCATTGCTAAAAAGGAGGATGATTATTTGAGAATTAGAGAAAGTGTGTTATATTTATAACAAATATTCATATAAATTTTTAGAAAAGGTTTATAGTGGGGCGCCTGGGTGGCTCAGTTGGTTAGGCATCCAACTTTTGATTATGGCTCAGGTCATGATCTCAGTGTCCTGGGATTGGGCCCCAGCTTCAGGCTCTGCGCTCAGCTGGGGGTCTGCTTGAGATTCTCTCCCTCTGCCCCTCCCTCCACCACACACATATGCTCGCTTGCTCTCTCTCTCTCTAAAATAAATAAATAAATCTTCTTTAAAAAAGAAGTTTATAATAAGAGGGATATAGAAACCTCCTACCCTTGATCCTCCAGAGAATGTACTGAATAGCACCATTACTATAGAGTGGGAACAGCAACAAAGTTAAGACAACGTTGAAAAGTCAAAGTTGTGGGGGTCTCCCTTCTGATCACTGTGTATTTTAAAATAGAAATTACACTAAATATTTAATGTTAGGAATATTATTAAAATGAGAGGCTCCATTTGTTAAAACAAAGGCACTTGATGCTTTTCATAAACATGAAGTTATATGTCCAGTCTCTAAAACAAAATTCTATGCCAAACAGCCACCTTCAACAAATAGCCTATTAAAATCAAGTTACTCTGCAATTACATTAAAAGCCAGTGGTTCGATTTTAATAACACACTACTTGCCAAACTGTATGTTCCTCCGCAGTCTTCAAAGAGTAGGTCCTATGGAGGGACGGGATGCAGTTTTACAAAAGGGAAGTTAAAAAAATGCACCCCAAACGAGCCAGCCACATTTACATCAGTTTCTCCCCTTTGGGGGGTGCGGGGGGGGGAGCAGCTGCTCTTAGCAGCATCAGAGGCAGTGGCAGGGGAAGAGCCAGTGCCATCAGTCAATTTGCTAAGTGGAGACAAGAAGCATGTGCAGTGGAGCAGAAAGGTCCCTGGCTCTGTGGAGTTGATGGAGAGAAGGAATGTGATTGGTTTCTTAAGGGGCAGGCAGAGGGGCGATGTGTAATTTCGCCTCCCCTCACTAAACATGCCTATCAGAGATAAATCAACACCTTAGATTACACATTATGCAAATGACAGTAGCAGTTTGGCACCTAATGTTGTCTCCAACTAGAATTTAGGTTCACTCCCACAGTTGTCCGTGAAAAGTGAAAATAAGCATGTCCCCCTTCCCCTCCTTGGCTTCCTTGTCCTTGAAATAGAGCTTTCTCTAAGCCCCACAGCTCAGAGGCTAAGCTACATGGCAGATGGCCGTGTCTCCTTGCAGAGGTTATGAGCTCAAAACTCCCAGACTAGGAAATTAATTTAACAAAAACAAATATAGAGGCACCAATGACCCTTGCAGATCATACAGTGTGGATCTCAGGGAAATTCAGTTCTTTAAACAAAATTCAGAAAGATCCTGACGATGTTTCAGCACCAGTGAGTCAGGTGAAAACCATACCCAAAGGTAGCTATTTCCTGATTTGCTCATTGAAAAGTGACACTGGAACAATGGAATAACTATGTGGGGTATAAAATTTTTGGTGCCACCGTTGCAGTGGACATGTCTTAATCTGGGGAAAGAAAAGCTGAAAGTTCTGCAGAGTCTTCACATAAGTACTATAAAAGAGAATTGGTTTGACCATCTCCCACCAAGTCCCAGGGTAAAACTGGAAGATATGTGCTGAAATTATAGGAATAGCTAGTCTGTACGTGAAAAATGACATCTTTACATGAACTTGATCAGATCCTAGTACAAATTCCCAAGGGAAATTCTAAAAAGTCTCTTCCTATAGCTCCTAAGAAACATCTATATCTAAGATGCTGTCATTTATCCCTGGAGTAGAGGATTATCTTAAATCATCTCTTAAGACTACTTCCTACATTGAAATTTAAACTGTAAGGATGAAATCAGAGTTTTAAACAAAAGCAAGCTCAATGTTGGACTTCTATATCAGTGAAGGGTTGAATTCTGTGGTAGATTATTATCTAAAAAGAAAACTTTACTGGACAAAATATGATGTGTTGGTCTGCATTTCAAAAACATTCTCTAACACAGGTCAGAATTCAAAAATAAAAAAGAATCAGGTCCGGGCAATGGTATTCTTGTGGGTCACAGGATCTTTAAATCCACTCAGACTAAAAGGAGCCTCTATTTTGTATCTTTGCATGAAGGCTTAGTGCACGGACCGGTCTTCCGTGTAAACCTTCGTGCCCCCAGTAGAAAACTAAACTTGAAGTCAAAAAATAGATGGCACCCAAACAAAGTCTAGATTTTTCTTTATAAAAAAGTCAGCCCTGTCTGAATAGTGGTCTTCCGAGAGTACATCTTTCATGGGAAAATGGAGAAAGACCAGCTTACCTTGGCTTATCTGTCCTTGAAAGGCACAGTGTGGTCTCTTTTCCAGAAGATAACAAGTCTCTTAATAGAATCAGAGACCCGAGTTTGAGCTTTAGATTCTGCTGGTTCTTTTACTTTGGTTACAAATGGTTAATCACCCTGCAGACGTTCTCCTTGTAAGATGTTGCGATAATGTTCTTTTTCTTTTTTTTTCTTTTTTTTTAAGATTTTATTTATTTATCCGACAGAGAGAGACACAGTGAGAGAGGGAACACAAGCAGGGGGAGTGGGAGAGGGAGAAGCAGGCTTCCCGCGGAGCAGGGAGCCCGATGCGGGGCTCGATCCCAGGACCCTGAGATCATGACCTGAGCCAAAAGGCAGACGCTCAATGACTGAGCCACCCAGGCGCCCCTGTGATGATGTTTCTAAAAGCAATCATAAACGCACTGAAATCCTTTTCAGGCAAGCGAAGAAACTGCTGCTGCCTTACATGGCTGTCCTGCAGTTCACTGGGAATGACAACTTGATAAACATACCTGTGTAATACTTAGAACCTCCTCGAATAGCGTTTTTTTAAGCGTTTCTTTGAAAAGCTGCTCCACAATGTTACATTAGTTTCAGGTTTACAGCACAGTGCTTCAACAAATTCATACATTGGGCTACATTCACCACAAGTATAGCTACCCTCTGTCCTGATACATTGCTATTTCTCAAATTAAAAAAAAAAAAGATTTTTAAAATTTTTTTTTAAAAAGCTATTCTGGAGCCATCTCCTCCATCCAGTGTTATAATATGGATAGGCTCAAGGTGTTCACCCATCAGAAAGAAGGTTGGCTTTTGTGGTTCATTCACATCTGACATTTGATCATTGTGAGCCATGTTCGTGTCTGAAGGGAGACCAAAAATTTGAGATAGTGCCTTTCTGTGCCTTTAGGATAAGAAAAACAATGGGATTAAGCCTCCAAACTGGCAAATTCCCCAAAGATACTGAGATGATATGGATACTCTTTCACCTTCCCCACTTAGCAAACCTGGCCACAGTGGAATTGCCAGACTGGTCTGAACAGCTTCTGCGAAACGTACAAATGAAATGTATCAGCCATCTAATGAGGATCAAAGGCCTGTTCCAGCCTCCCCCTTTTCCTAACAAGGGGTGAGAAGCAATACCCGGCTGTTTTTTTGCCAGTAGCCACTGAAGCCCTGTTCCTAATTAGGAAAATTAAATGCCCCAGACAAAAATACAAAGAATCGAAATCATTACAGTAAGTACAGATTTTGAGATTCTCTATTTGCTGCCAAGAGAAAATTTAGAGAAAAGGAAAAATACGGTAAACCACAGGAAATAAGGATGGAAGGCTAATAGATTTGTCATTTTAATGAGTATAATATGTTTCCATATTATACCATAATATGTTTCCTTTAAAATACAATTGCCTCTTGGGGTTTTTTGTTTTGTTTTGTTTTGTTCTGTTTTGTTGCTTATTTTTGCTTAAACACCAGAAACTGTTGACTTGGTCCAGGTTTTTGGACACTTGAATAGAATGTAGTTTGGCATAAATATTAAAGAAGCTGAAAAAAACAACCCGAATGAATTAAAATTTATTCTTTGAACGAAGCTATAAAAAGATATATATCATTACAAAAGTTACTTTGCATACAGGGTAGTAGGGACTTGTTTTATCATGTCTTCTGTAGGGCAATAAAAGCCAGTGGCCAAAACAAAAACACTTGAATTCTCTCCAGTTCTTTAGATTGAAGCCTGAGTTGAAAGACCTGGAGGAAAGCAGTAACCACATTTCAGTAGCCTATGTCGTTGCCCAGCAAGTGAAACGCCGCTGCCTGGGCCGTATGGTGCCAGCAAATCTTCCCTACATCTGTCTACACTGAGCAGTGCACCTTCACAGCATCTCATACATATTTTTGTGGAATGCCCTTCCAGGAAATTATCTTCAGAACCATTATTAGGTTGGTTTTAGTGTGCTTGGAAATTGTTTACAGTGGTCATATGTTGCCAGATTCAATGGAAAAAAAGTTTTCTCAAAAGCAATATAGCCTTAAGTGCGTAAGTCATTTATTTCATGACTTACGCACTATATTAAAATAAACCCCAGGTGACTACAGACTGGACTTCGACTCCTTAGAGGACGATATGTCATTGAACCTTCTACCCCCAAGACTTAGCACAGTGCCTGCCCATAAGAGAGAAAATTAATAATAGTATCCTAATTCATAATAAAATACATTAAAATATTTAAATATATGTATGATTTTCTTCAAATATTAAAATTAGCAATAGCATTTATGAAGCACTAATATGTGCCCAGACTGTTAGTGAGTGCTTTCCTGATATTTATTCCATTTCATTTTCATGAATCTGAAGTAGGCACATTTTTCCTGTCTTCTAGCTGAGGAGATGATTGCAGAGCAGTGATACAGTGAGTGAATGGCAGAATGTGAACTTGAGTTGTCTGACTGCACGATCTGTAGTTTTAATACTTCCCAATACTGCCTGCTGGTACAAGTCCCTTAACCAAATGCCTTTTCAAAATATTAATGAAATCCAAACCCTTGGCAATTAAAAAATTAAAGTTTGTAGCTGCAAATTTTCACAATTGACACATAGAGATAGCCAAGGTACTTCTGGTCCAAGTTGACTTCCTTTATATGATATATTACTTCAAGGTGCTTCACAGGAAGTGCAGCTAGGATGAAAGATAACCAAGACCTCATCCGCACAACAGAGCATGGAGCTCCACTTAGACCAGGGAGATCCAGCCCACGAGGCTCCCTTATGTCATACCTGACCTGACGCCCAGAACTTTGATGGAGAATCTCCAGATAGCTATCCTCAATACGTGATAGCTCAAATCATGATTGGAATTGGCTCATCAAACAGACTACCAGGTCGTGCTAATTTCAACCTCTTAATAACTGTCCCTAATTGTGCTGATGATACTATGTATTATGTAAATGATATGGACATTCATTATAGAATAAGCTTTGGGATAAATAATCTGGAAGACTTCAAACAAAACATGGAACTGTTTCATGCTGCCATCGTAAAGGCCTCCAGATGCTATGCTATTCCTATCCCAAGAGCCAGAAGGGTTGACTTAGTACTGTTCTGTGGATTTGACCCATAAACTGCAGGTTTCGATTGCTTGTATTGTTCCTCTGAAATATTAGTGGCCCGGGAATAAGTAGTCGTTGCAGATTAATGAGCCAGGTTGGGAAGTTATGACTGTCAGCAGCACTGTGAGTATGATTTCAGGGACTCCAGGCAGCAGATCATTGTTGGTACCTCTGTTCTCTGACAGTGCAATTGAGACATGTGAAGTTTCTAGGACAAGGCTTACAAAACCAAGAACACTGTCATCTGTTCTAATATTCACACCACTGGAGTCTCTGAGAATGCTAACAGAATAAACTTGGGAAATGCAGGAAGTCTGTTAGACTAAATATCCGACGGTGGAGGGATTATTACATAAATAAAATACGTAGTAATTGAAAATAAAGTGAGGGTAGGTAATGGTATGCAAAGGTGTTGATAATGCTAAAAAAATAACACATGAAAATGTCATTAAAACATGATCCTATATTTATAATTAAAAAAATATATGATGCAAATAAAGATCTGCATCTACTTGTCAACAGTCCTTGTATCTACTTGATAGGATTATGGGTGGTTTTTATTTTCTTCTTTTTGTTTACTTTGATCCTCTAAAAATCTGTCTTGAGTATGTACCTTTTTTTTTTGGTCTTGAGTATGTATCTTTTTTGTACTACTAAAATAAAAGTTTTCTCAAAAGCAATATAGCCTTGAAATACACTGTCAGAAGAGTTAGGAAAATTAAGAGTTACAAGATACGAGGCTTACAATAATTTTTTTAAAAATAGATACTCTAATAGGATTATGCTCACCCCATAAAGTACTCAAAAGTCTGTGACCAGTCTGCCTTTCTTTAGACCCTTTTTTTAAGAAACAAAAATACAGTAACAGTTATGTGATGACAGTCATTTACAATTCCAAAAGGGCAGTCACGGAATGTCTTAACTGTCCAATAGCACACAGCATCTCAAACTGTGTTGCTAGGAAGCGTTTGGTAAAATCAAAATTCAGCATGCCATTTTATGTCTGTCTTGAGATTCTCAAAGGAATAGATCATATTAAAGGGTCTGAGCAGTCCTGCAGTAAATTAATGTGTAAACTTCATTTAACCCAGTGTTTCTGCCTATTAGCATCTCACCACCCAAAGTAATAAGTATATTGGAATACAGTCTGGTGACAAGGCAGCACTTTGAAAAACTTCTTCTTTCATACCCCATGAATACATTACTCCTATTGGGCATTTACTTATTTGCTTAGGTTTCTGACCCAAGTGGAAGATAAATAATAATCCTGATTTCTGACAATTGCCCCAGGAGCCATGCCCTAGAGCTCCCCAGGCACCCAGAAGCATTGGCACTTCTCTATTAGTCTTCTGGGACTGACATATACCTAGGAACTGCGGAGCTCATTATTACTATTGCACTTAATGCCTTGAAAATTTTTCAGTTATCAGAGGTTATTCTTTGCTCCATTCCTATTACCCAAAATGCGTATTTTCCTCTTGAATCTGGCAACATATGACCACTGTAAACAATTTCCAAGCACATTAAAACCAACCTAATAATGGCTCTGAAGATAATTTCCTGGAAGGGCATTTTTAGCAGTGAAGTTATGCTGGCTCCAAACTTTTCAGTGTTTATACTCTTATCAGTAGGTTGGAAGTGACATGAGGTGAAGCATCTTGTTAGAGGATTTCATAGAACACAGTACGGTAGCTATTGCAAGTAATGACGGTGGCTATGGTAACCCAAGGTGAAAAGCACTATTTGCATCACTTTATCACCCCTTAGAGATCCAATTTACACATGTTACTGCTGTAACTGGACAAGATGGATGTAATCACAAATGACCCACCACAACAGCAAGCCAGATAATTTATAAAAAATTGGTTCAGAAAGACATTCAGGAAAGAACAATTCAAGGATTTGACAGTTGACAACTTGTGAAAATTTTTGAAAAATATTCACCCCAGAAAAGGTTTAGATTCTATATTATGTTTTCTGAATTTCTCTTTTATTAATGCCAGGCTAATTGTGTGTGTGTGTATTGTCATTCACAGAAATTACATCTTTTTTCCAGAAAATTTATTTTTAATCTAGAACCATTACAACAAAGTCATGAGTTCAGGAATTCAATCAGAGGCAGAAATTTACCTAGAATGGCATAGTGAAAAGGGCCAGGCGTAAGAGAAGGTATCATACACTCAGACTACACAACACCTTTTGGTGTATCTTTCTAGCACATCACATAAATGCTTGCTCTGGAATACAGTCCACTTATCTATGATATCTCAGCTCTCAAGAGCCTGCAACAAGGGCTCTTGTTGATGTCATCTTATTGGATAACTGTTGATGGCTATCTGTCTGGAAGCCATTCACTCAACAGTTATTCATTCATCAACTACAGTATTTCCTGCACCATGCTGTTATGCTTGGCATAGTGATAAAGATAGAAATAATAATAAGAGAAATAAAAATAGTGATAAAGTCAGAGAAAATCTTTGTCCTTATAGAGGTTACAGTTTATCAAATAAGACACAGTTAAAAACAATGAGGAAACCAGCCTAGTGATTGAGGGGTCTTTCCATAGGACATAAAGAAACAATCAACCCAAAATGCAATCAGTGGTAAAGTTATGAAAGTATATTGAAAATGAAGAAATGATGAAGATGTGGTGGAGAAAAAATAAATCATGAGCAATGACTCCCTCTGCATACTTAATTTCAGCTACATTCTATCAAGAATCCAACACTCTGCTTACCGGACGGCTCCCTATTCTCCAAGTAAATCAATTTAACACCTTTGTTTCTTTGCAAACGTTTTTCTCTTACCATTGAATGTTTCTTCCACACAACCAATTTTTCTCCTATTGAGATTTCTCTATTCACTTTTTAAAATTTGAGATCCAAGTGAAATTTGTGTCTTCCATGAATGTAACCCAATCATCCATATCAAGAATTAACTATATCATAGTTACCATATACCATAACTCTAATTATTCCTTGTTTCTTCCCACATAGATTATAGTTAATATAACTATAAGCTCCTTAAAGGAAGGGAATTTGCATTTTAGTTTGTGTATTTAATATAACATATATAAATTTTAATCATGGGATTATCAAATATTATGAATGAGTAAATGCAAACAAAAGCACAGTGGTTCCTTTCAGTAATCCTCCTTCCCAGGGGCTTCTGGGTGGCTCAGTCAGTTAAGCATCTGACTCTTGGTTTTGGCTCATGTCATGATCTAAGGTCATGAGATCGAGCCCTGCAGTGGGCTCTGTGCTCAGGGAAAGTCTGCTTGAGATTCTCTCTCTCCCTCTTCCTCTGCTCCTCCCCACCCTGTGTGCATTCACATTCTCTCTCTCTCTCAAATAAATAAAGAAATCTTAAAAAAAAAAAAAAGTAATCCTCCCTCCCAAAGGGGGGAAAAAGGAAGAATGCATAATAATGAATTGTCAGCATGTCTTCAGACTTGGGAGTAAGCACATGTATGATACCATGTGTAATTATACAGGTAAAATTAACACATCACAAAAAAGAACCAAATGCATTTTTAGCAATTTTTGAGAGTGTATTTATGGCGGCCTATTTTTAAATGAAAGCTGAATGGTTTTCAATTAATTCACCTAGAAGAAAGGTGCACAAGGGTTTCCTGAAAGGGATAATCAGTTGTCATCCAGGGCATCTTGTCCTAAGCAAGATCACAAGAGGGCCATGTGACATCCAGCCAAAAGACACATGCCATACATTTTTAGACAGCATTGAGAGAGAAAATAGAGTTTTTAAATATGACCCTCAATTCAGAAGGCTGCTCCTTACATGGGCAATGCTATACAGCATTTCCCAAGATGAGTATAGCAGGGACACATTCATTTTATGGTGGTAGGTAGTTCACCTAAGCAATGCTTAAATGTCCAGCAATTTATAAGCCACTTTAAAGCTTACCATGTATCTCACAACCAGCCTGAAAATTAGATTATCATCATTTCATTTTATACCTCAAGAAGTAGAGAGAATGGTATGGTTTGGGGTTCTTAGTTACAAAAAAACAGAAGCCACTTTACCAGGTAAAAGAGAAGGGAATTTATGGAAAGGCATTAGGTAGTTCATGGAATTTCTGGGAGGCAAGACCCACATGTGGTTACTAACCAGCCAGAGCAGCTTGGCCATGAACGGCACAGCCCAAATGGAGTTTGACAATTCTTTAGAGCTGTTTTAGGGGGCACAACATTGCTTCCACTGCCTCTCCTCACACCTCTGATGTCACATTTGGAGAATGGAAATTCTATCACAGCCGTTCGAGAAAAACCAGACACTTTTGTCCCTCCATGCGCTTTCCAATCCATCCAAATCACTGGAAAGAAGCTTCTATCTTGGGGCGCCTGGGTGGCTCAGTGGTTAAGCGTCTGCCTTCGGCTCAGGTCATGGTCCCAGGGTCCTGGGATCAAGCCCCACATCAGGCTCCCTGCTCGGCAGGAAGCCTGCTTCTCCCTCTCCCACTCCTCCTGCTTGTGTTCCCTCTCTCGCTGTCTCTCTGTCAAATAAATAAATAAAATCTTAAAAAAAAAAAAAAGAAGCTTCTATCTTATGTTGCTCAGCCCTGCATCTGTGTCTTGCCCCGGGGCACCTGATTGCTAGAAACTGGGTCCTATGCCTTTATCCAAGTTGTAAAGAGACCTGAGAAATTTAGTTTTGGACTTCAGCTTCTTTTACAACTGGCCCATTTCCTGGAAGAAAAGCTAAAGGGGAATTGGAAGAGAAATAGATTGGAATAGCTAAACTACCAAATCTGCCCTAAAAGGAGAATTTACTTGACTACAGTCACATAGCTGGTAAGTGGCAGAGCCTCAGATGCCAAGTTATACACTCTTCCCAAGATAAAATGACTGCTTCATTATGGCAGAGATGAGTGCCTCATCTGACCTTCAAAGCTCAATTAAAAGATCCCTTAAGATCAGCTGTTTCCTTCTGACCTAGAATTGTCTGAGCTTTAAACACCATTATTGGTAGGGTTTTCTAGATATCTTAATATCGTGAAGGGAGTAGCCTTATGAATGGAGCTGTAGCCTTCATCCTTTCTCAAGTTCTCATTAAAAAACAATAACTATGCATTTACATTAGGGAACTAAGGATCTCAGGGCCAGAAAGACCCTTGAGCCATGGTGAGATGCACAGCAGCCGTGAGTCCATTTTCCCTACCTTCACATTATTCCACGGAAGTAGGAAAAACAAAAATTTTTAAGATGACTACATGTAAAAAGTGAAATGTAGGAGATGGCGTATAGACCCACACATTACAGTTTAACAGATTCGTGTTCACATCCAGGTTGTTGGGGGTTTTTTTAAGATTTATTTGATTTAGAGAGAGAGCATGCATGGGAGCAGGGGAGAGGGACACGGGGGGGCAGGGACAGAGGCAGAGGGAGAGAGAGTGGAAGCAGACTCCCCCTGAGCACGAGGCCTGACTCAGGGCTCACTCCCACGACCCTGAGGCCATGACCTGAGCAGAAATCAAGAGTCCAAGGCTTAACCGACCAAGGCACCCAGGCGCCCCCACATCCAGGTTTAATTACTCACTAGCTGTGTGACACTGGGGCAAGTTGCTTACTATTTGGGCCTCAGTTTCCTCTTTTGTATAATGGGAATAAGGATACCTATTTCTTATAATTGTTAGTAAGACTATACGTAAATTATGGAGAACATTGTAAGTGTGAGTAAGGCAGAGAAGCAATGATGTGTCCTCTAAATACATAAATTATATATACAAATAGTTATTTGTAAGGCATTTTATATAGTCCTAGCAAATAGTATTGGTTAAATAGAAACTATTGCTTAAAATATTATTTCAAAATAATTAATATCATAATCTTGATTTAACAAATTTGAAAAATGAAATGCTATGCTAATCTACCCAGTCATAAAAATGGTTACACTTTTTTTTTTTTAGGCAATCCAGAATATTGATTTATTTCCTCTCCCCTCAGCCTCACATCCTAGAAGTCAATCTTTTTCCCCAAGAATCTCCTGAAGGCCCCTTTCATGTCCTTATTCCATAGGCTGTAGACGAGGAGATGAGGGGGTTCATCATGGGAGTGGTTACACTTTTGACTGAAGAGATATGATAGTGAATAATGACAAATGAGATTTTCTTCCTCTAATTTCTGAGATACATTTGTATGGCTCATGTGTTTAAAAAAAAAAAAAAGTCTATTTCCTTTCACAACTGACCTGTTTCCAATTATACTTAGAGACCTTTCCTAAATTCTACTTTTATAGAATTCAGACTGTCTTATTGAATTCAAACTGACTCAAACACTGGCAGGCTGGGTCTCTAACCATTGGGGAAATAAGAATCTTTAGCAAAAAGGAAGTTGTAAAAAGAAGGGAAGGTATAGAAAGGGAAATCTCTAGTACCAAATAGCATCTGGTGAAGTGAAGCTGAGCAAGAGCAAAATGAGCAAAATGTCTGATGGTTTTCAAATAATATAAGAAGGGAAAGGAAAAGCAAATAGCTTGATATCTTTTTTAAAAATCACCTGTACCATCTGTCTAGGACTTACTGGAAAAATGACTATTACAATGCAGTCTTAAAAAAAAAATAGCCTCAGAATTTCATGGAAACTCATCTCTAATGGGCCAAGTAAAAACATGCTTTGAATGGGACTTTACAACATTTTAACAGTTTCAGAAACAACCTGAAATCTCCAGTATAAGGAAGAATAAAACTCTTACATGTGTAGGTGAACAAAAAGCACAAAATCATTTTTTACCTTTTGTTGTCTTTAACAAAACCTGTCCTCTATGACTGTTAAGTTTGTCTATGATACAAACTTCTTAACTTAAGAAATTGAACTCAAACACGTGTTCTGAAGACTGTTTTCTACAGGAAAAAGAAAAAGCAGGAAACAGAAGGAAGGCAAATACCTCTCTGCTTTGGTACAAACTTACATCTATACCCCGTCTGAAAGAGAGAACCGTGCTGAAAATGGGAAGGGATGTCAAGTTCATCGGTCTCTGACC
Source organism: Neomonachus schauinslandi (assembly GCF_002201575.2). Taxonomy (NCBI): domain Eukaryota; kingdom Metazoa; phylum Chordata; class Mammalia; order Carnivora; family Phocidae; genus Neomonachus; species Neomonachus schauinslandi. The sequence goes on from NC_058405.1 coordinate 129,812,942, forward strand.
CACCTTTCTGGTGAACGCTGCTAGAAAGCTGACAGCAAATGCCTTTTTCTAGAGAGCAAGTTCCCCATGCTAACGAGACTGGAGGGAGGGCTGAGTCCCGGTGTGGAAAATAGGAAGAGCAGGCAAAGGACGGGTGAAGAGAAAAAAGCACAAAGACCACCAGAAATGTGAGCAGAGAAACATGAGGAGTGAAGTAAGGAGGAATCCGAGGCAAGAGTTGGAAGAAAAGAGTGACTAAGTGTGTCAGGGAAGGTCTCAAGGCTTTGCTCAGAATGGTGTCACATGCCATGTGGATTGATTGCAAGAGTTAAATAGGTGAGGAAATGGAGAAAAGCATGAGAGAGCACTTATTTAGGGGCTCTGGATATGAAATGAAGGAGAAAAATATGACAATAATTGAAAGTGATGCCAGGGTCAAGAGGTTTTGTTATTGTTATTCTCAACATTTTTCTAAGCCTTTCTAGAGACAAAAAAGCCAATGGGAATGGAAAGACTGGAAATGCCAAATACTGCAGAGAAGGGCCCTTCGTCAAGTGGGTTGAGAAATCATGGACTGGTGCAGAATTTCTGATCAGTGAAAGTTAATGCAATTTTGAAACTAAGAGAAATTTTTAAGGAGGAAAATATTTCCAAAGAGACTTCATGGCAAAACTACAACTTGATTCTTTTTCTGTTGTCAATCCTGTGCTTTGTCCAGAGAAGCAATGTCTCTTTGACAAGAGACCTTACCCCACAAAATCTAAAGGCTCAGGAGTAAGAATAAAGATGGCAGATGATTGTGGAGAGCTGATGCAGTGGGGAAAGGAGAATGGTGAATTGACACAGGAATGAGAATTGAACCTCAGAGGCATTGGGGGAGATTAATCTTGAGCCCTGCCCATGGAATCCAAGTGAGAGGAGTCCAGTGTAGCCTCAAACAGATTCAAGAGCTATGTAAGGTGGATTGTGGTGAAGAGTTGAAGGCGCCAGTAGGATGAACACTGGCAGGCTGGGTCTCTAACCATTGGGGAAATACGAATCTTTAGCAAAAAGGAAGTTGTAAAAAGAAGGGAAGGTATAGAAAGGGAAATCTCTAGTACCAAATAGCATCTGGTGAAGTGAAGCTGAGCAAGAGTTTGGTAAATAGCTTGTGGGAAGCGATGCTGGGATTGAAAAAGGTAAGGACTGTGAAGACCCAATATGGGTGACTGAGGATGAGAATGGCAATCAAGGGCAGTATTTTTCACATGACTGGCCAGTAGGTAATAATTTAAGAAAATTATACCCAAAATCACAGATTTCAAAAGCAAAAGGGTGTGGTTAAAAAGCTACTCTGCCAAATAAAACTCCTTGTCACCCAGGCTTTCCTTTGGGTGAATTTCTAGAGCAATTCACAAAGCATTCTAATGCTGAAAATTGCAAAGTCCCTTAGCCAAGTGATGAAATGACCATATGCCTCTAATATTACATTGTGGATAGGTTCTATTACAACCTAGCTAAGGTTCTATTACAACCTATGAAGGAAAAATGATAAATCTTGAATTGGCTTTGTCTTAAATATCTCTACAATTATCATGGGGTAGCCATTTCAGACTATCTTAGCATACATAGAATGTTAGTGATGACTGTGTAAATGCCATTCAGAGGGCTATTTAAATCTGGTAGATTTTTGATATTCTAAAGTTATATTTGAAAAAAATCTAATTCTTCATCACATTAGTGCTAATAATAATCATAATATTTCCTCTAGCTTGTGTAGCCCTTTTCCACAGAAGTACAAGACCTCTTAATATACACATTATAAGATGCAATTGAACCTTCTTATGAAAACAGTCAACTGCCAAGCTTTTTTCCCCCCTTTTTGAGTATCAGCCAAGTAAGAAAACTGCTTTTCCACCAGTTAGTCAAGATGCATTGACTGATTGTTGCTCGTGAAACATTTTATAGGCGATCCTCTCTGGATTTGTCTTTTATTTATCATGTTTATATTAATAATGACAATACTCTTCATTCATGTAGCAGTATTTAGCTTCCAGAGCATTTTCAAATACAGTATCTTATTTGATCCATACTGACCCTGCAAAGTATGTCCAGATGTTATCATTCTCATTTTATAGATGGGGAAACAAAGGTAGAGGGATGCACAGAGTCCAGAGCGGATGACTAAACATCTGAAGGTTGAATCCAGCTCTTCTGGTGTCATAAGATTGACTGCCTACAAGATAATTTCCATGACAGCAGCTACACAAAATTATTTTTGGCTATTATGTATTCTGATAAACTGATACTGCATAAAGGGGCATTTGAGTTAGAAAAGGAAACAAAAGGAAAATAAGAATTGCAAGTTCTTTTCCATATGATGTTATCAGTTCCCTCATGGTACTATCATTCTTTGAAATATGACCTAAAATATTACCTCTCTGGGAGGGGCTAAGAAACATCTCCTTAGACATTGTAAATTTTAGATAGCAATACACTAACATCTTTCTGGTTTCTAACAATATCCATTTATATCGGCTTCCCCTCCCCAAAATAACAGGCAAAATGAATACTCTTTTTTGGTATTGCAGAGCTCATCATTTTTAAATTCTCCCAGCTGCTGTTTATATGAGTAGGATGTCTTTCCTCTCATCCTCTTCCACATCTGTAATAAAACATCCTGGTGTTTCTTTCCCAGCAGAGAAGCCCTACCCAAGGTCCGACCACATTGCCAGGCTCCCAGTCTCCTAAAATTAAATAAGTGATGGCTCTGCCCATCTTTAAAAAATGTGTCTTATATAAGGCCGTCAAGGCACCATATCCATCACTGTGAAGGAAGCCAAGCATTTATTTAAAATAATGAGACATCCTCATTTTCATTTTTCCCTGAGAGGATTGTAGTGATATTTAAAAATTCTCTGAATTCTAGAACTAGGGCAACACATTGATTTGAAGAAAGCTATAATCTTCTCCTCTAATTTGAAGTACACTTTTTCTGCAGTGAAATAGAGTGTAGCTTTCAGAATAGCAAGAGCCCTAAGCCCACACAAAGACATCTTCATCCTGACCACTCCTCTTTCAAGTTGGCCCCGTTCTTCTGAGTGCAGGAATTTATAAAGACCTTTTCAATAAATTTCTCTTTTTTTTATGTTTTATTTATTTATTCATGAGAGTCAGAGAGAGAGAGAGAGAGGCAGAGGCAGAGGGAGAAGCAGGCTCCCCACCTAGCAGGGAGCCCGATGTGGGACTCGATCCAGGACCCTGGGATCATGACCTGAGCCGAAGGCAGACGCTTAACCATCTGAGCCACCCAGGCGCCCCAAGACCTTTTCAATAAATTTCAAGGTATATTGAACTAAAAGGAGAAAGGTTCAAATAATCTCTTCCAGATTTGGAAGGGAAATGATTTCGACTGCCAAAAGATGATGAATATTACCTTTTGCTTTCTGCCACTTCCTTGTTGCAAATGATCTGTTGGGCGAGTTCAATTATGGGGTCTCCGAAAGGATTCATGATTAATTTTTTTAAAGGAACAAATTAGCTCTTGGTCTTTCTGAGGCAGAGGAGTCAGAACACTTACTCCTATGAACATTCAGGGATTTCAACGTCTATGGGCACATTGCCTTCCACAGCCAAGGAGGCTTACTTCAAAGAAAGGCTAGGAGAGAAAGCCAGCCCTCTGCGATTTGGAGAGATAATAAGTTAGCAAGCTGTATAACATAATGGTTTATGAAATTCTTCCTTTAAGGACCATTATCTAGTGTTAATAGTGCTTTATTTCTTCCTCTCCTGTGCTTATTTAGAGCATAATTATAAGAGCGAGAGGAAGGGAGGGAGTTGGGCATCAAGATAACCATTTGCCAAATTAATGCAGCCGAGTAGAATCTCTGGCCTTTGGGGCTCGTTTATCAATTAGTTCTGTTGCGGTCTGAGTTCTTGTATTTCCCCACAGAATGAAGATCTTTGATTTCCCTCATACGCCAGCTGAGGAAAGTCACTTGAGATCAAAACATTTCTCAGACAGGATCTCTTTTCCCCTCCCCAGTGATGGGCTGTACGGCCAGCTTCTCATCCATTTCAAGAGCTTTTCATAAACACAAGTGGTTAGCCCTTTCTCTCCCTGCCTTCTCGTTTCTTTATTTTTTTTCCTGAATTTCTGTCTTCCTTTTATTCCTCTCTTTTAACTGGTTGAAATTGGGTTGATTTTTTCCAACGGGTTTCTCTTTTGGACCATGTTTTAAAGTGACTACATGGATTTTAATGTTCAAACCACTTTTGTAGTACCATATGGTCTCTGAATATTCAAAATTGGTACTGAATAATAGGAATGCTGGTAGTTTGAGGTGACACTGGAGAATTGTCCTTATTCTCCAGAAACCAAGTCAGTTTCTTGGGAATTGTTGACCCCAACTTTCTGGGAAAGGTGCCACCGTCCTGGCTTCACTTTCCCAACTAATTATGGGTCGATTTTTTTGTGTGTGTAGAGGGGAGTACCTCAAAGGAAAGAGAAAGCAGCAGAAGCACAGGACTGTTTAAAACTATGCCACATTCTTCGTGTCGTCTTATTAAAAAAATGAACTAGCTTTTTCTTTAACCTAAAAATAAGCCAAACTTTGTGTCCCTTTACACATTCATGTTTCATTCTTCTTTGATTGCTAATTACAAATTTTTCATCCTTTAAAAGTTGGTTTACCAAAACCCAAGACTTTACCTGCTCAAATCAAGAAAATAAAATGTGAAGAAATGAAGTCTTGGGCGCCTGGGTGGCTCAGTTGGTTAAGCGACTGCCTTCGGCTCAGGTCATGATCCTGGAGTCCCGGGATCGAGTCCCGCATCGGGCTCCCTGCTCGGCAGGGAGTCTGCTTCTCCCTCTGACCCTCCCCCCTCTCGTGTGCTCTCTCTCTCTCTCTCTCTCTCACTCTCTCAAATAAATGAATAAATAAAATCTTTAAAAAAAAAAAAAAAAAAGAAATGAAGTCTTGTAGAGCCAAGTATTTCATTTTGTTGCTATCTGAAAAATAGATGTTATGGATGAAGTTGTGTCTCCCCCCCCAAAAAACAGACATGTTGAAGTCTTAATGCCCAATACTTCAGAATGTGACCTTCTTTGGAAATAGGGTCTTTACAGAGGTAATCAAATTAAAATGAGGTCATTAGGGTAGGCCCTAATCTAATATGACTGGTGTCCTTACAAAAAGGGAAAACTGGAACACACAAACACCCACAGGGAAATGAAAATGCTGTGTAAAGAGGGAGACAGAGATCTAGTTAGTGCATCTATAAATCAGGAGTGCCAGCAAATCACCAGAAGTTAGGAGAAAAGTATGGAACAGATTCTTGGTCATAGCTCTCAGAAGGAACTGCCCCACCAACATCTTCTCAGACTTCTAGCCTTGAGAATTTGTGAAACAATACAAGGAACAACAGGTGTTAGTGAGGATGTGGAGAAAGGGGAACCCTTTTGCACTATTGGTGGGAATGCAAGCTGGTGCAGCCACTCTGGAAAACAGTGTGGAGGTTCCTCAAAAAGTTCAAAAAACAGAACTACAGTATGATCCAGCAATTTCACTACTGGGTATTTACCCACAGAATAGAAAAATACAGATTCGGAGGGATATATGCACCCTGATACTTATAACAGCATTATCAACACTAGCCAAACTATGGAGAGAGCCCAAATGTCCATCGACAGATGAATGGATAAAGAAGATGTTTTACACACACACACACACACACACACAAATATTACTCAGCCATCAAAAAGAATGAAATCTTGCCATTTGCAACGACATGGATGGAGCTAGAGTGTATTATGCTAAATGAAATAAGTCAGTCAGAGAAAGACAAATACTACATAATCTCACTCACATGTGGAATTTAAGAAAGAAAACAGATGAATATATGGGAAGGGGAAAAGAAAAAAAGGAGAGGGGCACCTGGGTGGCTCAGCCATTGAGCGTCTGCCTTCGGCTAGGGTCATGGTCCCGGGGTCCTGGGATCGAGCCCCACAGGGAGCCCACTTCTCCCTCTCCCACTCCCCCTGCTTGTGTTCCTGCTCTCACTGTCTCTCTGTCAAAATAAATAAATAAAATCTTTTTAAAAAAAAAAAAGAAAGAAAAAATGAGAGAGGGAAACAAGCCATAAGAGACTCTTTTTTTTTTAAGATTTTATTTATTTATTTATTTGAAAGAGAGAGAGAGACAGCGAGAGATGGAACACAAGCAGGGGGAGTGGGAGAAGGAGAAGCAGTCTTCCCGCTGAGCAGGGAGCCCGATGCGGGGTTCGATCCCAAGACCCTGGGATCATGACCTTAGCCAAAGGCAGACACTTAATGACTGAGCCACCCAGGCGCCCCGCCACAAGAGACTCTTAACAATAGAGAACAAACTGAGGGCTGATGGAGGGAGGTGGTAGGGGATGGGCTAAATGGGTGAGGGGGATTAAGGAGGGCACTTGTTATGGTGAGCACCGGGTGTTGTGTGTAAGTGAGGAATCACTGAATTCTACTCCACAAACCAATATTGCACTATTTGTTAACTACCTAAAATTTAATTTTAAAAAAAGAATTTTGAAACAATAAATTTACCCAACTTATGGGACTTTGTTATGGCCACCTTAGCAAACTAATACATATAACCTACTAATACAAATAAGCTGCATCTCTGGAAGCTGAGGGCATTTGAACGAGTGGGCAAAAAGGCCACCACTGGGAAACATGAAGCCAAGAAGATCCAAAAGACAAGAGAGGAGCAGAAATTAAAAACCAAAAGGATTCTCCTAATGAAGCATTAATCCCAAAGAGCCAAGCAAAGAGCCAAAATGTTAGTAAAAAACTCAATTACCAGACTGGAGATCACAAGGCTTTTTGTTCTCAGCTCAAATGTCACCCCTTCAGAGAATGACCAATTCATCTAAAGTTGCTCCCCTCCCACCTCTACTCAGTCTTTATCCCATTGCCCAACTTACTTACATCACTTATCACTACCTGAAACTATTTTTGTATTCATTTATCATGGGTTTATTTTCTGCCTACATTTCCTAGAAAGTAAGCCCCCATCTGTCTTACCAGTTGTAGAACAGTGCCTGGCATCTCTAACAGGTGTTCAGTACATCTCTGATGAACAAATGAAGTAGATTTGGAAATCCAAGGGAAATCAGAACTCAGGGATATTATATTCCTTGTCACACCAGGGAGTAGAAGGGGACTGTGCAGCCTGGCCCATGGGTGCAGGGAAGCTGGAATGACTGCCACGCCATCTCAGCGGCAACCAGGACGTAGGCACTCGGTACTGACTTGTACTTGCCGGAACCATGATGGAGAAGGACATGAGCTTGACACCCCAAACTATGCACAGTTTGCCCAAGAGATTCTACCCACTTGCTGCTGGACTGATTTCTGGCCATACAAGAGAAGAATTTTGGCAAATTTAGGAGCTTTTTAAAAAATAAATTACTCAAAATAACAGATTATCCAATGTGATTTCTAGGAGAAACATGTGCTCCTTAAATTGAAAATTCTGCCCCATTAACTTCCTGAAAGGTGATGGTGGATAGCTACTGACGGGTTCTGTGAATGAGGTAATCTGTGATACAGCAAGGCCTCTGGGGAGGAAATCTTTCAAGTGTTAGAGGTGAATGTTTCTATTTAGAGGGATTTGAATTTAATGGATGACAAGTTAATATGTCATCAGCATCTGTGGTTGTAGTAGGGCTGCTAAAAGGAATGACAAATGCTCTGTGTGCAAGTTTGTATTTTAATACATTAACATGTCTGTTAAACAGGACTTCTTTAAATTTCATGAAACTAAGAGAACCCTCCAGAGGATTCTGCTTTGTGACATTCAGCTCCTTCTCTAGAACTTTTCAGCTGTCATTTTCTTTGCTTTTTAGTGGACTTTTGCCTTTGTGTTTTCCAGGAAGAAAACAGAATTCTCTAGCAGGCAATCTGTACAGTGTATTCGCTAGACCAAAAAACTGACCGCAATCCTACATATTTAGAAGAATCGATTGACATGTGTGCTCTGGACCCCAAATCATGAACTGATCAACTGACATAATCCCGTCATCCCCACTAGAACCTGTTCTTTATATCATAATACTATCTGCCTGTATAGCAGTATTTCCCTCTGAGAAACTCCAAGGATTGGTGATGATCATTAATAGCTATAATGTTGTCGAGATAATGTAGATGTTATTTTTGCCCTTATTTTATACGTAAGGCTACTGAGGCACAGAAAGCCACATAGCAAGTTCGGATTGTTCAAGGAGTGAAACATGGACATCTTGCTCAACACTAACTACTTCAACCAACATACATAAAATCATGCTTTAGAGTTAAATGCAGCCTGCTAATACTCTCTATTCTCTTTACTTACATTGCTATTTCTGTTCCAGAGGCCTATTTTTGTGTTTGCCTGGCCACCTGAGAAATCTATTTTGTTATCAGCAAACAGGATGCTTTTTAGTGCCCCTCGCTGTAGGTGCGCATTATCGTTAGCCACTCTTCAGATTCTAGGCTGGTTCTTTTTCCCATTTCAAATCCTCTGTTTTTATTGGTGATCACTTGCATTTCCTGGTGCCCAGGATGCAACAATACTGTGCTTACTTTTGTCCTTGTGTCTGAAAAAAATCAGTAGAGTGATTCTTTCAGTGTGTGAGTGTGAGTACATGTGTGTGTTTGGAGACTTCCGAGAAAGGGAACTGCAAAGTGTTTCTGAAGCTTTCAACAGCTGTAGCTCTCCACCCCCTCTCCCCCCATCCCAGCTTTCATGTGCTCTTTGCAAGTCATCATTTTCTGATATCAAGGATCCCCATAGAACTGGTGTCATGCAGTGTGTAACAAACCAGAATGAACTAGGCAAAAATTCCAGCCATGGACACACATCTAAGAAAATAAATGCGTGGATCACTGGGAGAAGAGCAGCATGCATTCCTCCCTGCCACCCTGGCTCTCCCGTGCAAGATTTTGCCTATTGTCCTAACGGGCCTCAGGAAACTTGAGATGACTGCTCACTTAGTCACCCGCTAGCTGCGTGATCTGGAGACAGTACCTCTCTTATAACAACGTAAGGAATGAAGCTCTATAAAATACAGGGCATGGAGCGCATAGCCCAGTATCTGGTGTACTACATGCTTTTTAAAATGAGACCTATCGGGGTGCCTGGGTGGCTCAGTCGTTAGATGTCTGCCTTTGGCTCAGGTCATGATCCCAGGGGTCCTGGGATCGAGCCCCGCATCAGGCTCTCTGTTCAGCAGGAGGCCTGCTTCTCCCTCTCCCCCTCCCCCTGCTTGTGTTCCCTCTCTCGCTGTGTCTCTCTCTGTCAAATGAATAAATAAAATCTTTAAAAAATAAAATAAAATGAGATAAATAAATAAAGACCTACAATAACAATGGAAAGAAGTGTCATGTTCATTAGCTAAGAGAGAATGCTCATTCTTCTGTGAAAAGTGTTCTTAAATACATAAACTTTATTCATGCTCTCACCTATTTCTCTATTTCTCCCTCTTTTAGCTCTTTGTAAATCTCCCAAGTACCTGTTATTTATGGAGTCCCTTTCCCCAGAAAATCACACAGAAAAGTATCAGAGAAAAAAAATTGTCACTTATTCCCTTGGGGCATAGAACTATGGGAAAAAGAAATACCTAATATGGAAAAATAAATGGCTGTTGAAATCAGTGGACAGGATTTGGTGAAGGTAAAATCCTCCCTTGCACCCTTTAGATTGCAGAGATGGGCGACAAGCTACTCAGCTCAGTTTCTTAGCACCACTCACCATCTGACCCCTGCTTATCTCGAGAGCCTGAAACTTCACCATCACCACCCTCCCCCCTGGCACCCCGTCCTCTTCCCTTCCTCCAGGATTTGCAGTCACACACTGTGCTTCTCACTTCATGTCTTTGAGTTTCCTCTGCCTCAAATGTCTGGTCATCCAGATAATTCGTACTTGCCCTTGAAGACTCAGCTTAGATAACATTTGCATGGCATCTTCCCCGAGGCAACCTCGTTGTTTCAGTCCAGGATGGGGTGGAGGAGTATGATTCACATCACAGTCTCTGGGAATGGCGCCTTGTGGAGATGCCGTGTGCATTCTGCTCGACTGTACCTGGTCTGCACATACCCTGTCCACCAGCCCACCTCTCCTGTGTCCTCTAGTAGCCTCGTGAGGAAATTTTTTGTCTCTCTGTTTTAATCATTTACAGGAAGTCTTTCCTCCTAGACCACATGTTCCTGGAGGAGGAGTATGGGCTCTACTTCTGTTTTTCCAATACCTCACAGGCACTCATGTGAGTAGTGGCTCAAGAAGAGAGCTTGAGAGGTGCCTTTTCCAGTGACTATTTTTGGTATACCAGCTTAGTAATAGATGACTCACAGTTTAGTAGGAAACTGTGAAAAGTAACAAGGGCTCTAGCATGACAACAGCAGGCTTATAAGAATCAGATACTAGCCTGGAACAATGACGGAGAAAGTTTGGTTTGAGACTCAACTCACACTCCTTTGGCATTCAGTTGGAGCTGCCGTCTGTATATCCCAAGTTGAGAAGCCCTTTTCTAAACTCTATTGCTGGCTTCTCACTTCGTTTCACTTGCTATTTAAAGTTTCAAAGCTTGCTGCACATCACGTCCTTTTTATCAGCTATGGTGCACCTTAGAGCGGACATTTCCTTCAGGAGCCAAGGATACTGGAGCTTCTATTTAGAGAGTACTTATTATGGGCTGGATGAAGGCCTGCCTATGCCTAGAGTCATGCTGCTTGAAGCCTTTCTAATATTCATTTAGTTAGAACCGTAACCACACTGAGTTATTGCTGGTCTCATATGGATCATATATTCACAGGCAGCTCTTGGCTTTGACAAGAGGATGTGTGTTATCTCTGCTATTGCCCATCATGTCTTTTCATTTCATTATGAATATTGTGCTTGGAAGCCTGATTTTCAATCTATAATCCCAGTTAAATTCTTTCAACACAGTCTGTCCATTTAAGTGCATAGTTTTCTTTGAAGCAGACCTTGTGGAAGTCGATATCCATGATCTGCTATCTCTGTCTTCCAGGGCCACCACATTTTGCTCTAACTGGGAAGGAAAAGACAATTTTTAATATGAATGAACTTTGTAGCCTGGCATATAGTTTTTTACTGGCATGAGAGCAGCTCAAGTTCTAGAAAGAATTAGAGTTCCGAAGGACAACTTCTTAATGTGAACCAATTAAAGTGTTCTTTCCATCTTCACTGGGTCTGTGGCTCCAAGTTCAATTGTGTCTCTTATTATACTGCTGCTGTGTTTACTGACAAGTGTCACTACATAAACAGAATTGAAAGGGGCCAGCATAATTTCATCAAGGGAACATCAGGGTGAATTGCTGAAAAGCACAACATGCGATACCATTTAGATCAACTCGAAAATGAATGCCGCCAGCTGTCTGAAAGGCCCCTTGGGTAATGGTGTCCATGCCTGAGGGGAAGGCTCTTCTTCATGTGAAGCGTCCTAGGAAACTGAGAATTAGGGACCAACATTCATGAGAGCCGAAGTTAGGAAAAAAAGTGAGGAAAAGTAAGGAATTACTTGTAAGTCAGAGCCCAGGGAGACCGTTTGAGCAGATTTTCCAGTGGTCATGCACACGTTTTCAAATACAGGGCTAAAGAAAGCAGAGGGATGTTGAGAACCAACTACTTCATCCGAATCGAGCCAACAAATAGGCTTAGAAGTGTGGGAACGAGATAGGAGGCCCTGTGTGAGGCTCTCCTGCTTGAAAGAAGACTTCAGTGTCAGAAGGTTTTTAACAGCAAAGAGGTCCTTTTGTGAAGAGGGGAAAAGTCTTTTTTAATTACTAATGTTCAGTTTACTTCATGTTCCCCTAGAGCCTATAATCTAATACTTGTTAATTGGGTATGAATATACATAAATAACCTCTATCCAGGGGAGGAAAGGGAGGATGGTGGTGTCAGGAAGTTTTCAGTAGTGGTGGCAATGAATGATTACGTTTACAATTTGAGTCATCATGGGTAATTCTAACACCCTTATTATGTTTATTTGAGGATGTGAAGTGACTAAATAAATCTGAACGACAATTGTACTTTATTGATTTTGCAGAGTTAAGAGGAAGATTTATGAGACATGGAACTTTCCATCAGGTTTGGAAGAAAGTAAAGGGAACGCAGAGATGCCAGACCGCCACTAAGACCCATGGACAATCCCGCACTCACGCTTCCTTCTCTGTCAAATTTTAAGATTTATTAGTAATATGCTGCCTTTGCAAGATGAAAACAAACTAATGCCAAGAAGGCATATTCTTCCATATTTGCAATAGACGTGCTCTCAAGACAATGGCTTCAAAGGTCTCCTGTCTCTATGTTTTGACAGTTGTGTGCTGGGCCAGTGCCCTCTGGTATCTGAGTATAACTCGTCCCACTTCTTCCTACACTGGCTCCAAGCCATTCAGCCACCTAACAGTTGCCAGGAAAAACTTCACCTTTGGCAACATAAGAACTCGACCTATAAACCCACATTCTTTTGAATTTCTTATAAATGAACCCAACAAATGTGAGAAAAACATTCCTTTCCTTGTTATCCTCATCAGCACCACCCACAAAGAATTTGACGCCCGCCAGGCAATCCGAGAGACGTGGGGGGATGAGAACAACTTCAAAGGGATCAAGATAGCCACTCTCTTCCTCCTGGGCAAGAACGCGGATCCTGTTCTGAATCAGATGGTGGAGCAAGAGAGCCAAATCTTCCACGACATTATCGTGGAGGACTTTATTGACTCCTACCATAACCTTACCCTCAAAACACTAATGGGAATGAGATGGGTGGCCACTTTTTGTTCAAAAGCCAAGTATGTCATGAAAACAGACAGTGACATTTTTGTAAACATGGACAACCTTATTTACAAACTACTAAAACCCTCCACCAAGCCAAGAAGAAGGTATTTTACTGGCTATGTCATCAATGGAGGGCCAATCCGGGATGTCCGCAGTAAGTGGTACATGCCCAGGGATTTGTACCCTGACAGTAACTACCCACCGTTCTGTTCGGGGACTGGCTATATCTTTTCAGCTGATGTGGCTGAACTCATTTATAAGACCTCACTCCATACAAGGCTGCTTCACCTTGAAGATGTCTATGTGGGACTGTGTCTTCGAAAACTGGGCATACATCCTTTCCAGAACAGTGGCTTCAATCACTGGAAAATGGCCTACAGTTTGTGTAGATATCGCCGCGTCATCACTGTGCATCAGATCTCTCCAGAAGAAATGCACAGAATCTGGAATGACATGTCAAGCAAGAAACATCTCAGATGTTAGGATTTTTACCGATGTAAATACATTCCTTTTCTTTTTTAAGAAATGGGGCCTAGGGTGTTGGTGTTTTATTGGTGTCACCAGGGGAAATGAACCGGTGTAGGGGTTTTGTAAAAAGCTTTTTTCTTCCTGCTCCTAGTTTCTTTCTTGGACTACCAATTTACAAGTGTTAGGCTCTGATCATAGAAACAACACATGAGTTAGAAGGGCCAGATTTCATTCTCAGGTCCTAAGGCATTGGGTTTATCTCAAAAAGTAACATCCTAACAACTGCTAGGATTTACATACTCTGCATCTGAGATAAAAATCTGGTTCTGGGAAACCGAGACTCGAGGTAATGCCTTCATATCATCTCTGCAAAAATAAAAGTAAATAACTCTTTTTCAGAAATAATACACAGTCAGAAAGACACACCCGATGTGATTATTAATATTGTGTGTGCTGTTACATTGAATTTTTACATCTCTTGCCATGTAATGTGTACAGTATTTGCGGTTCCACCAAGACATGAACTTAGGCCTGGCAGGGAGGCTGCAGCTAAATAAATGGAAATTTAAATTTGAAAAGCAAATATTCTGTATGGTTGGAAGACAACTGTGCTTGCTCATCCGAGGATTAAACCTGGTCATTGGGTGGAATGTATATAAAATGCTACTTAACAAAATAAACAAGAGATTTGCCGGGGCAGTGGGGGAGGGGGGGGTGTCTTTCAGAGCAAACATTACCTGGTGCCTCCAAGGAGATTTTGCCAAATGTAATCTCACCTGCTTCCCTCCATATGGTGTTGCTAAGTGCATTTTACAGTTTCTGTCTCAGGAAGGCACATATGTAGAAATAAGTTGGTAGGAAGGCAGAAAAACAATAAATTACACGGAGAAAACACGAATTTATGTATGCATTATAATTAACATAAGCAAGCTTAGCAATAGTATAAGATGCCCCTCCCACACATTTGCAAAGCATGTGAGATAAGCTTTCAATGGGTCCCAATGTTATTGAATGCTTTAGCCCTACAGTTGATAGATGTAATATTCTAATATCTGAAACATCCAAGTACCTCTAGCTGCAATGCCGTTAGGAGTAGGAGGTACTCTGGAAGTTCTGTGACTGAGGTTCATGGGAAGGAAAAGTGGAGAAGCTTGGGATCAGTTTCTCTTGGTACCATCGTTCTTATTGGGTCATGTGAGCAGGCATCTTAACCTTGCTGTGCTTCAATATGCTCAATTATAAAATGGATGGAAAAAACACCTACCTCACAGGTGCTGTGAGAGCAAATTGCATTTGCTAAGTATTTTGAGATCCTTAGTTTAAAAGGTGCTAATGCAATGTATCATGCGTTATGCCAAATGCTAAAATAATTAATTACAACAGTGGTCACCTGTAGTAGTAATATCATCTCAAATATAAATTCTGCCAACATAAAGATCGAATATGAACTATTAGTGCATCTGATTCTTCTAAAACTTTGACTTTTCCCTGGATACCTTAGGTGTTTGGAGAAGCTTCAATTTCTCTATCATTTCCTCTGATTTCAATGAATAAGTTTTTACTTTGGTGCAATGCCTTGATTTCCCAGGGTGCTGAAAGTGAAGGCAGCTGCCTTTCTTTGGGGAGGAGCCTCTGGCTGGAAGCATATTACAATAATTGAACCACATGCTTTGCAAAATGTATTATATCCCATCAACTTAGATCTCAGGAAACATTCATCTGAATTCTCGATAAGGACTTTGAGGGCCGGTAGAGCTAGTCCCCCTCTATCCGAAGAAGAATCGGCACTCTGCAAACCCACATATTGCACATCTTCTATTCATTAGAAAACTTTGCTTGTCTTCATTCAAAGACAGCCCTGCAACTGAAAGAACATAACTTTTCTTTTAACCTGACCTTTAGAAGCTCCCCCAGAAGTTGATAGCAAACAAGTAAACAAAATGAACAAATGGAAGTCATGGCCTATTTCTTGACAACACTGGATCTCTTATCCCCAGCCCCAAAGAATGCAATATGAGACAGGTCTTCCTGTCCTTCAGTACATCTTCATCAAACAGTCAGCTGGACTGCCGAGTTTGATTGGAAAACAGCATTAGGTAGCCTGGGGAGAGATGGATCAACACAAGGTGAGCCCCTCTCTAACCCCCAACTCTCAACTGCTGTGAGTTCCAGTCATTGGAAAAGTCTCATGACTTTGTATTTGGTTCACATTTCAGTCACATAGCTGAATCAAGCCTCTGTCTTCTACTACCATTTTGCATTTACCTTATGCTCAGTCAAGCCACCTTCATGTCAAGGAATTGCACATTATAAACATCATATATGTACATCTATGAATTGTTTTCTGTGTGTGTGTGTGTGTGTGTACATTATAAATAGAGCCCTAATCTTTAAAAGGAGCAAAAATCGGAGAATCATATGTCTTAAAGAACTATTTCCTAACTTTTTTATGCTAGGTAGTGCCCATGTGACAAACATGTAAATAGTCATCAAAGACCATATGTATATATTTTAAAGGCATTTTTTTCTTCTCCCCTGTATGTATAGCTAGAATCTGCTTGTTATGTACATTTTCTTCTGCATGGAGCTTGGTGAGGCAAGGCCATTTGTCCAGTGTTTCAATAGCCAAAAGCATGTTTGCCCTTCGTTTTTTTGAATGTTCAAAAAAAATGTTTAAGTCAGGTGATCAGGAAAAAAAGCTCTGATTTTCTACTTTTCTTAATTTTATGATGCTGGCCAAATTATGGTTTCAATTATTTAAGCCATTTTTAAATGTATTTTCATTTCTCTTATATAAAATAACATT
The DNA here is from genome assembly GCF_002201575.2 of Neomonachus schauinslandi. Lineage (NCBI taxonomy): Eukaryota > Metazoa > Chordata > Mammalia > Carnivora > Phocidae > Neomonachus > Neomonachus schauinslandi. The sequence goes on from NC_058405.1 coordinate 129,828,992, forward strand.
TCAGACAGTATTGTATCAGGAGTCGTTCAGACAATTTTTATGAAAACCTTCTGACTGTCCCCCTACCTGTTTTGTTCATTATGCGTTGGATAACAAAACGTATCAATATTGAGTGTCTGTATTCTTAAAATTTCTTTTTTAATTTATTTTTGGAAAAAAAAGTTTTATCTTTGCTGGCTAATTTGCGTGGCTTTGGGTCTTCTTATATTGGACCAAATGCCAGTTTCAACATATAATATTGTATCTTTAAATAACCAGAATCAAAATTTGAAGATCATTTTTGATTTGGATTAAATTCAGAAGAACAAAACCCCTTTGTGTGATGATATGGGGGAAACAAACTCTTGACAGAGAAGCTAAGGAAGGAGTTTTTCAATCAAATCTCTTCTATCAAAGACAATGGAACATTTACATAAAGCTTCTGGGATTCATTTTCTACCTTTCCTAATATGTGGGTTTAGTGGGGGAATTGATTATGTCATTTCTTCTGTAAAGGTGAGGATAGTTTTTCTAAGCAACAAAGTAACTCGTGAATGAAAGAAGTAATTTAATAGAAACGCTTGTTGATGATAATTGACACTTAGGTATATCGTTATATATGAATGATTGTTTATTTATGTATTTATTTGTCAGAATTGTACATACTATTTCGCCAAACGTAATTGTCTGTAAAAGTGCACTCTCCAGGTTTGTAGTACTATTTAGGGTTACATGGGTTGCCGATCAAGCTGCTAATCAGAATACTATTTTTTGTATCAATGTTATAAAACTGAAAAATGACAAATAGATGCTGAAGATGTCTTTACATTCAGTTTCTTCACCTTCCTCTTGAAATGTAAACTGTTGATTGAAGCACGATGCCAATGTATACATCCATCTGTCATGAGGAAGATTATGGTTCCATAAAGCTGATTTTTTTAAACCATTGGGACAAATAAACAGAAGGAGAACGTATTTTCCACTTTGCTTCTTTTCTGAAAGAATCTCTTTGGTGAGTTGTGATCATTAAAATTAGCCGACACCCTGTTGTTTATCATTAATCTTCTCTTCAACCTCAGTATAGGTCATAGCTCACATCATTCAAAGCTCATCCCAAGAGCCCACTGCAGCATAACAGTCAACTTAGAGACGGTTTGCTCCTTAGATCATGGACTGCTCCAGGGTTTAGGAAACTGGTGTCTCCCTTGCCCCTTGGTGGCCTCAGGAAAGTCTCTGTGTTAAATTCTATGGGTTGAACATGTCAACAAATTCCAATTCAGAGAGCACTATATTGATAACATGAGTGGTGAATTAGGACATATTAAATTCAAGGCAAAACTGTCATTCTTATGCGTCACCCACATATATCCTTTGGAATATTGCATACTATTTTAAAAGTTTGCTCAGACTGGAAAAATGCTATTCAGGCATCCTTTCCAGCAGACAAATAGGGGACGCTTGCTGATGCCTGACTTTGTAAGCAAGAGACTAATAGCTATTTAAGAGAGAAAAGTTCCTATTATTATCAACCCTGAATTGGCTTAAATAGGTCTTTACTTTTTAATGGAAATTTAACTGGATTTACTATCGCTGTACCTCAGAGTTCAAAGCGTTAAGTCCATCAGGTGAGCTGAAATACATGAGTTAACAATGAAAACATAAAATACATAGATTTGTATTCCGTGTGACTCTTCTAAAGGACCAACATCAAAAGCAATGTTGTAAAGGCATGGTCTTATACCAGGAGCATCGGCACCAAGTGGGAACTGGTTAGAAATGCAAATTCTTGGAACCTACCAGAAACTTAGGGGTGTGGCTCTGCAATCTATTTTAACAAGCTTGTTAGGTATTCTCGGTCACACTAAAGTTGGGAATGCTGCTCAGGGGCTGGCAAACGACCCTCTGAGAACCACTTCTAGCCTGCTGCCCCCAGGTTGAGAGTGGTTTCAGGATGAACATTTGCAAAGATTCGATGAGGGGACACACTAATATTGAATCCCAATTAAGCGACATGTTTTCCCAACGGTAAGAATTCTACTCTTCTCGGGGCGCCTGGGTGGCTCTGTCGGTTAAGCGTCTGCCTTGGGCTCAGGTCATGATCCCCGGGCCCTGGGATCGAGCCCTGCATTGGGCTCCTTGCTCAGCAGAGAGCCTCCTTCTCCTTCTCCTTCTCCCTCTCCTCCTCTGCCCTGTTTATGCTCTCTCTCACTCTATCTAAAAATCTTTAAAAAATTATTCTCAGTAGATGTGTATTGCCAAAAAAGTCCTTAATTATTATTTTATTATATTTTAATTTCATTAATACAGAAACCATGGAGATCTGTTTCTTGTTATTTCAGTAAGTTTATATATCTTCAATTTTGCCTGTTAGCCTACGAGCTTGAAGTATTTATTATCTGGTCTTTACAGGGCAAGTTTGCCAACCTCTAACTTAGAGAAACGGGGAGACATCTGACAAAGGTATGATGTACAAATTTCCTCCAATTGTGGATGAGAAATGACAGCACGAAAGCATACTGGAATTGTTTTCATGCAGCCAGAGAAATGACAATGTAGTCATGGTAATGTTGCATTAAAAACCGACAGCTGCTTATATTTTTTAAATTTTTTTTATCTCTCTGGGTGATTTTTAAAAATCGTAAAAACTTGATTCTAATTGTAACAATTAGCCAAAGCTTAATTAATATATTGCTTAAAGTTGTGTGGGTATTAGACCTAAGAGGGTGGGTTTCATATAGCTTGATTATCATAATTACAAGCATTCTATTTTCTCATTTACTTAATTGATTGTCAGAGCTTTCCAGATAAATTCACACTGCTGGAAGAGAATTGAATACATTTCTGAGAGAGAAAAAAAATGGGGCTATTTAGAAGAACGATGTGTCCCAGAATATAACCCATGTGAGCATGAAAAATTGCCCTTGATCATATCTCCTTACCTCTTTGCTGGCTAAAATAGGCATTTTTGTGAAATGAAAAAGAAATGAATGAAAAAGTATTATTGATTCAACTACATCTATAATAACACCGACTCCACTGTCTCTTCAGCCAGAGGTGCTAGCACTCAAGAAAAATTTTCCATTTAGTTTTCCTTATAGAATCTATTAGTTTGGTACATTATGTCGACTATTTGTTATGCCTCTTGCAATGACCTCAGTCCTCACCTGGGGGGAGCATGGCGTGAGAGGTGATTTATTCTCTCTCTCAGGTTTATTCCTGAGCATTTACTCAGCAGTGGCGACCTGATATGGCAGGCTGGGCAGCGTTACGTGTGGGGGTTTTGTGATGAAGACTATTTTTCAGCAGAGACAAGGATGACCTCACCAAGAGTGAGGTGAGGGAGAAGAACACATCAGAGACCTTCTCCCATTGTAAAGCTTTAAATGGTCAGTGCCTATTCCTCTGGTCTGTTGTTAAATCCTACCGGTAGCCCCGCGAGGTAGTACTACTGTTATCTCAATTGACAAATTAGGAAACTGAGGCAACAGAGAATTGTGTAACTTACAGAGTGAGCCCGGGCCCTCTGGCTCCAAAGGCTGTGTCCATAACCAGTGCAGCATGCTGCCCCTGAAGGTAAGAACAGACACCCCAACTCCCACCGGCCCCAATCCCATCCCCATTCCAATGGAGGTCTGTGTAATTAATTTAATTTGTTTTCAGGTTGGAAACCACCCCCAACTTTCTTTGAGTTAATATTTACATACCTTAACATTCACCCTATTTAAGTGTACAATTCTATGAGTTTTGACAAATGATACATTTGGGTAACTGCCACCATAATCCAGATCTACAGCAGTTCTGTCACCTCCCAAATTCTCTTGCCCCTTGGTAATCAGTCCCCTTCTCCAGCCCCTGGCAGTCACTGATCTCTTTCCAAACTTCTATCTTACATGGTATTTGCTTTTTATTCAGTAGTCATCATATATAATGCTTAATGTTTAGAAAAAAGTTTCTTCAGACAACCCATTATGACAATTTGGTACAAAGAAAAGGAAAAACCCAGAAAGGAAGAGAATAGAAGACAAAAAAAAAAAAAAATCTTAAGAAAATAGTTAAACCAGGGCGCCTGGGTGGCTCGGTCATTAAGTGTCTGCCTTGGGCTCAGGTCATGATCCCAGGGTCCTGGGATCGAGCCCCGCATCGGGCTCCCTGCTCAGCGGGAAGCCTGCTTCTCCCCCTCCCACTCCCCCTGCTTGTGTTCCCTCTCTCGCTGTGTCTCTCTCTCTCAAATAAATAAATAAAATCTTTGAAAAAAATAGTTAAACAACATGAAAGTACAGGTAAAGTTTCCAGAATTTAAAAGAATGCCACCATAGTTTGGATAATATCCAAATCTAATGAATATTAATAAGAAAATACAAGTCAAAAATCTATAACCCCCCCTCATTCAGAGTCTAGCCCAGCTCAGGAGGAACTTTTAACAGAGCCTCTATCCTTCAGAGTTCACACACACATTTCTGTAAAGTAGAAAAAACAATCTATAAGTTCAATTATACTTTTTTTCCCTCTTGGAAGCAAAGGACCCTCTGGAGAGGCATCCGTCGCTCACTAGCTCATTAAAAAGCCCAGCCCTCTCTGCACTGGGGGGTTTGTCTCCACACAGGTCTCACACCACACTCAGACAAGCTCTATTCCTGCATCTGCCTGTGCTTTCTTTCTATTGGTCTCTTCAACATATGCTAGTCCACATTTCCTTTAGGAAAAGAGAACTTCACAACTACAGGTTTCTCTTCAAACTTTATCGACAGAAGTATCTGAGTTAACTTGGAAAGCATGCCCTTTGTAACAATACGCTCCTCAGTCTTACAGGCAATCCAGGCTGTGGGAGCAAACAGGAGCCTGGGGCAGGAAGAACAGCATGAGGGACACATACACTCTACAGCAATGTTCCTCGGGTTGTAATGTGCCTAGTAATTACCTGTGAATCTTGTTAAAATGCAGATTAGTAGTTCGGGGTACAACCAAGATTCTGATTTTCTGATAAGCCCTCAGACAATGCTGATATTCTTGTAGCAAGACCCTAGCATTTAAGGCGAGATTCTCGATAGAGATACTAGCATTCATTTGGCATCTATTATGGACCATACCAAGGGCTTTCACTTACTGCCTCTAAATCTTCACAGAAACTTGTTAAAAGGTATTAAGGATTAAGGTGAGGTTTGAGTCTCTAGTGTGGTCTTAGGTTAAAACCTCTTTTTATTTTTTCTCTATATTTTCTCTGAGACCTTATGGGAGAAGATTGAGGTCCTAGAGGAAGCAATACACCCAAGAAACAAAGCAATGAGAGGCAAAACAATCTACTTAAAATATCACGCTATTATTTTGCTGATACAGTGCCTACTAGCCCAATAAAGGATTCTATCTTAAAACCAAGTTGGCACTCGGGACGCCTGCGTGGCTCAGTTAAGCGTTTGCCTTCAGCTCAGGTCATGATCCCAGGGTCCTGGGACGGAGCCCCATGTTGTGCTTTCTACTCAGCAGGGAGCCTGCTTCTCCTTCTCCATCTGCCTTCCCCCGCCCCCTGCTCGTGCTTTCTCTCTCTCTCTCTCTCTCTCTCTATATATATATATATATATAGATAGATAGATAGCTCTGCTCTCTCTCTCTCTTTCTCAAAATAAAATAAAATAAAATAAAGTTGGCACTCATAGCTTAGGTCCAGGTCAAAGATGGCTTCATCTTTCCACCAATCACATACTCTTACCAAGCTTAAGGTAGAAAGAGACTTCATAGTACATAGAGAAAAGAGGGGAAGGATGTATGGACAGGCTACAGAACTCCTGGTACTAGGTCATGAACACAACAGAAACAGAAGGAAAGCATCAGAGAGAAACACCTATGTCATCTGCCCACAAAAAGTGACTCCCGCACAGACATAAATGTGGTTAATGATTTTCATAGAAAACGACCATTCAGATTTGTAATCTGACCTCTTGAGGAGGAACAATGAACAGGGTGAGAGAAAGGAAGCTTTTTTGGCATGATATCAAGAAGGTAGGTGGTCCCTCCCAAAAAAGGAACCCAGTATGTATTATTGGCACCATTTTGAAGTTGAGGAATCTGAGAGCCAGAGAAATTGTCAAAAATTGATAACTGGAAGGATAGGATTCAAACCCAGCCTTTTGACTAGAGTTCAAATGGTTTTTTCCATTACATCACACTGCTCTCAATACCATTCACAGTGTTGGAAACAAAAGAGGAGAAAACTCTGGTTTTAAACTACATACACATCTAGGGGTGCCTGGGTGTCTCAGTCAGTTAAGCATCTGCCTTTGGCTCAGGTCATGATCCCGGGGTCCTGGGATCGAGCCTCACATCGGGCTCCCAGCTCAGTGGGAAGCCTGCTTCTCCCTCTGCCTGCAGTTCCCCTTGTGCTCTCTCTCTCTCTCTCTCTCTGACAAATAAATTTAAAGTATATACACATTTAAAGGATTTATTAGCAATATACCCAAGGCCAAATAGGCAGTCAGTGCTTGAAGTAACAAACGAGTGTGGAAGACAGCACAAAACAAGAGAGATCCAGGATCCAGATTGGCAGCCCAAAGACTGTGCAAATACCTGGGACAACAGCCTCAAAATCTAGGCAAGAGTCAAAAAAATAGGTTTAGAACATCCATCAGGATTACTTAATATTAAATTGCAAAACACAGAGAACTGGATTTTTTAGGTAGAAACTCTCATCCAAGAATTCTTTTTAACTGCCATAAGCAAGGTTGTCTACAGGATCCTCAGAGGGAGGGTTGTACGTTTACTTTTGAATCTAGAAGTAACCTAGATCTGATGTAGCCACAAATAAAATACATGTTTTTCAACAAAAACACAAAGTACACTTTGCAAAGGCTTTGCACATGCTTTCTTATTTTTAAGGCAAATGGAGGGAGGATTAAATGACTCAAGTAACAAAGGAAGAGAGTCAGCCATAGAGACAACGAAAACTTTTGAAAGAGACAATGAGCAAGAAGCAGGAAGGAAGGGAAGTAAGAGAACAGAAAGCAGTTATTCAGGGTGAGGTGAAGAGGAAGAGAAACTCACCTGTTTTCAGATTATGTTGATCAATGTTACTTGGCTTTTGCCATTGTGAAAAGTAAGTATCATGGATTTCAAGCCACTTTCCATCAAATTTTCTTCTAAGTAGAGAAGTTTAAAACAGGAGGAGTCCCCCAGAGGCAGTTGTCAAACTGTGTTTTTTTCTAAGATCATGTTTGTCCATTCACATTTCTTGTATATCAGCTTGATTTTTCCTTGTTTGCTCTGTTACTTCTGCCTTATAATTATTCTCAGTGGGTTCTGATGTCTGTACCAGAAATGCTACATTCTTTTGCATTAAATTTTGCAGGTGTGCTATAACTGAATCCCAGAGATTGGACTTGTTTGGGTTTCCATAGTCATGGATTAAGTAATAAGTGAAATCACTAACATTTTCAGTGGAGAAAGAGATCATTGGACACTCTTCTCTCCACATTAGAAGGAGGTACAAATTAAGGCAACCTAGCTTTAAAGTCCAGCTTTAAAATCAAAATCAAAATCAAAAGATTTATATTAGGTTTCTGATAAACTGTAAAATCAATTTCAGTTGAGAAAGCTATCATTTTGCTTTATTACTCTTGGGTAGATAGCAGAGTTGATGGAAGCCCATGAAGGCATATTTATTCATTCAACCATTAATTCAATATATATTTCTTGAAGGCTAACCAGGAATCAGACACAATGTTAGTACCAAGTGTTTATACATTTTAGGAGTGGATTGTTGAATATTCTTAAAAGCTCAAGCTTCCTTGTTACTCAAAATCAGAATATGTTTCTTAGAATTCATAATCCCTGGATGCTTTAGTGGGAGGTAGTTCACTATGGAAGTATTTATGATCCCATGATCACCAAGCCAGCATTGTTTATAGCTTGGTCCATAGAATCATCATTTTTATTCTTTCATGAATAAACCTAATGGATTAAAATAGGGTTGATTCGTGTCTGTTAACCAGAAAAGAAACATAGTAATGCATATGTAGTCCTGTATGTTTAAGTCTCTCAAATACTAAATCCATTCTAATTGCAATGTAAATTGTGTTAAGCTCCAACCCCAACCAAGAACAAGTAAGTTTCACTTACATTACATGCTGATACTTTCGTTTCTTCAAATAGAAGATTATACAAAACTCTAAATAGGTTTAATAACTTAAAATATATTTCTATGAGATTAAGAGTAGATTGCATGATGGGCTATAGAATTTGCTGAAAAGCTTTGAGCAAGCAAACCGGTCCCAGACCCCTATCCCAAGTCAGCAGTCCTGTCCAATCTGTATTTACAGCTATGCATGGGCAACTGGACATGGTTTGAAATCTCTAGACCATTCAGCAATTGCCCAACTAGGGCAAAGGCATCTCTCACTTAACTTTATTAAACTTCACAGAAATGTTCAACAAGGGCTTGTTTAAAGTCTTCTCTCCTGTATCAAGGTAGCTACTCCATGGTCTGGGGTCATCTCCCCACACCACACCTCCATTTTACTCAATCTTCAAGACTCAACTCAAATGCTACCTATCAATATTCTTTATTGCCCTTTCATAACTCAAAAAAAGCATGCAGATATGGGCAATCATGGTATGAGAGTTATAGGGCTTCTCAAAATACCAAATCCTTCACAAATGCATTTGATTATACCATATAGTCTCTCTAAATAGGAAGTTTACCAAATATAATGCTGAAGTCACAAATACCCCTAATGTCAATCCATTGTTATAAGAAGAGGATTTTCTGGGTCATTGCCCTTCATGTTTAAAGAGTAGATGAGCTCCTTTAGAATGGATCGAAACAATGATTACCAAACTTACACTTTGCAGGCATTATTTTTCTTCTCCCAAAATCTTCTCTTTGTCCAATTTTCCCATCTCAATAATTGGGCCAATTAGAAATCTGGGAACCAGCCTTATTTGATTCCAGTCTATGTCCCACTCCAGACCATAGTCTCCATGAAGACAGGGATTGTGTCTGCTTTGTGCATGTTGTATATTCAGCACCAAAACAGAGTCAAAGAAGGTGCTCAGTAAGCACTTACTAAATAACTAAATTAACTAAATTTTCTGTTATCTCAAGGAAAATTCTAAAGTCTCAAACAGTTCTCAAAATAAATTTTTTCCTTGTTCTAATTCTTCTTTTAATTTATTCCATCCTTTAATATTGATAGGAGAAAGGTCATAAATCATAAAATCTAAGTTGCCAAAAGAGCCTTTTATGTCCTAATTCAACAAATTCAGTTCAGATGAATGCTCAAACACCTTTGCTTTACATAAATCCAGATACAGGGAGCTCATTCATTCCTAAGGCCACCCATTCCCATCTTGGACAGGTCACTGGACTTTCTCTAGCTATTAGAAAATAATGATCATTTTGTCCCTTCATCCTTTCTTTTTCCCATGAACTTCTTCCTATGACATGTAATCTTTCTAACACAGATCTGATCATATTATTTCATCCCAACCCAAAGGTTCCCCAAGACTGCAAAATAAAGGTCAAATGCCTTTAAAAATAAAAATAAAAAAAAATAAAACAGATCCTGTTTTCTTCTCAAGCATTATCTCTCACCTCCCTGTGGTCTGGCCATACTCAGTACATTCTCTCACTTGTCTCTGGCTTTTCATGTTATCCTCTCTGCTTGAACCTCTCTTCCTCCTCCCTCTTCCTTCTGCCATTTTCCTGCCTATCGTCTGGATAATTTCTCCTAATTTTCATCCTCCGCTCAGAAGACCATCATGCTAGAAGGCTTCCTTGACACTCCTCTCCAACTTGGAGCTATATTCTATTTGCTTTCAAAGCACTCTGTCTTTTTAAATCTGATGATCATACTTCATGGTAATTACCCATTGACCTATCTCTATCTCCCACCCAGAGTTCCATGAAGGCAAGGGTTACATCCACCTTTATTCATTTATCCAATCTGTTTTGCATTTAATTAACAAATGTTGATTGAGCACCTCTTATGTACCATGCACCATTCTGACCACTGGGAAAATAGTAACAAACAAAACAGACAAAAAATCCTTGCCATTATACTTTCTAGTTCTCCCCTGCTCATAATTCTAGAGCCAATTCCTGCAACAGTGCTGATAGTATGTGTTCCTTAACTCATTTATTAATTCAACAAATATATACTGAGCACTGTGCTATGAGTAGAGGATATACTACTGAGCAAAATAAACTCAATCTTTACTCTCATAGAGCTTCTGTTACATTAAAGGAGACAAATTTCAAACTAATAATATACAAATAAATATTTAAAACTGAAATTTCAGCTACTTTTCGGAAGATTATTTATTCTATACCCTGTTTTTGAAGTATCAGATCTTTATTCATTAGAGCAGGCGACAGCAAAATATGACCCACCACCTGTTTTTATAAATAACGTTTTACTGGAACACAGCCATGCCCATTTGCTTATAAATTGTCTCTGAACCATACAAGGAAATGAAAGATACTTGATGTGGATGGAGCATGGTGAGCTGGAGGTGGAATTAGAGATAATGCTGGAATGGGAGGGAGAACCAAGTCATACAAATCCCTGTAAGCCAAATTAGTTTAGATTGAAATCAAACTCATTGGTTCTTAAATTTTACCATGTGTAAGAACTGAAAGAGGGGAGTTTTGAAAAATAAAGATTCTAACAAAGAGATTAAAAGCTTTTAGCAACCTGCATTTTTAGCAAGAACTCTGTTTAGGAATCTACAATTTAGTAAGAACCCAACTAGACCACAGACCACACTTAGAGAACCTTCGAAGGGTTTTAAGGATGGCAATAACATGGCTTGAGTTAAGTTTTAACCATAGGGAATGCTGTGCAGAAAATGAACTCAAGAGAAGCAGATTTAAAACACTTGGGGTCTTTTTTGGGGGGTCGGGGTATGGGAATTTCATTTTCTCCATCAGTTTTCTGTTATAATCATGGACCTTTTTCTTTATTAACAAATAATTCATATACAATAAAGTTGGTTCTTTTAAAGTGTGCAATTTAGGGCCTTCAGGATATTCACATAGTTGAATGTTGATCAACACTATCTAATTTCAGAACATTTCATCACCCCAAAAAGAGACGCCATATCCATCAAGCAGTCACTTTCCATTCTCCTCCCTTCAGCCCCAGGAAACTACTACTATGTTTTCTATTTCTGTGGATTTACCTATTTTGGACATTTCACATAAATACAGTTACGAAGTATGTGACCTTTGGTGTTTGGCTTCTTTTGCTTATCATAATGTTTTCAGGGTTCATCCATGCTGTAGCACATACAAGAACTTCACTCTCTTGTGTTTGGATAAATACTCTATTATATGGATATACTACTTTTGCATGAATTTTTCATATTCTTCCCTACAGTCCTTTTTAATTCCTGCAGTCTTAGTAATGGTGTCTCTTTTATTCTTGATTTTGGTAATTTGTGTCATCTCCCTTTCTTTTTCAATCTAGATAAAGGCTCATCAATTTTATTGATCTTTACAAAGAACCAGGTTTGGCTTCATTGATTTTTCCCTATTGCTTTTATTTCCCTATTTTATTGATTTCCATCTTAGTCTATTTTATTTCCATTCTTCTACTTATTGTTTAGTTTTATTTGCTTCATTTTGTCTTTTTTTAAGGGTTTTTTTTTTTTAAAGGGTTTTTGGGGTTTTTGGTGAAGGTTGGATTATCTTGGACTTTCCTTCTTTTCTAATATAGGCTTCTTTGGGTTATATATTTCTCTTAATCACTGCATTAAGTGTATCACATAAATGTTGATATATTTTGGTTTCGTTTTCATCTAGTTCAAAATATTTTTAATGTCCCTTGTGATTTTTGACTCATATATTATTTAAGAGTATTATTTTATTTTCAAATATTTGAAGATTTTCGGTATCTTTCTATTGTCGATTTCCAATTAAACTGCATTGTGTTTGACAAATATACTTTGAAAGATTTCATTTATTTTAAGTTTATGTAATTTCTTGTTTTATAGCCAAGTATATTGCCTATCCTGGAAAATATTTCATGTACTCTTGAAAATAATTTCTATTTATTTCTTATTCATAATTTCTCTCTTAATTAATAGTATGTGGTATCGTTTTTTGAATGTATTTAATATAGCTAGTTTAAAGTCTTTAGTAAGTTCAACTTGGCTTCTTTGGGGACAGTTTCTATTGACTGTTTTGTTCCTCTAAATGGGAAATAGTTTCCTGTTTCTCTGCATGTTCTTTTTATGTTAAAAATTTAAATAATACAATTTGCCAATTCTGGATATTCAGTTTCTGTCCTCTCTCCAGGGTCCATTGTTATTGCTGTCTGTTGTTTCTTTGTTTACTGACTTTCCTAGAATAACTTTATAAAGTTTTTATTCTTTATCATGTGTGGCCATGGAAGTCTCTAATCAGTGAGATTAGTGGCCAGCTAGTGATTGGACAGAGATGTCCTTAAATGCCTTGAACCAATGTGTTTTCCAGTCTTTGCAGAGGTACTGTGGAGGGGGTAGGCAGGAGCATGAGTGTTTTAAATGCTCTGTCAAGAGTTTACAATTCCACCCTTGCCTTTACTTCCTGTTTGCACAGAGCTTCCAAGTTAGCCAGAATTATGACCATCAGGACTTCTTAGGTCATTCCTGGATGTGCACAGTGTGGTATGTGTGTGACCTTTTAGAATCCCAGGAATATGCCAGAACTTTTCAAAGCCTCCTATGGACATCTCAATCTCCAGGTTTTCATTTTAAGAATTTGGTCAGTTTCTTATTATTTACAACTGGTAACATTGCCTCAGGCAGCTGTAATGTTAAACAGTTGCTGCTGATTGTATTTGACAAATGCTCTGTGGATAGGGCTCTTTTCACAAAGTGAGATTTGTGTCAAGTTCAATAAAAGCAAGCCCTGAGAATAGAGCCCCTCGGTGAGTTGTCTGGTCAAATAGTGACAATGCTTTGATAACAGGGTATTTGGGGGTATTCCAAACCCATTACATCTCTTCCAGTGGCTTCTGGGCTGCTGGTTTCCATAGGTACCATCATTGTGGGGATGTTATTTTTCAAGACTACTGCAGAACTAGGAAGAGGTGGATGGGATTGGCAAATTAAAATCCCACAAATCTCACTGTTCCTATAAATACCCAGTCATATTTCTTAAATAAACCCTCAGATTGTTGCAAGCCTTTAGTTCATTTACAGATTTAGAGAAAGTTTATTATGACACTTTTTTTCCAATGTTCTCATTGCTTTCATGGAGGAGCAGATTTGCAGAGTTTCCTATTCTATTCTGGAAAAGGATTGATGCCAGTTTATTGATTCATTCACTCATTCATATAGTAACTGATAAATGGTTGTTTTTTCACTCAATAAATATTTATTGATATTCATTGTGTATCAAAAATTATTAAGTAGGAATATACCAAGATTAATAAGGTAAGGTCACTCTCTCAGATGAGTTGAGTGTGTAGGTACAGAGGAAACAAACACTGGAAGTAAATCCTGATGATATAATGTGATTATTAATGTAACAGTGGTATGAAAAGAATATATTGAAAGAGGAGTTGAGAAAGCACATCACTCTGTGGAGGCTTTGTGGAAAATGTTGTAGAATAGGTGACATCTAAGCTGAATAAAGTAAGATGAGTAAAAGCTGATCAAAGAAGAGGGCAGACACACCAGATAGACAGAATGGTGTGAGCAAAGACAGAAGAGATAAAAATGCCTTGAAAGTTCATTTGGCTGAAGGATAGTATTAGAAAGTGGCTGCTGTAGGATATAGGGAGTAACTGAAAGGTTCTAAAGCAGAGCAGGCAGTGGTAATGGGGTATTCAAGGTAGTGGCAGTGGAGATGGGGATAGGTATAGAAGACCACTTACATGCAAGATTGAGGGAGCAGGTGGAGCAATGTTTTCAGCATTCATTTGTCAGAGTTCCTCCTTGCCAATATAATTGTAATATAGATGCTCTCATACTTAGTACAGTAGTCTAGGTGTGCTTAGTGGTCCACCACCCCTAAATCACCAAAACTTGGGATAGCCAGAGCCATATTAAGTTTGTGATCAATTCAACCCCCTAACTCTTTTCCACATATATGAGCACTTGTTCCCTCCCTTTGTGACTTTTTGATTGAAGGAGTGTGTGAGGAAACAGAACTCAGGGAGGAAAAGATGCTCAGACCATTAGATGATCTTCATTCAATTAGCATTCATTTTTTTTAAGATTTTATTTATTTATTTGAGAGAGAGAGCATGAGCAAGCAGGGGGAGGTGCAGAGGGGAAGGGAGAGAAAAGGGGAAAGAATCTCAGGCAGACTCTGCAATGAGCACAGAGCTCAATGCAGGGCTCTATCTCATGACCCTGAGATCGTGACCTGAGCTGAAACCAAGAGTCAGACACCCAACTGACTGAGCCACCCAGGCATCCCAGCATTCGTTTTTAATTAACCATTGTAATATTTTAATTTTTAAAAACTACCTTACAGAAAATATGAAAAAGAAAAAAATCCCACCATTCTAATGTAGTTTTTACTTACTGTATACATTCCCTTCAAATAATTTTCCTATTTCTTTTTCCATATTAACAATATTTTTCATACTATCTTGAATCTGATCTTTTATTACTTAAAGCAATAAACATTTTATATGTTCCTCTCTTTGTATATATTACTTTTAGTAGATAGATTGCTAGGGCACATATTATAATTTAATCAAAATGACTACCACTATCAGACATTTCTGTCAAACAAAGTGGCTCATTGTTCCAAGAAGACAAAATCACTGGGCAGGACATTGTATATTAAAATTATTTATTATTTTCTGTGTTTTCTAGATTTCAAAATAGAATTGCTACCTTTTAGAAAAAGCACCAAGTTCACTACGATCCATGGATAGGGAAATAGAGCCTGTGGTTCTACTTGGAGAACAGAGCACATCTCTGGTACTTCGGGAACATTCTACCACACACATAGGCTTGCCTGGTGAAAGTCTAATTCAGCAAATACTGGATTTTCACATCTAAGGGAAACATTCTCTTCTAGCAGCACAGAGAGCACTAGCATTTTAGACCATCACATTGATCTCAGCTTTCCTCTTAGGGACCTAGGTGGGTCTTTATTTCTCACAGACGGAAAGGAATCAAATGCCTGTGTTTGACAAAAAACATTTACTAGTTTAGGCAGTTATCTGCACACTTTTCTCAAAGTTTATTTCATTTTATTCCCAGGAAAATAGACTGTGGAATAGGTCAAGAAAAGACTGTGCACAGTGTCCAATGCACCCTCTTTCCATATGAACCCTTATTCAATTTATTTGAAAATAAATTCATGCTGGGAAGGGCCACTTTCTAAAGGTGAGAAATGACAGAGACAGTAGCAGACAGTCACTTGTAGGTTCAGAAAGGAAAAAGTGATCAAAATACCCTGCCAGCTTCATTTATTAGATAATTAGCAGTTTTCTACCTATATCAATCATCAGTCAGCCAAAACAGATGTAAGTTTCCTTCATCCAAATCCCATTTCACATGCAACCAAAGTTTTGTATGACTCCACAGAAACAAGCCAGAACCTATCTTTTCTTGTGCTGCCTGAATAAACTACATCTTCAAAGACTTACCTTCCTTACAGAGGTTTGGGGTGACCCTGGGTACACAGTCCAAAGAGAGTTGCACTTTTGTTGGGGGAATGGAAGAGATAAGTTTTCAAACTGAAAGCAGCCTTTAAGATCATCTAGTCCAGCAATTCTCAAATGCCATCCATTTGCCAGCCTAGGTAACTACAAAGAAAAAAGGAAAGCAAAGCAAAGCAAAGCTAAAAGGAAAGGAAAGGAAAAGCCCTTACCACTGAAGTTTTTAAAAATACGGGTTACTATACCTCAACCCTGGAAATTCTAACATTGGGATGATCTTAATGGGTGATTCTTCTGCTCAGCCATGTTTGCAAACCAATAAAATATAGTCCAATGTTCTCACTTTAAATGAGAAAATGGAGGCCAAGAGAGAATGACAACCAATTATCGACAGAGACAAATCAAAATTCCAAACCCTAATTTTCCCATGCTACTATATTTTCTTCCTAAAACTATGACTACCGGCTAAGTGCCTTCTAAAACAAGTGTAGGGTTCACCAAAATAAGCTAAATGATCACTCATTTTGAGGGTAGAGCATTGCTTTCCTAAACAAAGAAGACCCCAGGGACTAATTATTTAGCTACAGAATTCTAGTTAAAATGCCTTCTAAATTTCCCGGACCTTTCCCTATTACCTCAGCACAACCTCACCTACATGAGATGAAGAACAGTAGAGGAAATTTACTTGTTTACTTAGCAAATATTTAAAAATAAGTCTACCTTGTAATATATCTGATTGTGCTAGGTTCTAGGAATATAGCTGATGAACAAAGGAGACAAAGTCCCTACCAAAATGGACCTTACAGTTTGGTGAGGGTTAAGGATCATTAATTAGGCAATTTTCTATTTAATATGGTGAGTGTTATGGTGAGTGGTTTATAGGGAGTTACCCAAAATTTAAAGCTTTTATACAATTACAACAGAATAATTTTGACCAACAGGCATTTCCTATTGATTCAAAAATGGTCAAAGAAAATAAAAGATATGAATATATGTATAAGTGGATATTATTATCACAGTTCAGATCACCCAACTAGTGCCTATGGTAGAGTGAAGAGGTTAGCAAATCCTCTTCCCGAAATTACAACTATAAAAAATGTTCAAATTTTCATAAATATCCATTTCAGGGTTCTGGAAATGGACTAAAGGCAAACAACACATTGAGGGATGTTTATTCATTAAAAATCTGCTAGAACTCTATTTAAGAACATAGGGTGGTTCCCATTCATTCCTCTCCTCTCCCAGCTCAGTCAGTGAGGTAATTTTGACAGAGGGAGGCTAGCCATGAAAAGGAAGAGCTTTACTGCCAGAGGAAGTTGACTTGATTTGGAGCAGAACGTGAAACCACATGTTTCCTTAGGCTATCAGTAAAAGTAGCAGTATTGGTCATCAACAGCTCTGCCGAGGCAGTCAGTAGCTCTGGTAGCCTGAAACTGCAATTCTAGTTGGGGAGGATAGTGTGACCAGAGATAATCCACAACTTCAACAGGAAGTTCTTGGAACAACGGTGTTATTAATGGCTGACTTCTCATCTGAAACCGTGGAGACCGGAAGATAGTACGATAACATTCAAAATTCTTTAAAAAAAAAAATCTGTAAATAAATCTATATCCAGCAAAACTATTCTTCAAAACTGGAGACAAAATAAAAACATGCCTAGATAACCAAAGACTGAGGTATGTGGCTAGCAGTCCGGCCTTATAAGAATACTAAAGTCCTTCTGGATGACAGGAAATGACCAGATGTTGAGATTCTACAGAAAGAAATGAAAACCACTAACAGCATGTATAAATATTTAGCCTTCTCTTAATAAGTTTAGAAGAGATAAGGTTGGAACAATTTAAAAATGGAATTTAAAAAACAGTGGCATCAGAAAGAATGAAATACTTAGGAATAAATTTAACAAAAGAGGTGCAAGTTCTATACCCTGAGAACTACAATGAATTACTGATATAAAGATGATCTAAATAAATGGAAAGACACTCCATATACAAGGTTTAGAAAATTCGATATTCCAAATCCCAGCAGGCTTTTTTTTTTTTTCAGCTAACAACCTGATCCTAAGATTTATATGGAAATGCAAAGAACCCAGGGTAGTCAAGACAATTTTGAAGGAAAAACCCGGAGAATTTACATCACCCAATTCCAAAACCTACTACAAAGCAAGCCAGGATGGTGTGGTACTAGTGTAAGGAGAGAAATATATATCAATGGAATTGAGGGTTCAAAAATCCTTACATTTATGATCCATGGATGGTCAACAATGGTGCCAAGTCAATAGGGGAAAAAGTCTTTTTAACAACAACAGTAGGATATTCTTATACTACAAAAATGATTTTAGACTGGTACCTCACACTGTACAAAAAAATTAACTCAAAATGTATCATGGGCCTAAATATAAGAGCCAAAAGTCTGGTCTGAAAATATGGATCTAAGAATTATCAAATTGGGATGAATAAGATATTGCCACCAGAAAATCCAGAACACTCAAATTCTTTCTCATTAACAGTACCCTGGGGAAGATAAAAGCACAAGTAACAATAGCTGAAGAAATCATAACATCATTTTATGATGAACTGGGTTTGAATCTGAATGATGAAAACTCTGGTAAACTCAAGGGGGGAGCCTGGAACTGAACTCATTTTTTGTTGGCATTTTCCCATTTTAAGTGACAATCTCATTCAGATGGGCTTAAGAAGAGAGAATTTACTGGGTTTAAATGAAAAGCTCAAGGATGGAGCTGGTTTCAGGGATACTTTGTCATGTTGCTCAATCTCCAGGTATCTTTCCATCCATAGCTTAACATATCTCTGTGTATGAGCTCCGTTCTCAGGCAGGCTGTCCCCTTGTGACTGAAGATGCCTCCAGAAGTTCCCACATCACATCCTCTCATCTCAAGCCCAGTGGAAAAGAACATTTCTTAACAGTCCCAGAAAAAGTATTCTTAGTTTCTAATCCCCGAAACAAGCACTGTGAGCAGGACAAAACAATGATCTGATTGCCCAGACCTGGATAGGGAAAGGGTAGCTTCCCAGATGTAAACTGGGTAACTGTTTCCAGGAGAGTGAACAGGGTCATAGGAAGTAAAAACTAAAGAGTTCATTGCAACCTTATTCTAAGCTAATAAATTTCAATTTGCTTCATGCAAAATATAACTAAAAAAAAAAAAAAATCCATCAGATCCAGAGAAAGAGACAGCAATAAAAAGTATATTTGATAATCAAACTAAAGAAAGAAAGAAAAGAATTTTTTTAAAAGACATTTATTCCCAAGTCCTGTTGCTTAAGAAAACAAGGCTCAACTACAATGGCTGCCATAGCCCAGCAGCTATGTGGGAGAAGGAGAAAAAGAGTGAGGGAGGGAGTGGAGAGACAAAGAGTAAGGACTGAGTCTCTAAACCATGGGACGCTGGTCATCCCAACCACGGTGAAAAGAAAGAAGGAAGTGCAGGCAAAATCACAACAGCAGATGGTGGCCAGGTCTACTTGGAAGCAGCAGGCCCTGGAGCAGCCAACCAGGGCAGCTGCAGGGAGAGAAGAGACAGCAAGGGGGCAGGGCCTCCTCTCGTGAATGATGGAGACTTGGTACTGAATATTCAAGCCAGGAGAAAGGAAGAAACAAGTGAAAAGAGGCACAGCCATGAGCTGATCTTTCAGTATGCAGTGATTCTGCCTATTTTTGTAAGGGGGCCAGTCATCAGATGAGAATTCTGTGCCTTGGAGAGGGATAAGGAGAGCATGGAGGCCACCCCCTCCCAGATATCTACCAGCATGGAGTGTGTACAGTGAGGGGAGGGGAGGAGATAAGAAGTGGTGGCAGATAGAGATGGGTGTAGAACAGATCCTGGGGGGAACTCCCATCTTTAAGGAAAGGGTAGGCTTTCTTTTCCTTCCCGGGTTGGGTTTTGTTTTGTTTTGTTTTGTTTTTAACATTTTGTTTATTTATTTATATGAGAGACAGAGATAGCAAGAGAGAGCATAAGCAGGAAGGAGGGGGAGAAGCAGACTCCCCACTGAGCAGAGAGCCCGATGTGGGGCTCGATCCCAATCCCCTGAGATCATGACCTGAACCAAAGGCAGATGCTTACCCAATTGAGCCACCCAGGCTCCCGTCCTTCACAGGTTTTGTTGGCTTCAGTTTTCAGGGTCTCTAAAGGTTAGTGGCAGGCTGGATACAGGCTTGTCCCTTAATTACTGATTAGTGAACAGCAAGGGTCTTGAGCTTGCCCTGGAAGCCCATGGAGGAGATTTGGTAAGGGATAAGACTGGAGATGGACTAGCCTTTACAGCTAATATAGAACACTAGTTACATTTTCTGGGCTTGAGAAGAAGTATTTTCCTTTTTCAAATCTGGTTTAGCCATTACAAACCTCTTAATAGTGTAAAACTTTGAGAAAGTTACCAATTCTTGCCAGAACCCTTGACACAGTTTTTTCAAGTTAGGTGGTACTGTGAGGTGCTGGAGGAAGAGCAGCAGTGGGAATAGAAAGGCACCCCCTCTCAGATAGGGCAGAAGCGTCCGAGACTAAGGATTTAGCACTAGCAGGGAGAGAAAGCCTATCAGAGGTGAGGCATCTGGACTGCTTTTCCTGAGCGGACTAGAAAGGCCCAGGGTAGGCTGCCCCAAGATGGGCCCCTTTGACATGAAGATTATTCTGAGCCAAAGGAATCAATATCCTCTAGGCTCAGGGTGCCTGGGTGGCTCAGTCGGTTAAGCGTCTGCCTTTAGGTCAAGTCATGATCCCAGACTCGGGATCTAGGCCTGCGTCGGGCTCCCTGCTCAGCAGGGAGTCTGTTTCTCCCTCTGCTCCTCACCCCGGGCATGCTCTCTCCCTCAAATAAATAAATAAAATCTTTTAAAAAAAGATCTTACGGGCTCAAGAGAAACCTTTGCCCCCTGCTAAACTACATAGAAGAATCAAATCAGGGGTCCTTCTCAGAATAAGGGTTATTAACAGAGATAAATGTTATCTGAGTGACCCATCTGTATGGCAGGACAAACATCCGATTACCAAACATCTGCTCTTATCACCCTGTGAAGTTACATTCCTTTCCTCTAAAGTCCCAGACTCCTACCCCCTTCTCCTCAGTTCAGGATGACATACAGACCTCATTTTGCCTGTCTTTAGAAATTCCATGTCTGTGTGGATTCCCATACATAAGCTATTAAATTTTATTTTCTCCTGCTAATCTGTCTCATGTCAATTTGATTCTTAGCCCAGCTACAAGGACCTTTGAGGGGACAGGAATTCTTGCTCCCTGACAAGACACAGTGTCTGACCTAGAGAGGAGACTGGGAATGAAAACTGATTGTTTTTTGAATCCAGAGTCAATTACCGGTAAACAGATGATACTGGGCTTCCGGGGGCGAATCTTGTGTTGAAATCCTGGAACCAATTATTTTAAGGATAGGAAGGCATGGTGAAAAGAAATCATTGGGGAGGAAATCATTTCTTAAAACCCCAAATCACTCACACCTTTTGCCAGGCATTGTTATAGCATATCCATGTATATAATCTATACATAGATTATCTCACTTAGTTCCCATTAAAAGCCTACAAAAAAAGGGGCTATCGATAATATTCCTACTTCACAGAAAGCCAAAGCACAGAGAAACTATGTAGCTTATCAAAGGTCACAGAGCTAGTTAGAGATGAGCCAGGATTAGAACCCAGGAAGTCCTGGTTTCGGAGTCAAAACCTAAAACCACTGTGTCAACCAAAGCTGAGGTTGGCTTGGGGGCTTATACCAAACCTCCCAACACAGCGGCTGTGGACTCTCCTCTCCCAGCAACTATCTCCCGGCTGAACACAGAGTCTGAGTACCTTGGAGCGGCTCACCTGAGACTGATAGACTTTTGGAGAAGCTCTGCGGGGTGAGGTGGGGAGAGAGAGAGATGATCCCAGCTTTCAAGAATAGGATGCATTTCACACAGGGCACCAGGAAATCAGACCTAAGTCTTCCTCTCAAGATCAGTTTTCCCCTCACTGAGCACACTTAAAGAGGAGAAAATGAATTCTGCCCATTGAAAAACGGCAGACTGTAATGAAAAACAACTTTAAAGACACTTCAGCACATAAAGTCTTTGAGCTACGTCACTGGCAATGGTTTACAAGTTTATTTTCAATTTGCAGTTATGCTGAGCAGACATTTTGGGAAATGCGGCAGTAACTCCGGACGAGCGCTGCAGCATCCTCTGCTGAGCACCATCTCTATGGGAGCCGATTGTCATAGACGATCAGGGGCAGATGTACCCAGACGCGTCATCCGCAAAATGGCCAGCCAGGAGAGTTTTCCAAATTCTTTTCCTCGCCATTTTTGCTAAGTATACAATTCTAAGAAAGCAAATTTCTTGGCAAGGACTTTTTTCCCCCCCTGAAGAAAAAAGTCTACTTTGAGCAGAGCAAAGAAAGCACAGGTTTCAAGTCCATATTTGAATCCTAGCCCTGGCACTTGCCAATCAGCAGCCTTGAGCAAGTTATGCAAACCCTCTGAACTTGACTTCCTTATTTATAACAAGGGGCAAAGATTTCATTTATAAAATGGGGCAGGGGGGCGGAATTAAAAGAGATAATAGCCATTGTCTCCTTATGCTATATAAAAATAGGATTTTTTGGTTCACTATTGTGTCCCCAGCATTTAGCATATCGATGGCACATAATAGGTGCTTAATAAATAGGTGTTGAGCGAATGAATGTGTGAATAACACTATCCTTTGAAACTGACATTTAGGGACATATCAGAGCTACTTTCTTCTTTATTTCTCCCAAGGGACAAAGTGAGCTCTCCCTCTCAGCCTGTGTTCCTTTCTAAGGGGATCACTTCCCATGACTATTTACATGTCTATTATCCTAGGAATTTCTTCAAATTTGGGGGTGGGGGAGGGGGGTATTTTGTCTCCTACATCCATGTCTTCTTCTTCATTGGCTTATTCCCTTGTTTTGTAATAAATCATTTTCACTGAGCCTCCTAGAAAAGACAAATTGAAGTTAAATTTTTTAGTACTTTCATTTCTAACATGTCATTATCCTAGCCTGCTATTGATAATTAATAGGATTGGTATAGAATTCGAGTCTGAAAACTTTTCCCCTTGGAATTTTTAAGACAATTCTCCAGTGTTTCCTATAATCTGGTATTGCTTAATAAAGAAAATCTGGGAAATGTGGGGAAGTGTAAGAAAGACTGAAAGCAACAGTAATCCTACTACTCAGAGATAACCCTGTTCACATTGTGATATATAACTTGCCAGGACACACACACACACACACACATACACACACACACAAAGGCTACATTGTGTATATAGTTGCACATCTTGGTTTTGTTTAATTTTATGTCATGCTATCCTCATGTCATCATATATAACTGAGTTACTTTTAAGGCCCTTTTCAACCCTAAGGATTAATGATTCTATGACTTGTTAAGAAAAGACTGTGACATATGGATGGATTCAGTAAAAGTAGCAGACAGTTTAGGAGTTGGTTTCATTGATACAAGCATGAAATAGAACTGTGCAAAGGAAGGTAAGGTTAACTGCCTGCCAAGTGCTTTTCATTTAGGGACACAGAAGCTTCTCAGTGAGTATAAGGGAATCAAAGACATATTACAGATGAGGCTCAATAAATTATCTGAGTATAACCTACAGTCAGGAAAAGCATGGTAGGATGGTGAAAAGGGCTGAGCAGGGCCTCCTGGGAAGAACATCCTGTGCAGCCTTTAGGATGAAAAGGGACCATATATAAGCAAAGTGCTCAAGGCCCCAAATGGGAGACAGGTGACCAGTGCCAGTTTCAAAGGCTTGCAATTAAAGATGACAAGCAATGAGAGCACACGTTTGCCTAACTGAACACACAAAGTCTCCGGCACCGTAAGAGCACATCACCTACGTGAGGTTCAAAAAGAAATGGAGAGAAGTACAGAAGAGGTAAAGGAAAATAGAGCAAGTAGCTAGGGATGGAAACATGGTATGCAGAGACGAGGGCTCCAGCTGAGGACAGAAACAAGAAGCCTCATACAGCAAAGACATCTTCATGGTGTGGACTTCTGGGTTGTGATAGCAGGACCAAAACACCCTTCTCATGTTTTCCACTGCAGTAAAAATAAAGGGTTACAATGAGTTGTGGCAGCACTGAAAATCAGAAATAAATATCAACAATCAGATGCTCTGAAAGGAATTTCTACTAGACAAAGCCCAGGTGAGGCCGTGTGGTTAAAATTACAGTGGCAAGCAAATACTTCAGCATGTGAGACACAGCAGCTTGTCTGTACAGGAGGGTGGGAGAGAGGAGTGGAGGGAGTGAGGGAGACTCCTCCCCATCCCTCTTGTCCCGTGTGGATCCTGACCTCAAAGACGTAAGTCCTAAGATGGAGAGTAAAGCACGCGTGCGTGCACACACGTGTGCACGTTTACAGGAACCTCAGGGATACCTCTTTCCCCATACACTCAGAGATACTGTACAGTGCACAGAGAACATGGTAAAAGCAGACAGGTGGTAGATGACGTTGTCACATGTGATCAGGCTTCAAGCAGAGATATAAACAGGAAGCTTCATGGAGTAATGTACTCTGGGGATTGTATTTGTCATGTTTCCGCTTGAACTGTCAGAGAAAATTCAAGAGTAAATGTTCAGACAACTTCTAATATGAAAGGACAAATTGCTTTCTATGAATCGGAAGAGCAGGAAGCAATAGACAACCCTTCCTTAGTTCCAGAGAGCTGCGTTAAATCACATCTGTCAGAGTGGGCCCTGGCTAGTCCTCACAAGTCAACATCTGCCAGGGAGTCTCCATGTGGAAGGCAAGGGAGCCATTATTCCCAGCCGGCTGTACTGACAGATTTATCTTCTACGGAATGTAAAACCTAAAAGAAGCAAAAAGGTGCCATGGATTTGAAGAGGGGAGGGGAAATCTTTCATAGAAAACAAAAGAAAAAATTAGAAAGCACTTATGGAAATACCTTGCTTTATTGTGCTCTGCAGATATTGCAATGGATCACACACTGTTTCACATTGTTGTGGCAAACCTGTATACATCAGGTCAACTCTATAGACGCCACTTTCCCAACAGCGTTTGCTCACATCGTGTCTCTGTGTCACATTTTGGTAATTCTCACAATTTTTCAAACTTTTTCATTATTATTATCTTTGTTATGCTGATCTGTGATCAGTGATGTTACTACTGCATTGGTTTGGGGGCACTGCAAACCACACCCTTATAAGACAGCGAAGCTAATCAATAAATGTTTTGTGTGTTCTGACTGCAGCACCCACTGAACATTCCCCTGTCTCTCTCCCTGTCCTCAGGCTTCCCTATGCCCTGAAGCACAACAATATGGAAATAGACCAATTACTAACCCTACAACGGCTTCTAAGTACTCAAGTGAAAGGAAGAGTTGCACGTCTCTCACTTTAAATCAAAAGCTAGAAATGACTAAGCTTAGTAAGGAAGGTGTGTTGAAAATGGTCACAGTCCCAAAGCTAAGCCTCTTATCCCAAGTTGTGAATGCAAAGGAAAAGTTATTAAAGGAAATTAAAAGGGCTACTCCAGTGAACGCATGAATGATAAGAAAGCAAAACAACCTTATTGCTGATATGGAGAAAGTTTTAGTGGTCTGGATAGAAGATCAAACCGGTCACCACATTCCCATAAGCCAAAGCCTAGTCCAGAGCAAGACCATAACTCTCTTCAATTCTCTGAAGGCTGAGAGAGGTGAGCAAGTTGCAGAAGAAAAGTTGGAAGCTAGCAGAGTTGGTTCCTGAAGTTTAAGGAAAGAAGCCAGCTCTATAACATATAAGAGCAAGGGGAAGCAGCAAGTGATCCAGAAGATCTAGCTAAGATAATTAAAGAAGGTAGATACACTAAACAACAGATTTTCAATGTAGACAAAACAGCCTTCTTAGAATATGCCATCTAGGACTTTCACAGCTAGAAAGGAAAAGTGAGGGCCTTTGAAGCTTCAAAGCTTCAAAGGACAGGCTGACTCTCTCATTAGCAGCTGGTGACTTTAAGTTGAAGCCAATGCTCACTTACCAGTTGGAAAATCCTAGGGCTCTTAAGAATTATTCTAAATCCACTCTGCCTGTGCTCTATAAATGGAATAACAAAGCCTAGATGACAGCACATCTATTTACAACATGGTTTACTGAATATTTTAAGCCTACTCTTGAGAACTACTGTTCAGAAAAGAAGATTCCTTTCAAAATATTACTGCTCCTTGACAATGTACTTGGTCACCCAAGAGCTCTGATGAAGATGAGACAATGAGGTGAATGTGGTTTTCATGCCAGCTAACACGGCATCCATTCTACAGCCCAAGGATCAAGGAGTTAATTCAACTTTTGAGCTTTATTATTTAAGAAAAACATTTCATAAGGCTATAGCTTCCATGTATAGTGATTCCTCTGATGGATCTGGGCAAAGTAAATTGAAAACTTTTTGGAAAACTTCACCAGAAGATGAATGATTCACAGGAAGCAGTCAAAATATCAACATTAACAAGAGGTTGGAAGAAGTTGATTCCAACCCGCATGGAGGACTCTGAGGGTTTCAAGACTTCAGTGAAGGAAGTAGCTGCAGATGTGGAAATAGCAAGAGAACTAGAAGAATAGCCTGAGGATGGACAGAATTGCTGCAAGGTCAGGATAACTTGAGCAGATGAGGAGTTGCTTCTTGTGGATGAGCAAAGAAGTTGGTTTCTTGAGATGGAATCTACTCCTGATGAAGTTGCTGTGAAGACTGTTGAAATGACAACAAAGGACTTAGAATATTCATACATTTAGTTGATAGAGCAGTGTCGGGGTTTGAGAGGATTGATTCTAATTTGAAAGAAGTTCTGTAAAATGCTATCAAAGAGCGTCACATGCTGCACAGAAATCATGAGAGGAAGATACAGCCTACAGTACAGTGTAAACATAACTTTTACATGCACTGGGAAGCCAAAAAATTTGACTCACTCTATTGCAATATTCACTTTATTGCAGTGGTCTGTAACTAAATCTGCAATATCTCCAAGTTGTGCCTGTACTTTGTGTTTTCCTATGTGTTTTTATGAATCAAGAGATGATAGAGAAAATAAGCTCAAATATAGAATTATTTGAAATGATCAGCCTTAAAAAAAGGGTCATATAACACATACACACACACACACACACACACAAACCAAGACACTAAAAGTATAATAGTATATTAAAACCTACAATGAAATTACTAAAGAGCAGAGGTGATATTAGAAAATTAGGAATCAATGATTTGAAAGACAGAATGTGAGGGAAGAAGATAAAGTGAAGTCTTTGGATAAGAAATATTTCATAGAGAGAGGCCAAGGGCTACAGAAGCGACATATGAAGGACAGTGCTCCTGAAAAATAGCCAGGAGGAATTGAAGCAGAACATGAGAGCAGGGAACCTTGGTGGCTAAGAACATGGGCCCTTGCATCAACAGGCATAGATTCAAACTGATTAGGTTGAAAAAATTGTTCAACTATTTTAATCTTGGGATTATCATCTATAAAATGGGAACACAATCATTCCTACTTGATATGGTGGTTTGGGGAGTTAAAGCTTTGTGCAAGACACCAAGGAAGAATTCCAAAATAGCTAAATTTGTGGGGAAAAAATCCTTACCTAGGCATGTCTTGATTTGTGTTTAATTTCAAGAGTGGTTTTTGTTCTCTTGTATTTTCTATTTTCTGATTAGTAATGGTAGTTTTGGGTTTGTTTGTTTGTTTGTTTGTTTTGTTTCCTGGATGAAGGAAAAGAGGAATCCCACAATTAGGAAAATAGAAAAATATGTTCCTTTCAAAGGAAGAATCACTCTGATTTCAGTCCTTTCCTATGTTAAAGAAGAGATCATGATGTGCCAATATCCATGGGGATTTCCTTTTTTCATCTTTATCCAAATTTAATTCAGGAAATGAATAAATACTTAGATTTTTAGAGAAACTATTCAAGTTTGATTATTTTGTTCCCAGTCCCCTCCTCAGCCCACTCCATAACCACTATATCCCACTAGTGCTATAACAAATGATCACAAACTTAGCACAGTAAAACAATGCAAATTTATTACCTTACAGTTCTACAGGTCAGAAGTTCTACCCAGGTCTCATTGGGCTAAAATCAAGGTGTTGGAAAGTCTGCATATCTTCTGTAAATTCTCGAGAAGCATTTGTCTGCTTGCCTCTTCCAGCTTCTAGAGGCTCCTGCATCCTTGGACTACGGCCTCCTGCCTCCTTCTTCAAAGCCAGCAACAGTAGGTAGCATCTTTCTGACATCACATCACTCTAATTTCCTCCCCTGCTTCTCTCTTCCCCTTTTAAGAGCCCTTGTGATGATAAGGAACTCACAAGATAATCCAGAATAACCTCTCTATCTTAAATTCAGCTGATTAGTAACCTTAATTCCCCCTTGCCATGTAAAGTAACATATTCACAGGTTCCAGATATCAGGATGAGGACATCTTTTGGGGGGGGGGCATTATTCTGCCTACCACAGCCAATAAACAGGCTTTATCAGTAAAAAGAAACATTTTTGAACACTGAGAATGGAGCCTGCAAGAGGGCCTTTCTTTCCCATCAGATACACAGCCTCCTCTACTAAGAAGTAAGTGACTGATTTGGGGGCCATATATATCAACATCATCTACTCACTGTTTTGGTTTTTGGGGTTTTTTTTTGATGAATTAGTAATACATTCTTAGAGTTTAAAAAGAGAAGATTTTAAAAAACTATCTAGTGAAAAATATCCCTCCTAATGCTGGTTCCCACATCTGTCTGTTCAAAACTTCTACGCACTTACAACTCCATTGACACGTTCCTGTGTATACTATATTGTTTGTGCATATTCAAGCAATTACAGATACATCTAAGTTTTTTGACCCATTTTTTTAACCTCATAGTTTCTATACTCTGTACCATATTTTCCTTATTGTGGTAAAAACATATGCCATAACATTTACCATCTTAGCCAATTTCTAAGTATACAGGTTAGTAGTGTTAGATACAGGTTAGTAGCGTTAGGTACAGTCACATTGTTGTGCAACCCATCTCCAGAACTTTTCATCTGGTAAAACTGAAACCCTGTACCCGTTAAACAACAACTACCCATTCCCCCTTTCTCTAGTCCCAGGCAACTACCATTCTACTTTCTGTTTCTATGAATTTGACTACTCTAAGTATCTCATATAAGTAGAATCAGTATTTGTTTCTTTGTGACTGGCTTATTTCGTTTAGCATACTGCCCTCAAGTTTCATCCATGCTGTAGTATGTGTCAGAATTTTTTTTCAAGGCTGAATAATATTCTATTGTATGTATACACATACAACCACATTTTGTTTATCCATTTATCCCTGGAGGGATACTTGGGTTGCTTCCACCTGTTGGCTATTGTGAATAGTGCTATTATGAATATGGATGTACAATGTACCATGATGTTTTCATCTTATCAGTGTTATAACTTGGAGATCTTTGCATATTACATATGAAGAGCTTTTCATTTCTTTCTTTCTTTTTTGAAAAATAATATCATAATATTTTGTTATATTGATGGACCTCTATAGAGCTAATACATTGAAGAACATCTGTATGCTTTCCACTTAGCAGAGTTTTCAAGGTGAAAAATTTATCCTCAAAAATCTATTCATATTCAAGTTGTCTTTCTTAGAAGTCATCAAAAAGAAGAGATTCCTAGGTGTTTTGACTGAATTTCTCTGATAAAATTAGATATATTTGAGTTAATCTGGAGATGAATAAAAATATTGAACTCAGGATTGGAAAAATCTGGACAGTTAGCATTGAAAATGTTTAAACAAAGGATTAAGTAAGATAATTGTTATAATATGGCTATATAACTAAACACATGTTTTAAAAATAAAAATTAAGACACAGTACTAAGTTAATAATGATTTAAAAATAATCTGAATGAAAGTTTAGATATTATAACACTAGAATACATTTTCATAAAATGAGGGGAAATTAAAATTTGCTAAATTCCTTAGCCTGTATAGACAAGTGTCAAAGATCTTTATGTTTTTTGTGTTTGACAATTCAAGAAATACGAATTAAAACATGTTCAACATAAAGATTACCAGTAATAGAGTTTAAAATTATATGAATGCATTACAAGTTATCAGAGAATAATGACACTTTCCACTTGAAATCCTTGGGCAGAGGGAGAAGAAAAGGCAAGAGCATTGAGAAAAATATCAAAGCACCCTCAGAAGGTGAGGTTGGAACTCAAGGAATCAAAAAAAAAAAAATGAGTGAGGTTAAAGGAAATCTTAACCAAATAAATAAAAATAACTAAACTGGAAAAATAATACAAACAGGGTAAGGAAGTTCAGAATTGGAAAATACCATATTTGACAAGAGAGACAAAGAAGTTTATTGGATACAAGGAAACTAGAGACAGATTTGCATCTACTCCAAATGGTATAATAGGAAAAGAAGAGTCTAGGAGGCTTATTCCTGGGTAAAGTTTTGGATTATCAGTCAGATACTGGAAGATCCAAGAGACCTGTATCAGAAAGAGAATGCACAGGTATGAACTGGGAAGGACACAGATGGGATTTGCAAAATGCATGCACATACCCCAAAGATACATAAGAAGAAAGTTATTTGAAGCTCTGCCATGCTTTCTGCATACAAGAAAGATAGCATAAGGATTCCACCACCTTGAGAAAAATGGGAACAAAAGTAACCTCCAAAGTTAAGTATTTAAAACCAGTGTGTAAGATACACATTTAGGAGAGGACGTTATTTTTAGATATCTACTTTGAGTCCAAAATAAAATCACATAAGAAGAGGTTGGCTAGTAGCATTGATGCAATTAATTTGCAAGGTAGGAGAGAAGTCATAAAATGTAAGTGAAAGGCATATTCTTTTTTTTTTTATGATCCTATGAAAATAACCAAAACTAATTTATTAAAAGCTGGAAATTCAATTAAAATTTATATGGAAGAGGAGCAAATTCCTTATAATAGTAATATTTCAGAACTGAAGGCCCCTCAAAGAACATTCTATTCTACTGCTATATTAGAAAAGGAATATGTAAGACAATCCGTGAGGAATAACGAAGAGGCAAAAAGCAAATCAGCCTTTAAAGAGACAATAGTGGCTGCCAACATCAAAAACCTTCCAGTTTCTCAAAGGAAAAAGTGAAAACAAAGGCTTGGAGAGCTGAATTAGATATTCTTATCTGCAAATGAATTTTATGTGTATAAATAGAAGAAAATAGATGAAGAAATATAGAAGAAAATATTCTTTAAATAGAAGGCATTCTTGGGCGCCTGGGTGGCTCAGTCGGTTAAGCGACTGCCTTCGGCTCGGGTCATGATCCTGGAGTCCCGGGATCGAGTCCCGCGTCGGGCTCCCTGCTCGGCAGGGAGTCTGCCTCTCCCTCTGACCCTCCCCCCTCTCATGCTCTCTATCTCATTCTCTCTCTCATATAAATAAATAAAATCTTAAAAAAAAAATAGAAGGCATTCTTGTTTATAGATTTTGGCAAAAAGAGAAAAGGAAAGACAGAAGGCAAACAAAAACAAATGCTTTTACATTTAGACATCTGAGAATAAAGAGAAAGAGTTACAAGCCAAAGAAATCCATGCTTTCAGCTGGCATAGAAGGAGAATCCACAGATGACATGGGAGGTCACCGGCCACAGGGGAGCAGGCGGGGATAAGACCTGGAGCTGTGAGGGTTACCACCGTGTCATGGACAGCTTCGGCCAGGAGGAATACAAGGACTGATGGGCCAAGGCAGAGGCACAGGTGAACGGAGCCTGCTATTTTCATGATCTGATCTTCCAGTTGCTATCTTTAAAAAATTTTTTTTCCTAGCAATGCTCGAAGACCCAGAAGCTAGAGAGAGAGATTGGAATGAGTTGCCAACATGCCCCTGGGATTTCCCCCAGAACAGGATTTCAAAATAACTTTTGCCACGCTCCTTCATGCAGCCCACTTCATTAGAACTGATGGGTGAGGTTGCCAGGACTGACGGCTCCCTCGCTCCTGGCTCCAGACTCTGTAGTTTGGGAAACAATCAGCCCCAGAAGTCATCAGAATAGGCACCTGCTTCCTTGGAATTATGACTGGGAAGTATCCCAACCTGAAATATTTCCCACAGTCTCTGAAACCCCCGTCAGAGGCTCATCATTTAGATCTGGGAGGTGGCTTTGCCTAGTTTTACACATGCTCTTCTTATGACCTAGAAAGCTCCTCTCTCCTCTCTAATATGTCTGACCAAGGCCTACTTATCCTCTATAGATTAGCTTCCTGTCATTCCTTAAGGAAGTCATTCTGAATACTCTTCACAGCACTTCACATCTGTAATTATACATCTGTGTACAAAATGAATAAAATTTGAAAATTTTGCCTGATTATCAAAATGAGAACCATATATATTTGATCACTAATGAATCTTCAGTATAAAGCAAAGTACTTTGCAATAAATACTGAATATATAAATGAATGAGTGAATGAATGAATGAAGATATAGATACCCTCAGAGAAGTAATACTTTAAAGCAGTGGTTCTCAAAGTGTGGTCCCTGGAAGAGCAGTATCTTCATCATCTAAGAATCTCAGACCCTGCCTCAGACCTACAAAATGGGGGTTGAGCCCAGCCATCGGTACGTTTACAAACTCCTCAGATGATGTTGATATATGCTCAAATTTAAGAACCACACCTTAAATAAGTCTTCATCAGCTTTTTGCTTTATGGAAGGAAATACGGACTCAAACGCCTACAGAAATCAATGACAGTTGCATAAATGAGTGACATAAAGGGAACAGGTGTAAAACAATAAGGAGTAGTGGAGACTGTAGCAAAATAGAGAGCAAGAGCACATGCCCCACCTAAAGAGGTGAGCTCCAAGTGACATCACCAATATAGCAGAGTGGGAGACCCCACCTTGGTTCCTCCAACAAAGAACAACAATTAGCTATCCATGAACAAAAATAGCTCTGGGAGAGTTCAGGGGTCCACTTAAAAAACTTCAACACAGCTGGGCAAAAAAAACAAAACAAAAAACCCCTGAGAATGACCACATAAAAGGAGTAAAAATTATTTCATTTTGCCTGCATCTGCCCATCCTCTAGGCTGACACAGCTCAGCACCAAGAGGGAACTCCTCTCACTAGGAAAAGAAAAGTGGGGTGAGCAACCACTTCCCCAGCATTTGACGCTCTACAAGGAAGGACCCACTTCAGTCTCACCCCATCTAGAGACTGGCATAGCTGAGATCTAGAAATGGCTGGGCACAAAGAAGAAGGGCAGGGGCTACCAATGTCAACCTCTTGGTGGGAGCGACCCTAGTTCCCAGTGGCCTTCTTTGCAGAGGACCATCGCAGCCTTCACTGCTGAGATTCTCAACAGCACTCATGGATGCTGTGGACTCTCCCAGCTGTCATCGCTGAAGATCCCATCAGAGAGCCCAAAAGACTGCTCTGCAGTGGATCTCAACAGCTTCTACTGCTGAGGAGACCAACAGCGAACACAGCTGCTGCAGACCCCTTGCAGCTCTCACTGCTGACGGCCCCATAGATTTTTGTGTTTGCAGACTCCAGCTGCCTGAGGTCCTCCTTGCTCTCCACCCTGGCCAGAGCCACCCCAGTCGACATCACTCTGAACAGCCTAGGCCTGCGATCCAACGAAGCCACCCCACCCACTGCTAGCCACAGCTTCTGCAACTGTGTGTGTGCACAAGTCCAGCCGGGACCATGCACCTGCTCTGGCCACCGGAGCCAGCCCAGACTCTTGTCACTGGCCTGTACTGCTACAGGGGCTTACAGCTAAACCCTGATGCCTCCCACCTGCATGCCACCAGCCCCAACTCCGATTACTGGCCCCCACTGCCGTGCATGCACCTGAGGTTAGTCCTTGCAGCCACCTGAGTACACAACAACGGCCTAGGGCCCTGCTGCATCCATACTTGGCTTCAGCCCCTGCCACTGGCCGCTGCCCTTGCCACTGTGCATGTGCCTGCTGCCACCCTGCCCCCACACAAGCACCTGCAGCCAGCTCCCACCGTCGATTATGTGCACCCCTAGCTCTGGCCACCAACGCCACCTGCCCTGGTTCCACAGCATGAAATTTGGAGGTGCTGCTGAGAGCCCCAACAGCTCTTGTATCCACTGGCAACCCCCTACGGCTCTTGCCAACAAGGATTGCTGATGTCACAGATCACAGCTGCCTGAGCCAACAATTCACCATTTCCCCCCAGATCCAGACCAACCACAGGCCCCCACACTTGGTGCCCCACACCAGTAGACCTGAGGCCACAGCATGCTCCAGCATGCCCCTACCCACAAATGAAGATCTTTCCTTACCAAAGTCAATTATAAAGTCTAGAAGAGGTGACTGCTGCTTCAAATGTGCAAACTCCTATGCAAGGCTACAGAGATCACAAGGAATCAGACCAATGTGACACCACCCAAAGGAAAACAAAAAACTTCCAGTAACCACAAAAAATGGAGATCTATGAAATGCTCAACAAAGAATTCAAAATAACTATTCTAAAGAAGCTCAGAGAACCACAAGAGAAATGGATAAACAATTTAACAAAATCAGGCAAACAGTACAAGAACAAATGAGAAGTTCAACAAATACAAAATATAAAAAGGAACCAAACAGAAATTTTGGAGCTGAAGAACACAATGCGTGAACTAAAAAAAATGAGAACTTGCCACTTGCCCTCTGACCCGCTGCCGAACACCAGTGCATTCTGTGCCCCCCGACCATACCCACCGGCGTGTCCTGGCCACCTACCTGAAAATGTTCACTGCCAGCCTCCTGACCATGTGCGCCGGGGCCGAAGCGGTGCACAGCTACTACCAGCCGGACCTGACAATACCTGAAATTCCACCAAAGCCTGGAGAGCTCAAAACGGAGCTTTTGGTACTGAAAAAAAGACAACATGAACCTCAAGTTTCTCAACAGTAGAAACCTCAAAATACTTAACTCTGCCAAGAACTCCATGAATAATATTATAAGTATTAAATATAGGGCACCTGGGTGGCTCAGATGGCTAAGCGTCTACCTTCGGCTCAGGTCATGATCCCAGAGTCCTGGGATCCAGTCCCGCATCGGGCTCCGGCTCAGCGGGGAGCCTGCTTCTCCCTCTGACCCTCTCCCCTCTCATGCTGTTTCTCTCTCGCTCGCTCTCTAAAAAATAAATAAAATCTATAAGTATTAAATATATATTTTTAAAGTTTATTGAGTCAAACTGGTTGTCTGCAAGAGGTGCCCAGGTGTTAACTGATGCATTGAGATTTAATTATGGATTGACCAGTGTTTCTTGAAAACTGCCAAAGTTTATGTCATCAGCTTTTTGAATGTTATTTGAATAGATACTTAGTCTTGGATATCATGTGAGACAGAATATTTACAGTGTTTCCTATAATTAAATTTTGGGTTAATTCTGGTTTATTTCTCTGAATAAGCTTGACTATCATGGTTTATTTCTGGTTTATTTCTCTAAATAAGCTTGACTATCATGGCAAATGGGAATTATGAATTAACAATAATAAAAGTGTCATTGACAACGAAAAAAAAAATGAGAACTTAAGTAGGAAACCCAGTCAAGCAGACGAAAGAATCAGTGAGCTCTAAAACAGGTCATTTGAGATTATCCAGTCAGGGGAGAAATAAAGAAAAAGAATGAAAGGGAATGAAGAAGGCCTATATATGACTTATAGGACACAATCAAGCAAAACAAAAGTCACATTATGGAAGTCCCATAAGGAAAAGAGAGAGAGAAAGGGACAGATAGCTTGTTTAAAAGAATAATGGCTAAGAACTTCCCAAATCTGAGGAACGATGTCAACAACCAGGTACATGAAGTTCAAATGTCTCCAATCAGGTTAAACCAAAAAAGACTTCACCACGATACATTAGAGTAGCACTGTCAAAAATCAAAGACAAAGAGAATTTGAAAGCAGCGAGAGAAGAAGCTCATCATATAAAAGAGAGTCCCTCATAAGACTATTAGCAGATTTCTCAGCACATACTTTGCAGACCAGTAGCAGAATATATTTTTCTCAAGTGCACATGGAACATTCTCCAGGATAGATCGTATGTTAGGCCACAAAACAAGTCTTACAAATTTAAGAAGCTTGATTGAAATCATATCACATATCTTTTCCTACCACAATGCTATGAAACTAGAAATCAATAACAGGAAGAAACATGGAGAAGTCACAAATATGTGGAGATTGAATAACACATTCCTGAACAACCAATGTGTCAAAGAAGATATCAGAGGGGATATTTAAAAATATCTTAAGACAAACAAAAATGGAAATACAACATACCAAAACTTAAGAGATGCAGCAAAAGCAGTTGTAAGAGGCTAGTTTATAGTGATAAATGCTTGCATTAAGAAAAAAGAAAGATCTCAAATAAACAGCCTAACATTATACCTTAAGGAGAAAAATAAGAACAATCTAAGTCAAAAGTTAGTAGAAGGAAGGAAATAACAAAAATTAGAAATAAATGAAATAGAGATTAGAAAGACAATAGAAAAATACCAATAAAACTAAGATTTGGGTTTTGAAAAGATACATAGAACTGATAAATCTTTAGCTAGACTAACTATAAAAAAGGAAAGAAGACTCAAATAAAATCAAATAAAACAGGAGACACTACAACTGATACCACAGAAATACTAAGGATAGTAATAACAATAAGTCACTTTGAACAATTAAACACCAACATATTGGGTAACCTAAAAGAAATGGATAAATTCTTAGAAACATACAACCTACCAGGACTGAATCATGAAGAAATACAAATTTGGACTGTAAACTAATAACAAGTAAAAAGATTGAATCCACTAATCAAAGTCCCTCAACAAAGAAAAGTCCAGGCCATATTGCTTCCTGGAGAAATCTATCAAACATTTAAAGAAGGATTAATAGTAATCCTTTTCAAACTCTTCCAAAAAATTTAAGAGGAGGGAACACTTCCAAACTCATAAGGCCAGCATTGCCAGACAGGGACATTGTGCGGAAAAAAAATTATACGCCAATATCCCTGATGAACTTAGAGGCAAAAGTCCTCAGCAAAATACCAGCAAACTGAATTCAACAGTACATTAAAAGGATCATATACCATGATGGAGTAGGATTTATCCTTAAGATGCAAAGATGGTTCAATGGATGCAAATCAGTAAATATGATACACCACCTTAATAGAATAAAAGATAAAATTCATATGATCATTTCAATAGATGCAGTAAAAGCATTTAAAAAATTTCAACATCCTTTCATGATAAAAAGAAAAAAACACTCTCAACAAAGTGGGTAATAGAAGAACAGACCTCAAATAATAATGATCATATATGACAAGCCAACAACTGACCGACACCATGCTCAATGGTAAAATCCTAGAAGCTTTTCCTTCAAGATCAGGAACAAGACAAGAGCACCCACTCCTACTGTACTAGAAGTCCTAGTCAGGGCAATTAGACAAGATAAAGAAAAGTTATCCTTGAAAAGGAAGAGGTAAAACTGTCTTTTTGCAGAGGGCATGACCTTCTATATAGCATTCTCAAAGACTCTAGCAAAAAAACTGTTAAAACATGTTAATAAATGTAATATTTATTCATAAATAATAAACAAAACTATTAACAAATTAATTCCATAAAGTTGCAAAATACAAAATCAACATGCAAAAACCAGTTATATTTCTATACACTTGCAGTGAAATATCCAAAAAATACATTAAGAAAAAAATCCCATTTACCATAGCATCAAAAAGAATAAAATACTTAGGAATAAATTTAACCAAAGAGATGAAAGATCTGTACATTGAAAACTATAAAACACTGATGAAAGAAATTGAAGATGACACAAATAAATGGAAAGATAACCCATGTTCATGGATTAGAAGAACTAACACTGTTGAAATGTCCATTCCACCCAAAGAGATCTAAATATTCAGTGCAATCCCTATCAAAACTCCAATGGCATTTTTCACAGAAACAGAACAAACAGGGGCATCTGGGTGGCTCAACTTGTTGAGCATCCAGCTCTTGGTTTTGGCTCAGGTCATGACCTCACAGTCCTGGGATGGAGCCCCACATTAAGCCCAATGTAGATGAACATGGAAGACAGGTTCTATGTGAAATAAGCCAGACACAGAAAAGCAAATGCAACATGGTCTCATTTATATGTGGAATCTCAAAAAAAAAAAGAAAAAGAAAAAAAAATTGAACTCCTACTAACAGAAGTAGAATGGGAAAAGTAGTGATATTGATCAAAGAGTACACACTTTCAGTTACAAGATGAATATGTTCTGGAGACCTAATTATGCAGCATAGTGTCTATAGTTAATAATAATAATAATAATAATATTGTATTCTTGAAATTTGCTAAGAAAGTAGATTTCAAGTTTTCTCACCCCACACACAAAGGTAACTATGGGAGATGATGGATAGTTTAATTCGTTTCATGTGGTAAACATTGCACAATGTATACATGAATCAAAACATCACATTGTGTACATTAAATATCCATAATTTTTGTCAAAAATAAATAAGAATTTAAAAAAATTAAAGAGAAGAGGTGACCTGCTCTTCTGCAGGACTCTAAGTTCTATAGGCCAAAATTTTCAGTTTTCCAAGAGATTCTGCCACATGAATTTTGAGGTGACATTTACTAATTATTAACTACATATAGGCCTCATGAAATAAATCTGTCTGACAAAATGCAGCCTGTCGGCAGTGTTTGCTTTAGGGGTCTTCTAAGGCAACACGATGCTTGAGATTTATTGCTGGGAACCGCAAACAGGGCCAAATAGGAGACAAGACAGTAACAATCTGCCTACTTGATATTTTTTTCTAGGATTGACCCTGGTTCTAAGACAAAAAGAAGGAAGTATCTGGTTTTATCAATAAGGTCAGTTTTATCTCAGTCTAGTAGTGGACTTGATATAAAAACCTAATCAATACAGTACTTGCTTTAAGAACTCTCTGGGGAATTGGATATAGAAACTTACCAGGAGGAAGGAATATAATACATTTAGAACAAAATTATAGGTTTTTACTCTGAACATCACCTCAACCCCGAATTACACTGAGAGAAGTTGAAATTAATGGTTTGAGGGATTGCATTTTGTTTCATCTAGTTTCTTTTTTAGACAGTTCTTTGTCGTTGTGGTTATGCATTTGCCCAGACCTTTATGGAAATAGCCACATCCGTAGAAACAACAATCAAAATAACACAAAACACAAGCAAAAACCAAACCAAAAACCAAAAAAATACACACTGCAAGTGCTGTCATGCCACTCCTCCCAAAATTAGAAATATAACCAAAGCACCAGCAAACTTCATTTCAGCCTCCAAAGCTGACAAATGAAGCATTTAATCAAAGAGAAGTCCTGCCTGAGATATAAAACACAAATCTTGGGAGTTTTTTATAGAGATTGGTTCAGAGAAATGGTTTTAATTTCTTAGGCTTTATAATGATAGCTTGTGTCTCCACATCAACTGATAAAAGGACAACAAAAACTCAAAGGAATTCTCTTAAAATCCACGCAAAAAAAACTAATGAGACATTTAAATTACCCATTGAAGGAACTGAAAAGCAAAATTGACAGGTTTTTAGTCAAAAAAATGTTCCTGTCCCCCCAAGTAAACAAAGACTAGTGGGGAATAAAAGGAAGAAAAAGTACATCCTGTTCTCCTGGGAACTATTCTGTGAGGAATTCTTGGGAATGAGGGGCTGCAGAACCCTCTAGGTAAAATGAGGCTACAAGCGTTGGGCCTGATGGAAAACGGGGACCCTAGAAGGGGAATAAATCACCCCACCCTGTTTCAGGCAATCAGACAGAAGCCTCCAGGAGAGAATGAGGACAGTGACTGAGTTCCTTCAGGTACCAGAGTCTCAAGGACTCTCCTCAAGGAAAACTATATATCTTCTAGAACTCTGCCAGAATAATGAGTGAGTATGACACATATTAAGGAGGCCTATTATTAACTGCTGCCAGGATTTTGGTGGCAAATAATAAGACAATCAGCTTTTTTTTTTTTCTATTTCATTTTTAGGTAAAAAAAATCACAGTTTTTAGAGATTATAAAAATATGTGTAAATGTTAAAACTTAAAATATAGAAAAGCACAAAGAAGAAACTTAAAACCAGTGCCAGTGACAAAAACTGTTAATATTTTATACATATTTTCCAGTATTCATATAGCTTTATTATATGGATACATAGGTATAAAGACATGGGAAAGTATGTAGATTTGGGGATCAAACTACACCATCTATTTGGTAACTGGCTTTATCAGAATATATTTCATATAGCATACAAAATATCCTTGTATTTTAAACATTTTGTTAAGCCATTAAATATTTTTATTCAATCTGATCATAGTGTTGTTACATTATTACATATTTGGGTGATGAATAATTAATTTAATTAATTTACATATTTGAGGGATGAATAATTAATTTACTA
Organism: Neomonachus schauinslandi; assembly: GCF_002201575.2. Lineage (NCBI taxonomy): Eukaryota > Metazoa > Chordata > Mammalia > Carnivora > Phocidae > Neomonachus > Neomonachus schauinslandi. Next base: position 129,869,013 of record NC_058405.1, read on the forward strand.
TTTTTAAAAAGACACAGCAAGGATATAAAGAATTTACAGAAGAAAATCCAAATTAAGTACATGAAGAGATGCTCAGCCTCACTCATTTTTTTAATTTTTTTTAAGATTTTATTTTTTTAAGATTTTATTTATTTATTTATTTAAATGACAGAGAGAGAGAGAGAGAGAGAGAGGGAACACAAGCAGGGGGAGTGGGAGAGGGAGAAGCAGGCTTCCTGCCAGGCAGGAAGCCCGATGCGGGGCTCAATCCCAGGACCCTGGGATCATGACCTGAGCCGAAGGCAGTCACTTAACAAACTGAGCCACCCAGGTGCCCCTCACTCATTTTTTTTTTTTTTTAGAGAGAGCAAGAGGGTGGTAGTGGGGGAAGGACAAAGGGGGAGAGAGAGAGAGAGAGAGAGAGAGAGAGAGAGAATACTGAGCAGGCTCCATGCCTAGTGCCTGACCTGGGGCTCAGTCTCATGACCCTGTGATCATAACTTGAGCCAAAATCAAGAGTTGGATGCTTAACTGACTGAGCCACCCAGACACCACCCAACCTCACTCATAATAAAAGAACTGTAGAGCCAAAATATCTACTAGTGTTTCTAATTCTGGTTCTACCTCTTACTAGTCGTATGACCATATGCAATTTACTTAGCTTCAATGTGCCTCAGTTTTCATATCAATAAATTGGGAACAGTAGTAGAACCTTTCTCTTAGGGAAGTTATGAGTATTAAATATGTTGATATTTGTAAAATGCTTATAACAATATCTGGCACATACTAAGAGCCATATAAATGTTATAAAAATTAAATAAATGCAAATTTATGGTGGTATGCCATTGTTTTGCCTATCAGATATGCAAAGGTTAAAGAATTTGTTAATGCATTGTGTTGATGAGGGTATGAGGAAATAGGCATTCTCATACATTGCCAAACTCCATGGAAGGCAATTTGGCCAGATGTATCAAAATTGCAGGGCATACAAATCTTGTGAACAAATCTTACCTCTACGAATTTATTGTACATATATATATACTCCCCTGTGAACAAAGTGAGACAAATACAAGGTTTTTCATTGCAGCAGTGTTTGTAATAACAAGTGATTGGAAACAACCTATGTATTTACCAATAGAGAATGGGTTAAAGAAATCATTATGCATCCATATGAAATGCTGCCTTAAAAAAAAAAAAAAGCAGCAGCTTCCTTTAAAAACTGGCATGAATGAAAACTAACGTATTTTTTTAAATTTTATTATGTTATGTTAATCACCATCATTAGTTTTTGATGTAGTGTTCCATGATTCATTGTTTGTGTATAACACCCAGTGCTCCATTCAATATGTACCCTCTTTAATATCCATCACCAGGCTAACCCATCCCCCCACCTCCCTCCCTCCTAGAACCCTCAGTTTTTTTCTCAGAGTCCATAGTCTCTCATGGTTCATCTCCCCCTCTGATTTGCCCCCCTTCATTTTTCCCTTCCTACTATCTTCTTTTTTTTTAACATATAATGTTTGTTTTAGAGGTACAGGGCTGTGATTCAACAGTCTTACACAATTCACAGTGCTCACCATAGCACATACCCTCCCCAATGTCTATCACCGAGCCACCCCATCCCTCCCACCCCCACCACCCCAGCAACCCTCAGTTTGTTTCCTGAGATTAAGAATTCCTCATATGGGGGGGGGGCGGAGCAAGATGGCAGAGGAGTAGGAGACCTGGATTTCGTCTCCTCTCAGGAATTCAGCTGGATAGGGATCAAACCATTCTGAACACCTACAAAATCAACAGGAGATTGAAGAAAAGAAGAGCAACAACTCTCTCATCAGAAAAGCGACCACTTTCTGGAAGGTAGGACGTGCGGAGAAGTGAATCCGAGGTGATATTCCGGAGGATAGACGGCGGGGGAGGGGCCTCCGTCGGCCGCTTCTGGCAAGTGATAGAACCACGGAGCACAAAATCGGAACTTTTAAAAGTCTGCTCCGCTGAGGGACGTCACTCTGGTGGCTAAGCGGGGGGTGGAACCCTCCGGGACAGTGTGGTCTCAGGACCCTCGGGGTCACAGAAAGACCGGGGGTGCCTGAGTGTGGCAGAGCTCCCAGGTAACGGAGCAGGGAAGCCGGCTGCAGAGGCGGAGCCCAGGCGCGGGCTCTCAGTTCGGGGTTGCCCTAAACCGTGATCCGCGGCACAGTTGGGCCCCTGCTCCTCCAGCAGAGACCCAACAAGCGGCAGATCCGGGGAGACTCACGTTCCTGCCCTGGGAGGAGCCGCACGGGAGTGCACTGCAGGGATCTGATGGGTTTGGAGACTCCACCCGGGGTCGGGTGCCAGAGATAGAAACGCGCGGTCACAGGCCGGGTGAGCACGGAGTGCGGCCGGAGACCGGGGAGACGGGAGTGACTGACGGCTTTTCTCTGGGGGCTCACTGAGGAGCGGGGCCCCAAGTTCTCGGCTCCTCCGGGCCAGAGATTGGGAGGCCGCCATTTTCACTCTCCGCCTTGAAAGCTGTACGGAAAGCTCGCAGGGAACAAAAGCCCCAGAGAGCAAACCCGAGCAGATTACTGAGCCGGGAGGGGGCAAGGGCGGGGCAATTCCGCCTCCGTCAGAGACATTTGGAAACCACAGCAACAGGCCCCTCCCCAGAAGATCAGCGAGAACAGCCAGCTAAGACCAAGTTTACCGATCAATGAGAACGGCAGAACTCCAGTGCTAGGGGAATACTGCACATAGAATTCATGGCTTTTTTACCATGATTCTTTAGTCTTTCAAAGTTAATTTTTTTTTAACTTTTTTCTTTTTTTGAATTTTTCTTTTTCCCTTTTTCAACCAACATCTTATCAATCCCTTTTTTTAAAAAACATTTTTATTTTTCATTTTTAGAATCATATTCTATCCCTTCATAGTAGTTACCCGTATTTTTGGCATATGTATATAAGTTGTTCTCTCTTTAAAATTTTGAGATAGTTTCTTTTAACAGATTAAAATATACCCTAAATCTCTAGTATATGGTTTTTCCTACTCCCCTGCCTGATCACATTCTCTCCCTCTTTTTTTCTTTTTTCTTTTTTTAAACCCTCTTCTTTCTTTTTTCAAACAACTTATCAATTCCTTTTATAAAATTTTTAATAATTTCCATCTTTACAGTCATATTCAATCCCTTCATCATATCAACCCTTATTTTTGTACATATATAAGTTTTTCTTTCTTTAAAATTTTGGGAGGCACTTTCTTCTAAAAGAGCAAAATACACCCCAAATCTAGTGTGTGGCACTGATCTATATACCAGCCTGATCATATTTGATCACATTCTGGTTTTTTTTGTTGTTGTTGTTTTGTTTTGTTTGTTTTTGTTTGTTTGTATCTTTATCTTTTTCTTTTTCTTTTTTTTCTTTTTCTTTTTTCTCTCTTTCTGTTTCTTTTTCCACTGCTTCAGGTCTTTTCTGATTTGTTTCGAGTATATTTTCTGGGGACGTTGTTACTCTGCTAGCATTTTGATCTCTCATTAATCTATTCTCCTCTGCACAAAATGACAAGACGGAAAAAATCACCTCAACAAAAAGAACAAGAGGTAGTACCGACTGCCAGGGACCTACTCAATACGGACATTAGTACGATGTCAGATCTAGAGTTCAGAATCATCACTTTAAAGATACTATCTGGGCTTGAAAAAAGCATGGAAGTTATTAGAGAAACCCTTTATGGAGAAGTAAAAGAACTAAAATCTAACCAAGTCGAAATCAAAAAGGCTATTAATGAGGTGCAATCAAAAATGGGGGCGCCAACTGCTAGGATAAATGAGGCAGAAGAGAGAATCAGTAATATAGAAGACCAAATGATGGAAAATAAAGAAGCTGAGAAAAAGAGAGATAAACAACTACTGGATCATGAGGGCAGAATTCGAGAGATAAGCGATACCATAAGACGAAACAACATTAGAATAATTGGGATCCCAGAAGAAGAAGAAAGAGAGAGGGGGGCAGAAGGTAGATTGGAGCAAATTATAGTAGAGAACTTCCCTAATTTGAGGAAGGAAACAGGCATCAAAATCCAGGAAGCACAGAGAACCCCTCTCAAAATCAATAAAAATAGGTCAACACCCCGACATCTAATAGTAAAACCTATGAGTCTCATAGACAAAGAGAAAATCCTGAAAGCTCGGGAGAAGAGATATGTAACCTACAATGGTAGAAACATTAGATTGGCAACAGACCTATCCACAGAGACCTGGCAGGCCAGAAAGGACTGGCAGGATATATTCAGAGCACTAAATGAGAAAAATATGCAGCCAAGAATACTATATCCAGCTAGGCTGTCATTGAAAATTGAAGGAGAGATAAAAAGCTTCCAGGACAAACAAAAACTAAAGGAATTTGCAAACACAAAACCAGCCCTACAAGAAATCTTGAAAGGGGTCCTCTAAGCAAAGAGAGAGCCTAAAAGCAACATAGACCAGAAAGGAACACAGACAATATACAGTAACAGTCACCTTACAGGCAATACAATGGCACTAAATTCCTATCTTTCAATAGTTACCCTGAATGTAAATGGGCTAAATGCCCCAATCAAAAGACACAGGCTATCAGACTGGATTAAAAAACAAGACCCATCGATATGCTGTCTGTAAGAGACTCATTTTAGAACCAAATACACCCCCAGATTGAAAGAGAGGGGGTGGAAAACCATTTACCATGCTAATGGACACCAAAAGAAAGCTGGGGTGGCAATCCTTATATCAGACAAATTAGATTTTAAACCAAAGACTGTAATAAGAGATGAGGAAGGACATTATATCCTACTTAAAGGGTCTATCCAACAAGAAGATCTAACAATTGTAAATATCTATGCCCCTAACATGGGAGCAGCCAATTATATAAGGCAATTAATAACAAAAACAAAGAAACACATTGACAACAATACAGTAATAGTGGGGGACTTTAACAGCCCCCTCACTGAAATGGACAGATCATCTAAGCAAAAGATCAACAAGGAAATAAAGACTTTAAATGACACACTGGACTAACTGGACTTCACAGACATATTCAGAACATTCCATCCCAAAGCAACGGAATACACATACTTCTCTAGTCCCCATGGAATATTCTCCAGAATAGATCACATCCTAGGTCATAAATCAGGTCTCAACCGGTACCAAAAGATTGGGATCCTTCCCTGCCTATTTTCAGACCACAATGCTTTGAAACTAGAACTCAATCACAAGAGGAAAGTCGGAAAGAATTCAAATACATGGAGGCTAAAGAGCATCCTACTGAAGAATGAATGGGTCAACCAGGAAATTAAAGAAGAATTTTTAAAAATCATGGAAACCAATGAAAATGAAAACACAACTATTCAAAATCTTTGGGATGCAGCAAAGGCAGTCCTAAGAGGAAAGTATATAGCAATACAAGCCCTTCTCAAGAAACAAGAAAGGTCTCAAGTACACAACCTAACCTTACACCTAAAGGAGCTGGAGAAAGAACAGCAAATAAAGCCTAAACCCAGCAGGAGAAGAGAATAATAAAGATCAGAGCAGAAATCAATGAAATAGAAACTAAAAGAACAGTAGAACAGATCAACAAAACTAGGAGCTGGTTCTTTGAAAGAATTAACAAGGTTGATAAAACCCTGGCCAGACTTATCAAAAAGAAAAGAGAAAGGACCCAAATCAACAAAATCATGAATGAAAGAGGAGAGATCACAACCAACACCAAAGAAATACAAACAATTATAAGAACATATTATGAGCAACTCTATGCCAGCAAATTAGATAACCTGGAAGAAATGGATGCATTCCTAGAGATGTATCAACTACCAAAACTGAACCAGAAAGAAATAGAAAACCTGAACAGACCTATAACCACTAAGGAAATTGAAGCAGTGATCAAAAATCTCCCAACAAACAAAAGCCCAGGGCCAGATGGCTTCCCAGGGGAATTCTACCAAACATTTAAAGAAGAATTAATACCTATTCTTCTGAAACTGTTCCAAAAAATAGAAATGGAAGGAAAACTTCCAAACTCATTTTATGAGGCCAGCATTACCTTGATCCCAAAACCAGACAAAGACCCCATCAAAAAGGAGAATTACAGACCGATATCCCTGATGAACATGGATGCAAAAATTCTCACCAAAATACTAGCCAATAGGATCCAACAGTACATTAAAAGGATTATTCACCACGACCAAGTAGGATTTATCCCTGGGCTGCAAGGTTGGTTCAACATCCGCAAATCAATCAATGTGATACAATACATTAACAAAAGAAAGAACAAGAATCATATGATCCTCTCAATAGATGCAGAAAAAGCTTTTGACAAAGTACAGCATCCTTTCTTGATCAAAACTCTTCAGAGTATAGGGATAGAGGGTACATACCTCAATATCATAAAAGCCATCTATGAAAAACCTACAGTAAATATCATTCTCAATGGGGAAAAACTGAGAGTTTTCCCCCTAAGGTCAGGAACGCGGCAGGGATGTCCACTATCACCACTGCCATTCAACATAGTATTAGAAGTCCTAGCCACAGCAATCAGACAACAAAAAGAAATCAAAGGCATCCAAATCGGCAAAGAAGAAGTCAAACTCTCACTCTTTGCAGATGATATGATACTTTATGTGGAAAACCCCAAAGACTCCACCCCAAAACTGCTAGAACTCATACAGGAATTCAGTAAAGTACAGGATATAAAATCAATGCACAGAAATCAGTGGCATTCCTATACACCAACAACAAGACAGAAGAAAGAGAAATTAAGGAGTTGATCCCATTTACAATTGCACCCAAAACCATAAGATACCTAGAAATAAATCTAACCAAAGAGACAAAGGATCTGTACTCAGAAAACTATAAAATACTCATGAAAGAAATTGAGGAAGACACAAATGGAAAAACGTTCCACGCTCATGGATTGGAAGAACAAATATTGTGAAGATGTCAATGCTACCTAGAGCAATCTGCACATTCAGTGCAATCCCTATCAAAATACCATATACTTTTTTAAAGAAATGAAACAAATCGTTCTAAAATTTGTATGGAACCAGAAAAGACCCCGAATAGCCAGAGGAATGTTGAAAAAGAAAAGCAAAGCTGGCGGCATCACAATTCCGGACTTCAAGCTCTATTACAAAGCTGTCATCATCAAGACAGTATGGTACTGGCACAAAAACAGACACATAGATCAATGGAACAGAATAGAGAGCCCAGAAATGGACCCTCAACTCTATGGTCAACTCGTCTTCGACAAAGCAGGAAAGAATGTCCAATGGAAAAAAGACAGTCTCTTCAACAAATGGTGTCGGGAAAATTGGACAGCCACATGCAGAAGAATGAAACTGGACCATTTCCTTACACCACACACAAAAATAGACTCAAAATGGTTGAAAGACCTAAATGTGAGACAGGAGTCCATCAAAATCCTAAAGGAGAACACAGGCAGCAACCTCTTCGACCTCAGCCGCAGCAACTTCTTCCTAGAAACATCGCCAAAGGCAAGGGAAGCAAGGGCAAAAATGAACTATTGGGACTTCATCAAGATAAAAAGCTTTTGCACGGCAAAAGAAACAGTCAACAAAACCAAAAGACAACCAACAGAATGGGAGAAGATATTTGCAAATGACATATCAGATAAAGGGCTAGTATCCAAAATCTATAAAGAACTTCTTAAACTCAACACCCACAGAACAAATGATCCAATCAAGAAATGGGCAGAAGACATGAACAGACATCTTTCCAAAGAAGACACTGAAATGGCCAACAGACAGATGAAAAAGTGCTCAACATTGCTCGGCATCAGGGAGATCCAAATCAAAACCTCAATGAGATACCAACTCACACCAGTCAGAATGGCTAAAATTAACAAGTCAGGAAACGACAGATGTTGGCTGGGATGCTGAGAAAGGGGAACCCTCCTACACTGTTGGTGGGAATGCAAGCTGGTGCAGCCACTCTGGAAAACAGTATGGAGGTTCCTCAAAAAGTTGAGAATAGAGCTACCATATGATCCAGCAATTACATTACTGGGTATTTATCCCAAAGATACAAGTGTAGGGATCCGAAGGGGTACGTGCTCCCCGATGTTTATAGCAGCAATGTCCACAATAGCCAAACTGTGGAAAGAGCCAAGATGTCCATCGACAGATGAATGGATAAAGATGTGGTATATATATACAATGGAATATTATGCAGCCATCAAAAGGAATGAGATCTTGCCTTTTGCAACGATGTGGATGAAACTGGAGGGTATTATGTTGAGCGAAATAAGTCAAACAGAGAAAGACATGTATCATATGAGCTCACTGATATGAGGAATTCTTAATCGCAGGAAACAAACAGGGTTGCTGGAGTGGGGGTTGGGGTGGGAGGGATGGGGTGACTGGGTGATAGACACTGGGGAGGGTATGTGCTCTGGTAAGCTTTGTGAATTGTGCAAGACTGTTGAATCTCAGATCTGTACCTCTGAAACAAATAATGCAATATATGTTAAGCAAAAAAAAAAAAGAAGAAGAAGAAGAAGGTAGCGGGAGGGGAAGAATGAAGCGGGGGAAATCGGAGGGGTAGACGAACCATGAGAGACTATGGACTCTGAAAAACAAACTGAGGGTTCTAGAGGGGAGGGGGGTGGGAGGATGGGTTAGCCTGGTGGTGGGTACTGAGGAGGGCACATTCTGCATGGAGCACTGGGTGTTATGCACAAACAATGAATCATGGAACACTACATCTAAAACTAATGATGTAGGGGCACCTGGGTGGCTCAGTTGGTTAAGCGACTGCCTTCAGCTCAGGTCATGATCCCAGGGTCCTGGGATCGAGTCCCACATCAGGCTCCCCCTGCTCTGCGGGGAGCGTGCTTCTCCCTCTGCCTCTGCCTGCCACTCCCCCTGCTTGTGCTCTCTCTCTCTCTGTCAAATAAATAAATAAAATCTTTAAAAAAATAATAATAATAAAAAAAATAAATAAAACTAATGATGTAATGTATGGGAATTAACAAAAGAATAAAAAAAAAAGAATTCCTCATATCAGTGAGATCATATGATACATGTGTTTCTCTGATTGACTTATTTCGCTTAGCATAATACCCTCCAGTTCCATCCACATCATTGCAAATGGCAAGATTTCATTCCTTTTGGTGGCTGCATAATAATCCATTGTATATATATATATATATATATATATATATATATATATATATATATACACCACAGCTTCTTTATCCATTCATCTGTCGATGGACATCTTGGCTCTTTCCATATTTGACTATTGTGGACATTGCTACTATAAACATCAGGCTGCACGTACCCCTTCAGATCACTACATTTGTATCTAGAAACATCACCAAAGGCAAGGGAAGCAAGGGCAAAAATGAACTATTGGGACTTCATCAAGATAAAAAGCTTTTGCACAGCAAAAGAAACAGTCAACAAAACCAAAAGACAACCGACAGAATGGGAGGAGATATTTGCAAATGACATGTCAGATAAAGGGCTAGTATCCAAAATCTATAAAGAACTTATCAAACTGAACACCCAAAGAACAAAGAATCCAATCAAGAAATGGGCAGAAGACATGAACAGACATTTTTCCAAAGAAGACATCCAAATGGCCAACAGACAGATGAAAAAGTGCTCAACATTGCTCGGCATCAGGGAAATCCAAATCAAAACCTCAATGAGATACCACCTCACACCAGTCAGAATGGCTATAATTAACAAGTCAGGAAACGACAGATGTTGGCGAGGATGTGGACAAAGGGGAACCCTCCTACACTGTTGGTGGGAATGCAAACTGGTGCAACCACTCTGGAAAACGGTATGGAGGTTCCTCAAAAAGTTGAAAATAGAGCTACCATATGACCCAGCAATTGCACTACTGGGTATTTACCCCAAAAACTAATGTATTTTAAGTGAAAAGAGCAAGAGCAGAACAATCTGTATAGTATGCTACCATTTGTTTTTGCAAAAAGGAGGAAAATAATATCTATTTGTGTTTGCTTAAATATTATGAAACATCTCTGGAAAGATCAAAAGGAAGTGATTAACATTGGTTACTGCTATAGGAGGTAACTTGGTACCTGGGAAACATGGGTGTATCTTTATTTATATTCTTATATATTCATAGTGGATGCTATGAGGTGACACCAGATTCCTCTTCATATCAGAGGCTCTCCTGTCCCCATCTGCTGGAAGTGTCTGGTTTTGAGTTGAGTCCCGCTCTGGAAATTGCCTCAGCTGGTCAGGACAGCCTGCTTTAAGGAAACTGATGGGGAGAGGGAGTTATAAACACTGGCCCCTTACCTCAAGGCAGGACAAATCTGAAGCAAGATCTCAGCTCCAAGACACTTCATGGGTCATGGGATTGTGTTTTCAGCTGAGCTGATCTGCTGTTCAGCTGATTACACTGTTATCTGTATCCCTGTTCAGCTTTTCCCTCTGCCCAACCTGGTTTCCTTCATTCTCCCGCTGATGTAGACAACCAGGGCTCTCCCCAATAGACTTGCTTTCTTAAACCTCTGTCTAAAAGTCTGTTTCCACAGAAGCCAACCCAGACAGGGCTCTTGAAATTTTTGAATTTTAAATCTTTTTTTTGGCCATTTATATAAATCAATTAATATATAACTAAATAAATTTTAAATTTTAAAAATTGGGGGGCACCTGGGTGGCTCAGTTGGTTCATCTGACTCTTGATCTCAGCTTAGGTCTTGATCTCAGGGTAGTAAGTTCAAGTGCCACATTGAAATTAATTAATTAACTAATTAATTAATTAAATTTTGTTTTTCCTCCTATATTCCTGACAGTAACTCTTATTCTTTGCAATATGACAATAAAATTTCCATTTTATAATTTGCTTTCAAATTTTATTCATGTCTTTTTATGTTAAGAAATTGTTATTTTTTGGCAGCACATCTTTCAAACAGCAACATTTTGAACACTACGTTCAAGAGCTGTGCTGGGTACCAGGAGGTGGACTGGGAGGTATAAAATTGGATTGTTGCCCTCAAGGCAGTTGAAAGGACACTATGTGGTACAACAGAAAAAGAATAGTCCCTAGAGTCACGTTCCCTGGGTAATATCTCTGTTTGGATTCATGTTAGCAACATCCTTAGCCAATTAACCTTTCAGAGACTCAATTGCTTTATCTATAAAATACAGATAAAATACCTACTTCTCAAGATTGTTGTTAAAATATGGCAAATGTAGAACACTTAGGATAGTGCCTAGACTCTAACAGCTGTTCAGTGTGTTTAAATATATATATAGTTGGGGAGGAAATACATATCAAATGAAAATATAGGCAGGAAATGCTAAGTGCTAGATTGATGGCATAGATAATCATCACTATAGAATTCAGAGGAAGGAGATCATTTCTAGGGGATGCGGTCATCACATATTGATTGAAGAAATGAGAACTGAAGTGAGACCCTAAAAAGTAAGTAGTCTGTGGAGAACAGGGGTGTCATCCCAGGCAGGGAGAGCAATGGTGTGGACACACAAGAGTGAGCTGAAAATGTCTGGATATGGACAAGAGCCCACCTGGAATAGAGGACAGAGAGCTGGAAAGATAAATTGTGGTCAGATTAGAGAGGGCATTAAATGCCAGGCTAATGAGTTTGGGTTTTGCTCATAGGAAGCTCCTTCAGATTTATGAGCAGGGTAATATGGTGATAGAAGTAATGTTTTAGACTGATGACATTCTGGCAGCCAGCCATACAGATTGGGGTCAGTGAGAGAGGGAAGAAGGTCAGAGACTGACTTCAGCTATAGGCCAAGCATTAGCTAATAAGGGCAACTACTAAGGTGCTGGTGGTGGACAAAGAATGGAATAGGGAAGAAAGTTGTGAGAACGATGAAAGAATTTTTAAAAATCTAGTTTTGATTAGATAATGTGAATGGTGATAATGAGGGAGTCTTCAGGATGGACATCCACATTTTAAGCTAGGTTACTGGACAAGGACCATTGAACTAAAGTAGAGATGGAGGACAGAGGAGAACAATGTTCTAGCAATCCAGGGAAAATATGATTCATGTATATTAACTCATACTGAATTTGAAGTGAAAGTGAGGTAATCTAGTGGAAAAGTTCACCACGAAGTTGGAAATCTAAGCTTGGAGCCAGGATAGCCAGTGGGGCTGGAACTATAGAAGTAAGCTCATTGGCAAATGATCCAACTGAAGGCATGAGATGAGAGACTGTATATCGAGAGAGGCAATGTCTCAGTGACTGAAGCTTGGGCCATGCTCATATGTATTAAGAGAAGAGAAAGCAGCTGGCCAAGAAGACAGAAAGAATGATTAGAGAGAATAGATAAGAACCACAATAGTATGGTGCTATAAGAGCCAAAGGAGAGGTAATGGTGAGAAAGAAGGTGGGCACCAAAGACCAACCCTATCAGATTCTTCGGAAAGGTCGACGAGTATGAAAAATTGATATGATAATGTCAGTGGACTCAGCTCTTTCGAGGTCATGCACTTCCTGCATATGGGTCCAGAATGCAGGGAGGGCTGACTGCAAACAAGAGAAAAGCAATATGAGGGACAGTGGTGTAAACGGTGGGCTCTGGGACCAGACGCCCTGGATTTCTGTCCTATCTCTGCTACAAGTTTACCGTGTGATCTTGTGAAAGCTGCTTAACCCCTTTCTGCCTCCATTTCCCCATCTTTAAAATGGAGATAATTATAGGAATAATAGTCACCTCATAGGGTTCGTATGTAAATCGCTCGACACAGCGTAGGCACAGAGTAGGCACTCAAATGTTATGTATCATGTCTTGTTATTAGTGTTACTATTACTGGAGCTAGACTCTGGGTGGCATTTGGCCAAGGGTCTTGGTAGGGAGAAGCAAAAGTAAATTAGCAGAGTAGCTTAGGAAATCTTCCCAGGCACAGGTGTGTGCATATCTGCAAGCAACTGAGAAAGGGAGCCAAGGCGGAAATGGAAATTGAAGGAGCTGAGGGGGGAGGAGCTATAAAAGCGCAAAGTCACAGAGGAGAGAAGGAGAGTATGGGTTTACGAATTCAGGTTGGCTAATTAGCCTGGGAAAGCAGACACCATATGAGACCACAAAAAAAAAAGGAGACGAGGATTCATACAGAGATGGAGTTTTGAAGAAACCAGGAGGAAAACAAGAAAACAGACACCTGAGGACTTATTTCCCCCCAGTAAAGGAAGCAATTAGGTCATTGGCCAAAAGTGAGAAGAGCTGAGTGGGACGGAGGTCTCAAACATTTGCAAGGTTTCATAACAAATTCTGTTTTCTTCAAGTTTACACCTCCTCCAGACTCTTTTTTTACCCTTTTGCAGCTCCAAGTGGAAAGTAAAGAACAAAGGAGCATTACAAGCAGTTAGGAAACCTTGTAGGATTAACCTGGTGCCACCCAACAGTATTGATAAGGAAGCTGACAGTGGAAACCAGCACCTAACCCAGAAGGCAGCTTGCCTCCTGCTGGGAGGCAAACCAAGGCAAATCAACTACAGCAGAGGCCACGGAACAATCAGATCTAAGTGAACCACACAAATACCTTTCATCTGCTGGCTTGAACAATAAGCCAACAGCCTGGAAAGCCTGACTTCTCAAAGCCTCTTCAAGGTCCTTTCAGATCGTGGTTTTAGAAAGCACTCCCTTTTCACCTAGAATAACATTCAATACTGGGTGGTCTTCCAGGTTTAAGGTCTCCATGGAACCACAAATCATGAAAAGGAAACTGCTCTCTCAATTAAAATTCATTTTCACCAAAGTTTGCCTGTCGTGTAAACAGGCCGACTAAATCTGTTGGTTGGTCCTTTGTTTCCCTAATGGTTTTTGGCCAATTGGAAGGGAGGACATAGTCACTCTCAGACATGGTGCTGGTACAGCCAAAATGCCATCCGTACATGCTTTCATCTGCCTTCTGAGTTCTCACTATGCAGCAATTTCTCATAGTGCAACCTTCAAATGTTAGCCCAAAAAGTGTGGAGGGAAGAGTTTGTCCTACAGGGCTCGCAAGCCTCTTAGATCCCAAGGGAATATGGGCATTTCAGATGCTTTAAACAAGCAGGGGGAACAATCTGATGAAGACAAAGTGCTATGTGCCTAGCTCGTTATTCTGAGCAGCTTTGAGGATGCCAGGCCGTTAGACTTGCTTCTGTTTTTGCCATCAGTTTCGCTCTAGAGATGGCTTATTTGTAAAGGGAGCAGGATCTAGGATATGCATTCATTTGTAAAAGATGCCACCACACACATTTTGCAGCTAATAACGTGTTCATGAACTTTACCTGTGACTAAATACATTTCATTTCTTACAGCTGAGCTTCAGTAATTGGTTTTTGCAGCCACAAACACATCCAGCAAGGAAAATATGAGAAGCCCAGCTCTCTCTCTGCTTTTTGAAATGGCTTTTGCTGCAGCTGGGAAAAGCCATCCCAGCTCTGAGTTGGCAGTTCCCAAGGTCAAATCTTAGAGAGCTGGCACCTGGGAACTCAAAGGCAAGGAAGAGCAGGTGGCTTTGGAAGAGTAAATGACCCTGAAGGTAGGCAGCAGGGGGAGAGAAGCAAATGACAGTGGAAGGGAGTTGGTGGTTAGGAGCAGGAAGACTAGAGTCCCTGCAGAAATCAGCCGCACATCCCCAGTTCACAGCAGCTGTTTGCTTTGTTTTCCCAACTCTAATGCAGTCATGGAGGTCTCTTAAAATGCTTAATAAGCCACCAAATCATATAGCACAACCAATTCCTAGATTAAATACCATTGGGGGCTGGAAAATCATTATCACGTTATGTGTAGGATTTGGCTGTGAAAAGAAAATGTGGGGTCATCCAGTGGATTGATTAGTTTATTGGGGGAAAAAATGCTAAATATGAAGCATTTGCTTTGGCCTTGAAAGCACTGAATTATATACTTCAACAGTTTGGCTCATTGAGTCCCACCCACATTGCCAAGAGAAATTAGACTAGTTGATATAACTGTGATATCTACACATAAACCTAATACTGAAATAAGTATCAGGATTCCAAAACACATCAAGGGGATATGCAGGATAATCATATTTTCCCCTTCTGGGCTACTAGTTCTAGAGACAATTATGATGTAAGGACATTTTTCTGAAGTCCCTCCATCCCCTTCCTTTACCCCTCCCTCCTTTACCAGCTGAGACACTCAATGTCTCTGGCTTTTTCCCTTCTGCCTAGGATGACCCATTTTGGGGACCATCACATCCTGATCTTCCCCAGGCTCATTCTTCCCTGAAATTCACCTTTTGAAATCATTCCATCCCATACTAATAGCTATGGACTGATGAAGAATTAATTATTTTCCCAATGCTATTTGCATTTTTATAACTCCTTGATTATGGTGGAATGTCACATACGGAAGCAGGACCAGGAAGGAGATCTGGGGGGATAGGAGCGTTATTCTCAGGACATCTTGAATCATATTATAAAGGTGCTAACACTATTATCCACCTTTCATTCTCAATTTCCATCCTTTTGTTTTTCCTTCATCAACCATAGGGCCTACTATGTGTCGGGCCACTCTACTCAGTGCAGAGGCCCGAAGATGGATGAGGCACAGTCCTTGTCTTAGGCTCATAATCTGATGGAAGAACAAGTATAAAAACAATTACAATGCAATTTAGTAAGTAAAGCTATGATCAAGGTGCTATGAAAACCCTAGGGAGGAGACTCTGCCTATTGCAGGAGAAAAAGGTATCACATAGTCGGTAAGATTTGAGTTGGTAGTTTCAAAGTAAGTAGAAAATTGGCCTGGTTGCAAAGGACATAAACTTGGATGCAGCAAATAGGAACTCACAATCATTCTGGAAGGAAAACACATGGATGGCCCTTGACCAGCTGTGCCAAATTCTCCCCTATCTACTGAAAAAACCTGGAGACTCCAGTGCCCTGGCCATCAGCTCCCTGACGAAGAGAGAGTAGAGGGCTTTGCCGGCTTCCTCAGAACCCACAGGTAAGACTGTGAATGCACCAAGATGTTGGCCCTAGTGACAAATTTTTCTTTGACTGATGTGTAATTAGAAGCGCAGTAGCAACCTGGAACCAGGAACACTTGTCCCTGCTCTTTAGCAGGTTATAAAGGAAATCTCCTGATTGGATTCAAACCAATAGTCTGGTACTCCAGACTCATCACTTTAGACTTGTTTTTTATTCTATCCTTGGCACAATGGGACCCTGATGAATTTAGGCATGTGCTGTAAAGGCACAGAAAGAATCAAATTGATTTTTTTCTCCAGTTCTGTTTGCCTGGATATCAGGTACCGTGAATATCAAGCCCTCCTTCTCTTTTGCTCATAATCTTGGAAATGGCGATCTTCCACAACTTGGGCTTGAACGCTTGGCACCATATTTGGGATGGTAAAATGCTATGGTGTTGGAGAAGGTCATCAAAAAGACATGACCACCAGTGGACATGTGAGCTTAAGATGCTTCACCCCTCCCCTGTCCTTGGAATGTGCGTTCTGCTTGCCTTTCCTTTTCCCAGAGGCTGTTCCTGGACATGCCTTAGAGATGGTGATGCGGTGTTAAAAACACCTGTATGGTGGGGCACCTGGGTGGCTCAGTCGTTAAGCGTCTGCCTTCGGCTCGGGTCACGATCCCAGGGTCCTGGAATCGAGCCCCGCATCGGGCTCCCTGCTCAGCGGGAAGCCTGCTTCTCCCTCTCCCACTCCCCCTGCTTGTGTTCCCTCTCTTGCTGTGTCTCTCTCTGTCAAATAAATAAAAATAAAATCTTTAAAAAAAAAAAAAACACCTGCATGGTATACATGACCGAGCCCAGTTAAGGCCTCTTTATAAACTTCTAAGATCTAGCAGGCGGGTGTGGAGATCAATTCATCTCGTGGCTGCCCAAGATAACCGTCCTATGTAAGTTTCCTTCGCTTATTAAAACTGCTACCTACCAACCTGGAGTGGCCTGCCTCCTTTTGCAGTTGATCCCTGACCTCTGCTTGTGGGGGCTGGTTCCAGATTGTACCCAAGAAGCTCCCAAGAGGGCTGCCAGTTGCAACCCAACATACAGTTAAGGCTACAGGCTTTTGGAGACAGATGACCTGGTTTAAATGCAAGCTTCTCAAGTTATTAGACATGACTTTGGCAAGTTATTTAACATTCTGTGCCTCAATTTCTTCATCAGTAACCTGGGGATGGTATTAGTACTAGTCTTAAATTGTTATAAGAATTAAACAACTTAATGTATTCAAAAAACATAAATGTGTACCTGGCACATTTATAAACGATCTATGTATGTTCTGTTGTTATTTTTCCTGTTGGCACATCATCTTTTTCCTATTTCATTCCAGCTTTCAGGAAGGAGGTAGCTAGGATAAGTTCCAAGAACCATCCTGAATACAGGTAAGGACCACCACCCAGGGCGGTGACCCCCTTGTTCCCTTCCCAGGACAAGGAGGCAGAACCTTCCCAGGGAGCAACTCTTCTTCTGCCACATGATGACAGGTGACATGTGGCCAAATGTACCCCCTGTTTCAGATTTCCTCAACATAGGGGAATGGGTCAGGGTAGGGGGTCATTAGGCTCTGGGGAAAGAAATATGGGGTCTAGTTTTGGGCAGTCTTGGAAAAGACTTAGAGGGAGGGACCCTTCATGTTCCTGCAGGTGCAGACCAGCAGGCAGTGTTCTGAAAACAAGCCATAATGAAGAATAGTCTGTGTGCAGAGTTGGGCTGAGCTCTATTTCATGGTTCTCTAACTATTCCAGTGTAGATAAAAGAGGTTCAGGTGTTAAAACTTTAAAGCACCCTGTTCCTCCTACCCTACTCCCTGGACCTAATCCTGACTGTTTCTTAATTGTCCTGGAATCTTATAGTAAGCCTTCCATAGGCTGCCTGGCTCTCCTAAAGCTAGCCTCTCTCCTTTCTCATCCACTTTGCCTAGAACCTTCAGATTGATCTTCCTGAAGCATTGCTCTGATCACTTTCCTACCACAAAATTTCCATTGGTTCTCTACAGACTCGTTTACCTGCTGGGGCCAGCAAGTGTCATAACTGAACAAAGTGAGTCAGACAAAGTCAGACACATTTTGGTTCTGAAATCCTGGAAATCTTTGTAAACTCCATAAGGAGATGCACTTTCTCCCATTTATCTTGAAAGTAGAAGCTTTCTAAGTCTACAGTTTGTTTCCCACATTTAGTTCACACTTGGTCCAAGAAATATCACTGCACTCTTAACTCTGTTTGAAGGAAAACAATCCTGCCAGTCAAATGATTGTCTTAGTTAGCATGTTGGCTTGATTGGTTAGAGATCAAAGCACAGTGGCTTAAGATAGAAGATTTATTAATCAGTTACACAAAGGTAGGTGGTCTAGGGTGTGTGAGGTGACACGGCTCTGTTCTATGTGGTCACATTGGGACCCCAGTCTTCCATTTTGTCCTCAGCAGTGGTTCTCACTGTCTGGTCCAGGACCTCCTAAGAGTCTCTGAGACCCTTTCAAGAGGGTCTCAAAGATCAAAATTATTTTTTATGAGAATACTAAGGCACTTTTGCCTTTTTTCACTTTCATTTTCTCATGAGGATATAGTGAAGTATTCCACAGGGTACATGACCTGTAATACCACAACAAATTAAATGCAAAAGCAGACATGAGAATCTAGCTGCCTTGTGTTGTCAAACTTTAAAGAGATTTACAAAAAATGTGAAGCAAGGCAATACTTTTCACAGAATTTTTTTTTAACATCTCACTAAAAATATGCTATTTAGAGTAACGTGTAATGGGTTCATTGTTTTTAAACAACTATTTGTAAATGTTTTCACTTTTCATTTCAAATATAAATATTAATAGATATAACCAGCATAAATAAAAGCTCTTGGGAGTCCCCCATAATTCTTAAGAGTGTAAAGGAGTCCAGAAAGTATAAAGTCTGAAAACTCTGCCCAAAGGTATCGCCCTCCTCTAGGGGTTAAAGCTGGCTCCTACCACGTCCATGTTCCAGCCAGAGGGCAGGGGGACACAGGAAGTGGAATGAAAGGAGCTTTCACAAGGATGTCACCTAGAACCTTCCCTCATTGTTGATGCTCACGTGTCATCAACCAGAATATCCTTACATGGCTCTGAAGTGCAAAGAAGAAGAGTGCAACAGCAGCCAAGAAAGAGCAAACATTGCTAGCAAGCCCCCAGCAGCTGGGAGAGCTGAACAGACTGCCTGACAGCCCTTGGAAGGAACCAGCCCTGATGACCCCTTAGTCTAGGATTGCCAGCCTCCAGAACTGTGAGGAAATGGATTTCTGTTGTTCACGCTATCAGGTTGGGGTTTATGGCAAGCCTACCAAACTAATACAGAAGGTAAAGCAGCTTAAGAAACCTACCCAAATGAAATATTATGCAGCCATCAAAAAAGAATGCAATCTTACCATTTGCAATGATGTGGATGGAACTAGAGGGTATTATGCTAAGTGAAATAAGTCAGTCAGAGAAAGACAATTATGTGATCTCACTGATAGGTGGAATTTAAGAAACAAGGAGAGGATCATAAGGGAAGAGAGGAAAAAATGAAATAAGACAAAACCAGAGAGGGAGACAAACCATAAGAGACTCTTAATCTTAGGGAACTGAGGTTTGCTGGAGGGGAGGGAGGTAGAGGGATGGGGTAACTGGGTGATGGAGAGTATGTGTTGTAATGAGCACTGAGTATTATATAAGACTGATGAATTTCAGACCTGTACCCCTGAAACAAATAATATATTATGTTAATTAATTGAATTTAAATTTAAAAAAAAAAGAAACCTACCCGCTCAACTGAAAGTGACCGTAGGTGGCAGAAATGCATTGGAGGAAAGAGATACCTTCTATGTTAAAAAAAAAAAAAAAATTGTGTGTAAATCTACATGTGTTCAGCTGGCTTCGTTGATACCAAAAAGGCAGCTGAACATCACTCCACTATCAGTCATGCATATTTATACTTAGGTGCATTGCTTTGCTTTTTCTCTGGGTCCCAGTCTAAGTGCAGGAATTAGAAGCTTCCTTAAGGCCCCATTTATATGTGCTCTGTTCTCTGTCAGAAATATAATGGCTGACACATGCTAATATATTAACTGATGCTTCACTAGCTAAATAGGCATAACTGAGCTTCCAAAGGAAAAAAAAAATAAACTCTTTCTCCATATAAAAATGTGCCTACTAAATTGTTTCTGTTGCTACTTTAGCACTGTCATTTTGAAATCAAAATACTCATTAACAAGGTATTTCCTTTGGGGTTGAACCTTATGAAATTATAAGCCACCATAAAAATTTACTGTGTTGATTCTTTCACAATGTATACATATATCAAAACATGAAGTTGCACACTTTAAAATATATACAATTTTTATTTGCCAACTATATCTCAGTAAAGCTGGAGAAGAAGAAGAAAAGTCTACTATGTAATCAGCTACAAAAAAGCAGGTCAAATGTAAACTGATGAGGTTCTAGTGTTCAAGTTGGGTCCATTCAATGGCCTGTCTGACAGTCAGGACTCTGGAAGAATCACTACTCACAGGATGTATGGTTACATATTGTATAATTGAGGTTTTTCCCTCTACTAATGCCTCAGATGATTTAGCATTTATAGAAAGCCAGCAAGTCATTGCAATTGTATGGGAGGAATAATGTAGTTATTGACTACCACTATTACTATATATATTATATATAATGCAGTTATTGACTACTACTATATACATATATTACATATAATCAGTCATTTACTATATATATATTACATATAATAATGTAGTTATTGACTACCACTACTGCTATAAGAATGCCACACTGGCCACAGTAAAGAGCAGGGAGCATGGCTCAGGGAAAGAGCATGAACCTGGGGGTCAAGTTAGTTGAGTTCTAGGCTTAGGTCTGTCCGTACCAAGCTGTGTGGAATGGAGGCAGTGAGCCTCTTGTCGCTAGGTCCAGCCCTCTTCATATGTAAACAGATGTGATTGGAACATAGAATTTCTCAAATTTATTACTTCAGTCCGAATGTTCTCCTGAGTCTAAGCTTTCGGGTATTATGACGTGTCCATTATTTCCAAGAAATGAGAAAATGAGAAAGACCGATATTTTACAGAGCTTAGTTTGACGATCGCTGTGTTTGTCGCTTTCCTTCTCTTATTCACAAATCTTTGTTAGGTGCCAACTTACTTGGTTTAGCCCAGAGTTTGCTCGGGAAAACTTGGTTGCTGACTATGCACAGAATCTATACCCTATCCAAAGTTGGTTTTGGTTCTGTGTTGGTAAATGGAGACTGTGGATGAGAAAGCAGATGTCTAGCTTCAGTTCATGTGGAATTCCAGCAGGACGCCTTGAACAGATAAGCAGGTTAATAGTGCAGTATGTCTAGTTTAGAATTTTCTCTTTTCCTCCTCTTTTAGTCAAAACTGAAAATCCTGACCTATTATGTTCTTTTTAGTTAAGTGGAGAGCATGGCTGGCTAGGTACTCTGTATTTCCTAATGTTCTATATAGTAGTTTCTTTTTAAGCATCAAGGATTCCTGGCACTCAGTTTGGGTGCTATTATAAAAAATACTGGCTACACACTGTGTAATATAAGCAAAAAATATATATTGACTAGAGTGTGCATAGACCTAGTTCCAAGCTACAATTGCAGGAAAGAGAGAAATAAGTGAGGTTCTGCACTTAGGATTGTCAGAGACAAAGAGCTTAATGTCCTCACTAAAGAACAACATTTCTCTCTCATCCGGTTAGTTTGACCGTTTGATGGAGTTTGGAAATGGGCTATTTATGTGTTCACTTTTCAGAAAAATTAATATACTTGGAAATATATATGCTTTATTTCTGAGTTGTGGGATTTTGTGGTTTTCATTATAGATTTTTTTTTTGTATGACTTTTGAGTAGTAAAAGAAAGTATCGCATAGCTGCTATCCCATGTAAGTAGTGCCAAGAGAAGCATATAGAATAAAGAAATTCTTCAAGAAACAGTCCGATGGATCTAGGGCATTTTATGGGTCAAGAAAAAAATTAAGAGAAAACTTTTACTCTTTATTTTTTCTCTTGCTCTGTGTTGTTTTATAGGCTTTCTAATTCAACTTTCCTTCTGTGATACCCAATGGCATAAGTACTTATAAAGTTTACCATAATAGCTGAACATATACTTAATTTTTAAAGACCTGGCTCTTCTCCAGAAGCCCTTCCAAATTATAGCACATTAGGGCTCTCCCATCCTGTCCTTGTTCAATCAAAGAGAAGCATGTATCTTAGATATTTTCCCAATTTTTAACCAGATTATTCATTTTCACATCCCCGGAGGCATTTGGCAACAGAGAAATGTAATGTTCATTCACATTAACCCATTTTGAAAACACCTGAGACTACGTGAAGTTGCCTAATCTGCAAATCAGTGCTACCACCTAATGACAACTCATTGGGCTCTTGCTTCAGAAGAGAAAACATTTGGTTCATTTTGGAAGGAAACAAACAGACCTTGCCTCATCTGCTTTGCCTTTTATTCCTTAAAGCTCACAGGCATGAATGGTGAGGGTGCTTTGCTAAATAAGAGTAGAAAAGTAGCTCTAGGAATGCAGAAAAGAATTTCTAGATGGGGAGGCTGGACAAACCTTCCTGATCTCGAATAGTCTATCTTGGATGAAGAGTAAACATTTTTTTATTTAAAAAAAAAAAAAAAAAAACCCTCTTCTTGCTCTTCCTAGGTTAGTGGAATGTACACTCCAGTGAATTCAATATTTATATGAATTTATTTAATATGAACCACTTTGTCCCCCACCAGAAACACCACTTTTTTATTCATTCAACTTTTTCCCAGTTTTACTGAAAAATAATTGACCTACAACACTGCATAAGGTTCAAGTTGTACAGCATGATGATTTACATATATCATGCAATGATTACAGCGGTGGTTTTTATTATCATCTCTTATAGATCAATAAAAAAAAGAACAAAATTTCTCTTTGTGATGAGAACCCTCAGGATCTATTCTTACCTTTCCTGTATATCATACAGCAATGCTAGCGGTAGTTATCATGTTGTATGTTACATCCTTAGTACTCACTTATAACCAGAAGTTTGTAGCTTTCAACCACCTTCTTCCAGTTCCCCTACCCCACCCACCCACCCTTTGCCCCTGGTAATAACCAATCTAATCTTTTTCTATGAGTTTGGCTTTTGGGTTTTTTTTTGTTCTGTTTTGGATTTTTAGATTCCACACATAAGTGAGCTCATACAGTATTTGTCCTTCTCTGACTTCTTTTACTTAGCATAATGCCTTCAGGTTCCATCCATGTTGTTGCAAGGATGATTTCCTCATTTATTATGGCTGACTAATATTCAGTTGTAGATATATACCACAACTTCTTTATTCATCCATTGATGGACTCTTAGATTGTTTCCTTCTCTTGTCTGTTATAAATAATGCTGCTATGAAAATGGGGTTGTAGATATTTTCTCAAGTGAATGTTTTCATTCCCTTTGGATATACTCCTAGAAATAGAATTGCTAGATCATATGGTAGTTTTATTTTTAATTTTTTGAGGAACCTCCATACTGTTTTCCATAAAGGCTACAACAATTTACATTCCCACCCACAGTGCACCAAAGTGCCCTTTGTTACAAGTGCACACCAGCATTTGTTATCTCTTGTCTTTTGAGGATGACCATTCTAACTGATGTGAAGTGATAATTCATTGTGGTTTTGATTTGCATTTCCCTGATGACTAGTGATGTTGAACATCTTTTCATGTACCTGTGGGCCATTTGTATATCTTCTTTGGGAAAATGTCTTTTCAGGTCCTTTCCCCACTTTAAAAAAACTGTTTTACTACTTATTTATTTATATTAATATTTTAAGTTTTAAATTCCAGTTAACATAATATAATATTAGTTTCAGGTGTAGGACTCAATGATTCAATACTTACATACAATACCTGGTACTCATCACAAGTGCCCTCCTTAATCCCCATCGCCTCAACCACCTCTCCTCTTGTAACCATCAGCGTATTCTCTATAGTTAAGAGTCTGTTTCTTGGTTTTCCTTTCTCTCCATCCCACCCCCCGTGTTTGTTTGGTTTCTTAAATTCCACATGAGTGAAATCATATAGTATTTGTCTTTGACTCACTTATTTCGCTCAGCATAATAACTGTAGTCTAGTTAACATATAATTTTAGTTTTAGGTGTACAACATAGTTAATTGTCATTTATATATTATGAAATGATTACCAAGATAAGTCTAGTTACCGTCTGTCACCATACAAAGTTATTACAATATTATTGAATACATTCCTTATTATTAAATACATTCCCTCTGTAAATATCCCTATTTACATCCCTGTAACTTATTTATTTTAAAACTGGAAGTTTGTACCTCTTAATCCCCTTCACCTATTTTGTACCTCCCATCCCCCCACCCTCCCACCTGGCAACTACCAGATTTTTCTCTATTTATGAGTCTGTATCTGTTCTGTTTGTTCATTTGTTTTTTAGATTTCATAGATAAGTGAAATCATAAGATTTATCTTTCCTAGTCTGGCTTATTTCACTTAGTATAATAACTCTCTAGGTCCATCCACATTGTTGAAAAGGGCAAGATTTTATTCTTTTTTGTGGCTGAGTCATATTCCATCATGTAGATACACACCACATCGTCTTTATTCATTTATCTATTGATGGACAGTTTTCATATCTTGGCTATTATAAATAATGCTACAATTAATATAATAGTGCATATATCTTTACAAATTAGTGTTTTCATTTTTTCAGATAAATACCTAGAAGTGAAATTGCTGGATTATAGGATATTTCTATTTTTAATTTTTCGAGGTACATCTATACTGCTTTCCACAGTGGCTGCACCAATTACATTTCATCAACATTGTATAAGGGTTCCCTTTCTCCATGTCTTTACCAATACTTATTTTTGTCTTTTTGCTACTAGCCATTCAAACAGGTTTGAGGTAATATCTTATTGTGGTTTTGATTTGTATTTCCCTAGTGAATAGTGGTAATGAGCATCTTTTCAGATGTTCATTGGCAATCACTATGTTTTCTTTGGAAAAGTGTTTATTCAGATTCTCTACCTATTTTTAACCAGATTATTTGGGTGAATTGCTTTTTTTTTTTTTTTTTTTTGGTGTTAAGTTGTATGCGTTCTTTATATATTTTGGATATTAACCCTTTACCAGATGTACCATTTGTAAATATCTTCTCCCATTCTGTATGTTGCCTTTTGGTTTTGTGGATGGTTTCCTTTGCTGTGCAAAGCTTTTTAAAAGTTTGATGTAGTCCCAGGTGTTTACTTTTGTTAACCTTTGCCTGAGGAGATAAATCCAAAAAATATTCCTAGACTAAAGTTCAAGAGTGTATTGTCTATGTTTTCTTCTAGAAGTCTTATGGTTTCAGGTCTCACATTTAAGTCTTTGATTTATTTTGAGTTTATTTTTGTGTGTGGTATTAGAAAGTGACCTAATATCATTCTCTGGCATGTGGCTGTCTAGTTTTCCTAAAACCATTTATTGAAGAGACTGTCCTTTCCCCATTTATATCTGTGCTTTTTATGTCCTAGATTAATTGATCATGTAAGCATGGGTTTATTTCTGGGCTCTCTATTTTGTTCCATTGATCTATGTGTCTGTTTTCATGGCAGTACCATACTGTATTGATTATTATAGTTTTGTAGTATAGTTTGAAATATAGGGTTCTGATACCTCCAGCTTTTTCTTCTTTCTCAGGATTGCTTTGGCTATTCAGAGTCTTTTGTAACTCCATATAAATTTTAGGATTATTTGCTCTAGTTCCATGAAAAATGTCTTTGGTATTTTGATAGAGATTGCACTGAATCTATAGATTGCTTTGGGTAGTATGGACATTTTAACAATATTAATTCTTCCAATCCATGAGCATAATATATCTTTCCACTTACTTGTGTTGTCTTCAATTTCTGTTATCACTGTCTTGTACTTTGCAGAGTACAGGTCTTTCACCTTTTGGTTATATTTATTCCTAAGTATCTTTTTCTGATGCAATTGTAAACAGGATTATTTTTCTTAATTTCTCTTTGTTAGTGTGTTATTAGTGTATAGAAATGCAATAGATTTCTGTATATTAATTTTGTATCCTGCAACTTTACTGAATTCATTTATTAGTTGGTGGGAGCTTTAAGATTTTCTATGTAGTATCATGTCATCTGCAAATAGTGACAGTTTTACTTCTTTCTTACCAGTTGGAATAACTTTTCTTTTTTTGTGTCTAATTGCCGTGGCTAGGACTTCCAGTACTATGTTGAATAAAAGACTGGCTATCCTTATCTTGTTCCAGATCTCAGAGTACAAGATTACAGCTTTTCATCATTGAGTATGATATCATCTGTGGGTTTGTCATATATGGCTTTTATTGTGTTGAGGTATATTCCCTTTATACCCACTTTGTTGATAGTTTTTATCATAAAGTGGGTGTTGAATTCTGTCAAATGCTTTTTGTGCATCTACTGAAGTGTTTATAGGATTTTTATCCTTTATTTTGTTAATGTGGTGTATCATGTTGATTGATTTGTGGATATTTAACCATCCTGACATCCCTAGAATAAGTCCCACTTGATCATGGTGTATGATTTTTTTTAATGTATTGTTGAATCTGGTTTGCTAATATTTTATTGAGGATTTTTGCCTCTATGTTCATCAGGGATATTGGCCTATAATTTTCCCCTTTTTGTAATATCTTTGTCTGGTTTCGGTATCAGGATAATGCTGACCTCATAGAATTTGGAAGCATTGTTTCCTTTTCAATGTTTTGGAATAGTTTGGGAAAGATAGGTATTAACTTTTCTTTAAATGTTTGGTAGAATTCACCTCTGAGGCCATCTGGCTCTGGACCTTTGTTTATTGAGAAATATTTGACCATTAACTCAATTCCATTACTAGTAATGTGTGCTTAAATTTTCTATTTGTTCATGATTCAGTCTTGGAAGATGGCATGTTTTTAGGAATTTACCCATTTCTTCTATGTTGTCTGACTTGTTGCCATATAATTTTTCATAATAGTCTCATAATCTTTTGTATTTTTGTGGTGCTGGTTGTAACTTACCCTGTTTCTTTTCTGATTTTATTTGAGCCCCCAGCCATCATCTTTTTTCTTGATGAGTCTGGCTGGAGGTTTATCTAATTTGTTTCTCTTTTCAAAGAACCAGCTTTGGATTTCATTGATCTTTTCCATTGTTGTTTTAGTCTCTGATCTCTATTATTTCCTTCCTGGTACTATTTCTCTATTTAGTGCTCTGATCTCTATTATTTCCTTCCTGGTACTAACTTTGGACTTTCTTTGTTCTTCTTTTTCTAGTTCCTTTAGGTATACATTTAGATTGTTTGGAATTGTTCTTATTTCTTGAAGTGGGCCTGTATCACTAGAAGCTCTCCTCTTAGAACTGCTTTTGCTGCATCCTATAGGTTTTGGAAAGCTGGTTTCCGTTTGTCCCAAGGTATTTTTTTTTTAATTTTCTCTTTGATTTCTTCATTGACTATTGGTTATTTAGTAGCATGCTATTTGATTTCCACATATTTGTGGGGGGGGGTTCCCATTTTTTTCTTGTAATTGATTCTAGTTTCATACAGGTGGGGTTGGAAAAGATGCTTGATAGGATTTCAGTCTTCTTAAATTTACTGAAACATGTTTTATGACCTACCATGTGAACTGTCCTGGAGAATGTTCCGTGTGCACTTGAAAAGAATGTGCATTGTGCTGTTTTCAGATGGAATGTTCTGTATATATCTTAAAGACCATCAGGTCTAATGTGTTATTTAAGGTCACTATTTGTTGTTGGTTTTCTATATAGATGATCTATGCATTGATATAAGTAAAGTATTACAGTTCCCTGCTATTATTACTATAAATTTCTCCCTTTATGTCTGTTAATATTTGCTTTATGTATTTAGCTGCTCTTATGTTGGGTGCATAGATATTTACAATTGTTATCTCTTCTTGTTGGATTGATCCCTTTATCATATGCAATGTCCTTCTTTGTCTCTTGTTATACTCTTTGTTTTTTGTTTTGTTTTGTTTTTTAAAGATTTTATTTATTTATTTGACAGAGAAAGAGAGACAGCCAGAGAGGAAACAAGCAGGGGGAGTGGGAGAGGGAGAAGCAGGCTCCTGGCCGAGCAGGGAGCCCAATGCAGGGCTCGATCCCAGGACCCTGGGATCATGACCCAAGCCAAAGGCAGATGCCTAACGACTGAGTCACCCAGGAGCCCCGTTAATAGTCTTTGTTTTAAAATGTATTTTGTTTGGGGCGCCTGGGTGGCTCAGTCGTTAAGCGTCTGCCTTCGGCTCAGGTCATGATCCCAGGGTGCTGGGATCGAGCCCCACGTTGGGCTCCCTGCTCAGTGGGGAGCCTGCTTCTCCCTCTCCCACTCCCCCTGCTTGTGTTCCCTCTCTCGCTGTCTCTCTGTCAAATAAATAAAATCTTTTAAAAAAATGTATTTTGTTTAATGTTACTACCCCAGTTTTTTTGTTTTCATTTGCATAAAATATCTTTTTCCATCCCGTCACTTTCAGTCTATATGTTTCTTTGGATCTAAAGTGAGTCTCTTGAATGCAGCAAATATCTCTAGTGCATGTACATTTAATTATTTAGGTATGTACTTATTGCCATTTTGTTAATTGTTTTCTGGCTGTTTTGTAGTTCTTCTTTGTTCCTTTCTACTTCTCTTGATCTCTTCCCTTGTGAAATGATGACTTCCTTTGGTGTTGTATTTAAATTCTTTCCCCTTTATTGTTTTGTGTATATGTTGTTGGTGTTCAGTTTGTGGTTACCATGCAGTTCATATATAACATCCTATGTATATAGTAGTCTATTTTATGTTGATGATTAAGTTCAAATACATACTAAAAACACTGTATTTTTACTTCTGCCTCCCCACGTTTTATATTTTTGACATTATATTTTACATTTCTTTATTTTGTATATCTTTTAATTAATTATAGATTTAGTTGATGTTACTAATTTTGTCATTTAACCTTTATGCTAGCTTTATAAGTGGTTGATCAGCTACTTTTACTGTAACTTTGCTTTTACCAATGAAATTTTTTCTTTCATAATTTTCTTCTCATAATAGCCCTTTTTCTGCTAAAGAAGTTCTTTTAACATTTCTTATGAGGCTGGTTTAGTGATGATGGACTCCTTTAACATCTCTTTGTCTGGGAAACTATCTCTCCTTCAATTCTGAATAACTTTGCCAGGTATAGTTTGCTGGGTTTTATGTTTTTCCTTTCAGCACTTTGAATATATCATGACGCACTCTTCTGGCCTGCAAAGTTTCTGCTAAGGAATCATCTAATACTCTTATGGGTGTTCCCTTGTATGTAACTATTTATTTTCTCTTGCTACTTTTAAGATTCTGTCTTTATCTTTAATTTTTGACATTTTAATTATCATTTCTCTTGGTAGGGACCTCATGGAATTCATCTTCTTTGTGGCCCTCTGTACTTCCTGGAACTGGTTGTCTATTTCCTTCCCCAGGTTAGAGAAGTTTTCAGCTATTATTTTTTTCAAATATGTTTCATGCTCCTTTCTCTTTCTTCCTCTGGGACCCTTATGTTACTAATGCTTTATATGCTTGATTTTGTCCCAAAGGTCCCTGAAACTATACCCATTTAAAAGAATTTTTTAATTATTATTTGTGCTTCTCAGCTTAGGTGATTTTCACGACCCTATCTTCCAGACTGCTGACCCATTCTTCTGCATTCACTAATCTGTTGTTGATTCTTTCTAGTGTATTTTTCATTTCAGTTATTGTGTTCTTCTGCTCTGATTGGTTCTTTTTCATATTTTCTCTGTTTCTTGAGGTTCTCATTATGTTTATCCATTCTTCTCTTGAGTTCAGTGAGCATCTTTATGACCATTACTTTGAACTGTTTATCAGGTGGATTGCTTATCCCTACTTCATTTAGTTCTTTTTCTAAGGTTTTGTCTTACTCTTTCATTTGGTACATATTCCTTTCTCTTTTCATTGTGTCTGAATCTCTATGTTTCTTTCTATCTATTAGGTGTATCAGCTACATCTCCCAATCTTGAAGGAGTAGTCTTATGTAGATTGTGTCCTGTGGCACAGAAGCACAGTCTCTCCTGGTCACAAGAACCAGGCATTCCAGGGATGTCCTAGATGTTGACTGTGTGCACCTTCCTATTGTGACTGGGCCATGACTACTGCAGGTATGCTGGTGGGTGGGACAGCCCCCAGCCCAACTGGCTGTATGCCTGGCCATGACTATTGTGGGTGCACTGGTGGGTGAAGCTGGCCCTTGGTGCAGCTGGCTGAGAGGCCCAGCTGGCTCTGCTGCAGGTGCACTGGTGGGCAAGCCTAGCCATCAGTGTGGCTGGCTGTGACTATTGTATGTGTGCTGGTGGGCAGAGCTGGCATACCCCTGAGGCATAGGCCTCTTTGGAAGGGCTTTAATCCAGGCCCAGGCCATCATCCAGGTACAGGAGGGTGGGAACTGCTTTGGAGGGGTGCCTGCTAGGGCAAATGTGTTGGACTGGGAGGATCCACAGAGGAATGCCAGAGAGGGGCAAGAGGTGCTAGCAAGGTAGATGGAGGGTGTTAGAAATGGTGCCCCTCAGTGCTGGGCCAGCTAGTAGAAGTGTTAAAAAAAAAAAAAAAAATGACACCCACCAGAATTTCCATTCTCAGAGAAAGTTCCTACAGATCCCTGCCCCTCTGGCACATTCTCTATTCAATAGATCTCTTTCATGTATGGGCTGGGTGATTGCCAAACTGATGCCTCTGTGCTGGATCTCAAAAGGAGTGAATTTGTCAGGCACCTCTAGAGTATCTGTTTCCTATAGTCCTTCGGCTCTTGTGGATTTAAGCCCTACTGCTTTTCAAAGCCAGATGTTATGGGGGCTTATCTTCCTCGTGTATGTCCCCAGGACTGGTGTGCCTTATGGCTTAAAATCATCACTCCTCAGAGATGACCTCCACATCTGTGTTATTCCTCCCATTTATGGGTCACTGCACTGGTAATGTGAGTCCTGAAAGACTGAATCTTTATCCCTTTTACTCTTTTCAATGTGGCTTTTTCTTTATATCTTTAGCTGTGGAAGAGCTATTCTGCTAGTCTTTACGTCATTCTTAAAGTTGCTCTGTATATGATTGTAGCCTCAGTGTGTTCATACAAGGAAGTGAGCTCAGGATCTTCCTACTCTGCCACCTTGATCATCCCTCCCTTTGCCCATTTTTTAATTTATTTTTTTGCTATTTAGTTGTATGAGTTCTTTATATATTTTGGATATTAGCCACTTTCAGGTATATGGTTTGTAAATATGTTTTCCCCTTCTGTATGTGGTTTTTTCACTTTGTTGATCATTTCTTTTGCTGTGCAGATCTTTTTAGTTTGATGTAGCCCCACTTTATCAATTTTCTATTTTTCTGGTTGGGCTTTAGCTGTGATTTCCAAAAAAATTATTACAAAGACCCATGTCAAGGAACTCTTTTCCTTTGTTTTCTTTTAGGAATTTCATGGTTTCAGGTCTTACATTTAAGTCTTTAATCCAGTTGTAGATAATTTTTGTGAGTGGTAAAATCACGTTTGATTATTTTATATGTGAATATCCAACTTTCCCAGCACCAGTTATTAAAGAGATTGTCTTCTCCATTGAGTATTCTTGGCTCCTTTGTCATATATTTGTTGACCTATATGCTGGGGTCTTTTTCTGGGTTCTCAATTCTGTTCCATTGGTCTATCTTTCTGGTTTTTGCTGTTTTGCTAGTACCATCCTGTTTTAATTCCTATAGCTTTATAGTATAGCTTGAAAAAGGATTTGTGATGTCTCTTTATTCTCTCTGAGAATTTCTTTAGCTTTTCAGAATCTTTTCCTAAAATTCCATGTAAACTTTAGGTGTATTTTTTCAATTTCTGTAAAAAAAAAAAAATGCCATTTAAATCTTGATAGGCATTACACTGAATCTATAGATGGCTTTGGGTACTACTGATATTTTTTGTTCCAATAACACTCTATTTTTTTTCTTAGTCATTGGTATTTTAATTTTTTTATTTAAATTCAATTAGCCAACATATAGTACATCATTAGTTTCTGATGTAGTGTTCAGTGATTCATCAGTTACATATAACACCCAGTGCTCATTATATCATGTGCCCTCCTTAATGTCCATCACCCAGTTACCCCATCCCTCATCCACCTCCCCTTCTGTAACCCTAAGTTTGTTTCCCAGAGTCAAGAGTCTCTCATGGCTTGTCTCCCTCTCTGATTTCTTCCCATTCAGTTTTCTCTCCCTCCCCTTACAATCCTCTGTGCTATTTCTTATATTCCACACATGAGTGAAACCATATGATAATTGTTTTTCTCTGATTGACTTATTTCACTTAGCATAATACCCTCCATTTCATCCACATCAATGTAAAAGATAGATATTCATCCTTTCTGATGACTAATATTCCATTGTATATATGAACCACATCTTTTTTATCCATTCATCTGTTGAAGGACATCTTTGGCTATTGTGAACATTAATGCTATGAACATTGGGGTGCAGGTGCCCCTTCATTTCACTACATCTATATCTTTGGGGTAGATACTCAGTAGTGCAATTGTTGGGCCATAGGGTAGCTCTATTTTTAACTTCCTGAGGAACCTCCATACTGTTTTCCAGAGTGGCTGTACCAGCTTACATTCCCACCAACAGTGTTAGAGGGTTCCCCTTTCTCCACATACTTGCCAACATTTGTTGTTTCCTGTCTTGTTAATTTTGGCCTTCTGACTGGTGTAAGGTGATATCTCATTGTGGTTTTTTATTTGGATTTCCCTGATGCCAAGTGATGTTGAGCATTTTTTTCCTGTGTCTGTTGGCCATTTGGAAGTCTTCTTTGCAGAAATGTCTGTTCATGTCTTCTGCCCATTTCCTGACTGGATTATTTCTTTTTTGGGTGTTGAGTTTGATAAGTTCTTTATAGATCTTGGATAGATCTAGATCTAGATCTAGATCAGATAAAGAGCCTGATATCTGATATCTGACTTGTCATTTATCTGATATGTCATTTGCAATTATCTTCTCCCATTCCGTAGGTTGCCTTTTAGTTTTGAGGACTATTTCCTTTGCTGTGCAGAAGCTTTTTATCCTGATGCAGTCCCAATAGTTCATTTTTGTTTTTGTTTCCCTTGCCTTTAGAGATGTGTCTTGCAAGAAGTTTCTGTGGCCGAGGTCAAAGAGGTTGCTGCCTGTGTTCTCCTCTAGGATTTTGATGGATTCCTGTCTCACATTTAAGTCTTTGATCCATTTTGAGTTTATCTTTGTGTATGGTGTAAGAGTCTAGTTTCATTCTTGTACATGTGGCTGTCCAATTCTCCCAGCACCATTTATTGAAGAGACTGTCTTTTTTCCATTGGATGATCTGTCCGCTTTGTCAGAGATTAGTTAACCATAAAGTTGAGGGTCCATTTCTGGGCTCTCTCTTCTGTTCCTTTGATCTATGTGTCTGTTTTTGTGCCAGTACCATACTGTCTTGATGATGACAGCTTTGTAATAGAGCTTGAAGTCCGGAATTGTGATGCCCCCAGCTTTGGTTTTCTTTTTCAACATTCCCCTGGCTATTTGGGGTCTTTTCTGGTTCCATGCAAATTTTAGGATTGTTTGTTCTAGCACTTTGAAAAAAGTTGATAGTATTTTGATAGGGATTGCATTGAATGTGTAGATTGCTCTGGGGAGTATAGACATTTTAACAATATTTATTTTTCCAATCCATGAGCACGGAATGTTTCTCCATCTCTCTGTGTCTTCCTCAGTTTCTTTCATAAGTGTTCTGTAGTTTTAAGAGTACAGATCCTTTACCTCTTCGGTTAGGTTTGTTCCTAGGTATCTTACGGGTTTTGGTGCAATTGTAAATGAGATCAATTCCTTAATTTCTCTTTCTTCAGTCACATAGTTACTGTATAGAAATGCAACTAATTTCTGTGCACTGATTTTGTATCCTGCCATGTTGCTGAATTGCTGTATGAGTTCTAGGAATTTGGGGGTGCAGTCTTTTGGGTTTTCCACATAAAATATAATGTCATCTGTGAAGAGTGAGAATTTGACTTCTTCTTTGCCAATTTGAATACCTCTTATTTCTTTTTGTTGTCTGATTGCTGAGGCTAGGACTTCTAGTTCTATTTTGAACAACAGTGGTGAGAGTGGGTATCCCTGTCATGTTCCTGACCTTAGGGAAAAAACTGAGAATGACATTCATTGTGGGCTTTTCATAGATGGCTTTTATGATATTGAGGTATGGTCCCTCTATCCCTACATTTTGAAGAGTTTTAATGAAGAAAGGATGCTGTATTTTGTCAAATGCTTTTTCTGCATAATTGAGAGGATCATATGGTTCTTGACTTTTATTAATGTGATCTATCACGTTGATTGATTTGCAAATATTGAACCACCTTGCATCCCAAGAATAAATCCCACTTGGTCGTGGTGAATAATCCTTTTAATGTACTGTTGGATCCTATTGGCCAGTATCTTGATGAGTAGTGATATTTTAATAATATTCTTTTGATCTGTAAATACATGATACCTTTCCACTTGTTTGTATCATCTCAATTTCTTTCATCAATATCTTATGGTTTTCAAAGTAGAGATCTTTCACCTCCTTGGTTAAAATTATTCCTAAATATTTAACTGTTTTTATGCTATTATAAATGGAATTGATATCTTTATTTTTCAGAAAATTTATTGTTATAGAAACACTCCTGATTTTTCTATATTAATTTTGTATCTTGCAACATTACTGAATTTATTGATTAGTTCTAACCATTTTTTGATTGTCTTTAGGATTTCCTACATATAAAATCATGTTATCTGCAAATAGAAACAGTTTTGCTGCTTCCTTTTCAATTTTGATTTTTTTTTTCTTTCCCTATTGCTCAAGCTAGGACTTAAAATACAATGTTGAATGGGAATGGTGAGAGAGGTCACCCTTTTCTTGTTCCTGATCTAAGAGGAAATGTTTTCAAATTATCACCAATGAGTGTGATGTTAGCTATGGACTTGTCATATGTGACCACTATTATGTTGAGATATGTTCCTTTTATGCCTAATTTGTTAAGTGTTTTATCATGAATGGATGTTGAATTTTGTCAAATGTTTTTTCTGCATCTATTGAGATGATCATATGATTCTTTATTGATATGATGAATCACATTGATTGGCATATGTTGAACCATTCTTGCATCTCAGGGATAAATCCCATTTAATCATGGTAAATGATCCTTTGAATATGCTTCCAAATTCGGTTTGCTAGTATTTAGTTGGGAATTTTTGCATCTATATTCATCAAAGATATTAGCTTCTAGTTTTCTTTTTTAGTAGTATCCCTATCTGGACTTGGTATCTGGATAATGCTGGTTTTGTAAAGTGAATTGATGACTGTTCCCTTCTCTAAGATTTCTTGAAAGAGTTTGAGAAGGACTGGTGTTAATTTTTCATTAAATGTTTGGGTAAATTCACCAGTGAGAGAGGGAGAAAAGATGGTGGAGAGGTAGGGGACCCTATTTCAACTGGTCCTCTGAATTGAGCTGGATATCTACCAGACCACTCTGAACACCCACAAAATCAGCCTGAGATGTAAGAAGATATATCTGGATCTCTACAAACAGAAAATATCCAGCAGTTGATTTGGAGGTATGAAGCAGGGAGCCATGATTTCATGGGCAGATATCAGAAGATAAACAGAAGGGGGGGCTGCCATAAGCACTTGAGCTGGGAAGGTGAAATAACACAGGAATGCAAAAGCCCCCCATGCTGGGGACCAGGCACAGACATGCAGACCAATAGTGGAAGGAAAGGACTTTAGGACAGCCTCCTGGACTGAAACTGGGAGCTGTGGGGGCGTGCATGTGAGCTGGGGGCGGCTGGCTGTTTTAGAAGCACAAAGGGCAGAGACCTACCTGGACCAGGAGGCAAGGGCTGGGAGTGCTGCTGGGGGGCGCACAACCCAGGATGCTGCAGTATTAGCAGCACTGACAGAAACAGAAATAGTGTGGCCTGAAGAGCTCACTGAAGAACAGACTGTGATCTCTCTGTTCTGAGGCAGAGGTTTGGAAATGGTCACTTCTGCTCTGATTCTGAGAAGAGACACGGAAAGCCACCAGAGAACAAAAGCCCCCAAAACCGGTTTTCACTGAGCCCTTCCCCCCACAGGGGACAAGGCACTCTGCCCTGTTTGGGGCAGAAGACAGGCTGGAAGAACAAGAGGCCAACAACCCTAAGGTCTCTAGAAAACAGGTGCATCTTGCTTGGGTTGTGGTCAATAATCTGGGCTCTGTACATTCCCTCAACCACCCTTCAACAGAATCACTAAGAGGAGGAACCCCCAAAATAGGAAAGATTCAGAGACTGTGACTTCTGTCACAGAACAAATGGATATAGATGTAAGCAAGATGTGGGAAATAGACTTCAGGGTAACAGTTATGAAGACAATAGCTAGGATGGAGAATATGATTAATGGCAACCTAAAGTTTCTAAGGGAAGAAATAAGAGCTGATCTGGCAGAACTTAAAAATGCTATCAATGAGATCCAATCTAATCTAGATACTCTAAAAGCTAGGGTAAACAAGGCAGAAGAATGAATTAGTGATCTAGAAGACACACTGATAGAAAAGAAGGAAAAAGAAGAGGCCTGGGAGAAACAGCTTAAAATCCATGAAAACATAATTAGAGAAATAAGTGATACCATGAAACGTTCCAATGTCAGAATTATTGGGATCCCTGAGGGTGGTGGAGAGAGTGAGAGGACTAGAAGATATATTTGAGCAAATCATAGCTGAGAACTTCTCTAATCTGGGGAATGAAACAAGCATTCTTG
Organism: Neomonachus schauinslandi; assembly: GCF_002201575.2. Lineage (NCBI taxonomy): Eukaryota > Metazoa > Chordata > Mammalia > Carnivora > Phocidae > Neomonachus > Neomonachus schauinslandi. Next base: position 129,905,781 of record NC_058405.1, read on the forward strand.
TCCTAGAGGCAGAGAGGACCCCTCCCAAGATCAAGGAAAACAGACCAACACCCTGTCATGTAATAGTAAAACTCACAAATCTTAGAACCAAGGAAACCATCTTAAGGGCAGTTGGGGGAAGAGATTACTTACATACAGACAGGTCTGATGATATTCTGATGTTCCTCTATCCACAGAGACCTGGCAAGCCAGAAAGGGCTGGCAAGACATATTTAGGGTACTAAATGAGAAGAACATACAGCCAAGAATAGTTTATATGGCAAGGCTGTCATTTAGAATGGATGGAGAGACACAGAGATTCCAGGACTGGCAGAAACTGAAAGAATATGTGACCACTAAGCCAGCCCTACAAGAAATATTAAGGGGGGATTCTATAAAAGGAGAAAGACCCCAAGAGTGATATAGAACAGAAATTTACAGAGACAATCTATAGAAACAAGGACTTCACAGGCAACATGATGACAATAAAATCCTATCTTTCAATAATCACTCTTAATGTGAACAGCCTAAATGCTCTCATAAAACAGCACAGGGTTGCAGATTGGATAAAAAGACAGGACCCATCCATATTGCTGCCTATGAGAGACTCATTTTGAACCTAAAGATACATCCAGACTGAAAGTGAAGGGATGGAGAACCATCTTTCATGCCAACAGACCTCAAAAGAAAGCTTGGGTAGCAATTCTCATATTAGACAAATTAGATTTTAAGCTAAAGACTGTAGTTAGAGACACAGAAGGACACTATATCATTCTTAAAGGGTCTATCCAACAAGAAGATCTAACAATTATAAATATCTATGCCTCCAACATGGGAGAAGCCAACTACATAAACCAGCTGTTAACCAAAATAAAGAGACATATTGATAATAATATGTTAATTGTAGGAACCTCAACACTCCACTCTCAGCAATAGACAGATCATCTAAGCAGAAAATCAACAAAGAAACAAGAGCTTTGAATGACACACTGGACCAGATGGAACTCATAGATATATACAGAACATTCCACCCTAAAACAACAGAATACTCATTCTTCTCGAGTTCACAGGAAACTTTCTCCAGAATAGACCATATACTGGGTCACAAATCAGGTCTCAACCAATACCAAAAGATTGATGTTATTCCCTGCATATTCTCAGACCATAATGCTTTAAAACTGGAATTCAATCACAAGAAAAAATTTGGAAGAAATTCTAACACTTGGAAGCTAAAGACCACTCTGCTCAAGAATGTTTGTGTCAACCAGGAAATCAAAGAACTTAAACAATTCATGGAAACCAATGAGAATGAAAACACATCGGTCCAAAACCAGTGGGATACTGCAAAGGCGGTCTAAGGGGAAAATACATAGCCATCCAAGCCTCACTCAAAAAAAATAGAAAAATCCCAAATTCAATGAACTTTACACCTTAAAGAATTGGAGAAAAAGCAACAAATGTAGTCTAAGCCATGCATTAGAAGAGAAATAATTAAGATTAGAGCATAGATCAATGAATTAGAAACCAGAAATACAGTAGATCAGATCAACAAAACTAGAGGCTGGTTCTTTGAAAGAATTAATAAGATTGATAAACCACTGGGCCAGACTTATCCAAAAGAAAAGTGAAAGGACCCAAATTAATAAAATTGTGAATGAAAGGGGAGAGATCATGACTAACACCAAGGAAATAGAAACAATTATTAGAAATTATTATCAACAACTATATGCCAATACATTAAGCAACCTGGAAGAAATGGATTCCTTCCTGGAAACCTATAAACTACCAAGACTGAAACAGGAAGAAATTGACAACCTGAATAGACCAATAACCAGTAACGAGATTAAAGCAGTGATCAAAAACCTCTCAAAAAACAAGAGTCCAGGGCCTGATGGATTCCCTGGGGAATTCTACCAGACATTCAAAGAAGAAATAATACCTATTCTACTGAAGCTGTTTCAAAAAATAGAAACAGAAGGAAAGCTTCCAAACTCATTCTATGAGGCCAGCATTACCTTGATCCCCAAACCAGGCAAAGACCCCATCAAAAAGGAGAATTTCAGACCAATATCCCCAATGAATATGGACGCCAAAATTCTCAACAAAATCCTAGTTAATAGGATCCAACAGTACATTAAAAGGATCATCCACCATGACCAAGTGGGATTTATCCCTGGGATGCAAGGGTGGTTCAACATTCACAAGTCAATCAATGTGATACAACACATTAATAAGAGGAGAGAGAAGAACCATATGGTCCTCTCAGTTGATGCAGAAAAAGCATTTGACAAAATACAGCATCCTTTCCTGATTAAAACTCTTCAGACTATAGGGATAGAGGGAACATTCCTCAATTTCATAAAATCCATCTATGAAAAACCTACAGTGAATATCATTCTCAGGAACACGACAAAGATGCCCACTCTCACCACTATTATTCAACATAGTACTAGAAGTACTAATAACAGCAGTCAGACAACAAAAAGAAATAAGAGGTATTCAAATTGGCAAAGAAGAAGTCAAACTCTCTCCACAGATGACATGCTACTTTATGTGGAAAACCCAAAAGACTCCACCTCCAAAGTACTAGAACTCATACGGCAATTCAGTAATGTGGCAGGATACAAAATCAATGCACAGAAATCAGTTGCTTTCTTATACACTAACAACATAACTGTAGAAAGAGAAATTAGAGAATTGATTCCATTTATAATAGCACCAAAACCCATAAGATACCTAGGAATAAACCTAACCAAAGAGATAAAGGATCTATACTCTAGGAACTACAGAAAACTCATGAGAGAAATTGAAGAAGACATAAAAAAATGGAAAAATATTCCATGCTCATGGATTGGAAGGATAAACATTGTTAAAATGTCTATGCTACCCAGAGCAATCTATACCTTCAACGCCATCCCGATCAAAATACCAATGGCATTTTTCAAAGTGCTGGAACAAACAATCCTAAAATTTGTATGGAATCAGAAAAGACCCTGAATTGCCAAGGAAATGTTGAAGAAGAAAAACAAAGCTGGGGGCATCATGTTGCCTGATTTCAAGCTATATTACAAAGCTGTGATCACCAAGACAGCATGGTACTGGCACAAAAACAGACACATAGACCAATGGAACAGAATTGAGAGCCCAGATATGGACCCTCAACTCTATGGTCAAAAAATCTCCGACAAAGCAGGAAAAAATATACAATGGAAAAAAGTCTCTTCAATAAATGGTGCTGGGAAAATTGGACAGCTATATACAGAAGAATAAAAACCACTCTCTTACACCATACACAAAGATAAACTCAAAATGGATGAAAAACCTCAATGCGAAATAGGAATCCATCAAAATCCTAGAAGAGAACATAGGCAGTAACCTCTTCGACATTGGCCACAGCAACTTCTTTCAAGACACATCTCCAAAGGCAAGGGAAATGAAAGTGAAAATGAACTTTTGGGACTTCATCAAGATAAAAAGCTTCTACACAGCAAAGGAAACAGTGAACAAAACAAAGAGGCAACCCACAGAATGGGAGAAGATTTTTGCAAATGACATTACAGACAAAGGGCTGATATCCAAGATCTATAAAGAACTTCTCAAACTCAACACCCAAAAAACAAATAATCCAGTCAAAAAATGGGCAGAAGACATGAACAGACACTTCTCAAGAGAAGACATACAAATGGCTAACAGACACATGAAAAAGTGTTCATCGTCATTAGCCATCAGGGAAATTCAAATTAAAACCACATTGAGATACCACCTTACAAAGAATGGCAAAAATTGACAAGGCAAGAAACAACAAATGTTGGAGAGGTTGTGGAGAAAGGGGAACCCTCTGTTGGTGGGAATACAAGCTGGTACAGCCACTTTGGAAAACAGCGTGGAGGTTCCTCAAAAAATTAAAAATAGAGCTACCCTATGACCCAGCAATTGCACTACTGGGTATTTACCCCAAAGACACAGATGTAGTGAAAAGAAGAGCCATATGCTCCCCAATGCTCTTAGCAGCAATGTCCGCAATAGCCAAACTGGGGAAAGAGCCAAGATGCCCTTCAAAAGACGAATGGATAAAGATGTGATCCATATATACAATGGAATATTACTCAGCCATCAGAAAGGATGAATACCCAACTTTTACATCAACATGGATGGGACTGCAGGAGATTATGCTAAGTGAAATAAGTCAAGCAGAGAAAGTCAATTATCATATGGTTTCACTTATTTCTGGAACATAAGGAATAGCATGGAGGATATTAAGAGAAGGAAGGAGAAAATAAAGGGTGGGAAATCAGAGGGGGGAGACGAACCATGAAAGCCTATGGACTCTGAGAAACAAACTGAGGGTTTTAGAGGGGAGGGGGGAAGGGGGATGGCCTAGCCTGGTGATGGGTATTAAGGAAGGCACGTATTGCATGGAGCACTAGGTGTTATACGCAAACAATGAATCATGGAACACTACATCAAAAACTAACGATGAACTGTATGGCGACTAACATAATAATAAAAAAAAAAAAATAGAAAAGAAAAGAAAATTCACCAGTGAAGCCATCCGGTCTGGGCTTTTCTTTTTTGGGAGTTGTTTTTTGTTTGTTTTTTTTTAAGTAGTCTCCATGCCCAGCATTGAGCCCAACGTGGGGCTTGAACTCATGACCCTGAGATCAATATCTGAGCTGAGATCAAGAGTCAGATGTTTAACCAACTGAGCCCTTATTGGGAGATTTTTGATTATTGATTCAATCTCCTTACTAGTAATTGGTATCTTCAAGTTTTCTATTTCTTCCTGTTTTAATCTTGATAGGTTATATGTTTCTAAGAATTTTTCCATTTCAACTAGGTTGTCCAGTTTGTTGGCATAGAGTTGTTCATAGTAACCTCTTATGATCCTTATTTCTGTGGTGTATGTTGTTTCATTCATTTTTCATTTATATCTTATTGATTTGGTTCCTCTCTTTTTTCTATGGTTAGTGTGTTTGTCCATTTTATTTATCTTTCCAAAGAACCAACTCTTAGTTTGGTTAATCTTTTATTACATTTATGTTCTTTATTTCATTTATTTCTACTCTAGCTTTTATTTTTCCCTTTCTTCTGCTAACTTTGGGCTTAGTTCTTTGTCTAGTTCCTTAAGATGGGCAGGGATGTTGTTTATTTGAGATCATTGCTCTTTTTTTTTTTTTTAACTAACATCATCTTTTTTTATTATTTCAATTCAATTAGCCAACATATAGTACATCATTAGTTTCAGATGTAGCATCCAGGGATTCATCAGTTGGGTATAACACCCAGTGCTCATCACATAACATGCCCTCCTTAATGCCCATCACCCAGTTACACCATCCCCTCACTCACCTCCCCTTCTGAAACCCTAAGTTTGTTTCCCAGAGAAACAGCACAGAGGATCATAGGGGAAGGGAGGGAAAACTGAATGGGATCATTCTTTTTAATGCAGGCCTTTTTTGCTATGAACTTCTTTCTTAGGACTGCTTTTGCTGCATCCCATAAGATTTTTTATGTTGCATTTTCATTTTTTTTGGGGGGGGGGGTCTCAAACTTTTTTGAAAATTTTGTTTTCTCAGGAAAGTCTTTACCCCTATTTTATTTCTGAAGTACAGCTTCACCAAATATAGACTTTTGAGTTGACAGTTTTTTTCCCTAAGTACTTTGAATGTGTCATCCCATTTTGTTCTGGCCTAGAAAGTTTCTGTTGAGAAATCTGCTCATAGTCTTATGGGCATCCCCCTGTATGTAACTTCACAAGCTTGCTACATGGTCAGGACCAGGTTCTATGGTTAGTAATAAATGGGGTCATGAATTAGCTTCCCTGCCCTGGGACAGGACACAGGGCATGTATGTCTTATTGTTTGGGGACCTGAATTGGGCAAGAATGTGCACTGAATTCTCTGTTCAGGTGAGGCCACCTGTTTTGCTCTGCCATTGGGGAAAGTCACAAGCTGTGCTTTCTGCTCAAGTGCCACTGTAATCTGGGCTGTTGGATGGACTACAGAGCTTCCCAAATGCTCTGGTTATGTTCACTAGTCAGGCAGGCTGAAGGCTATATTCAGCAATGAATGGAGCTATGTATTAGTTTCTCTGTCAGAGTATAGTGGGAGAAGCAGCTCTAAAGCAGGTGAAGCTTTTTGCTCATTGTTCTAACTTAAGCTGACTGTGGATCAAGTTTTCTGGCCAAACAGGGCCATGAGCCTTGCTCTACAAGTTATCAGTTATGCCTGCCTCTCCCTCTGCTTACACAACTTCCAGGTATTATTGCCAACCCTTCTGGTTACACAGTGCCAGGAGACACTCTATAGCAGGTGAGGTTATGTCACAGTTCCCTTGTCTGTGCAGGATGAGGAGAGACCACGTCAGGCCTGTCCCAATTTTTCCCAGACAGGATTTCTGGTCAGGAGAGGCTCAGCCTAGGCTATGAATTTATTCCCCTGCCTGGGTGTAGCAGGGGAACTCTCCATGCCTACTACTGGCTTTGCTCTACGAGGGTTCAGCTCTGCCTGCTCAGCTCTCAGCTCAAGCACTGCTGGGCTACATAGCTTTCTGGTGATCTCTCTAGCCTCTCTAGCCAGATGCGGACTGAAGAACCCCTGCAATCCCCATAAGACAAGACCAGATTAGGGGCCATAGTAACCCACAGTGCTATGGGGTGGGGGACACTGGTTGTCCCCCTGGGTGCTGGTTGTCTCTTTCCCAATGGAGGAACCCGAGGCTCAGAGAGACATCTTTCAATGGGCAATGCAGTCACTGTGTAGCCACTTCTCAAACTCTTTCTAATTTAGTCTGTCACTGTCTCTGTGGTACAGGGATGTGCTTCAGCCTCACGCCCAATATTTCAGGACCTTTTTGGTGGTGTCTTGTTCATGAATCATTGTTAGTTGTTCTTGTTGAGAGGGAGCAATGTCAAGAACTCCTATGTCGCATCTTATTGATGTTGCTCCCTAGATCTGATCCACAGGCTTCACGATATGTAGCTTATGACACGAAGCACCAGAGAATGTGTGCTTTCTGTAGGCAGCTGGTAGCCAGAGGGGAGGAAGAAGCTGAGTCCACACCATTCTTAGTCAGAGGGACTGGTGAGAAGACAAGGATGAAGGGACTTCTTATTCTAAAATGTAATGCTGAGCTCTAATAGGAGAAATTTCTGGTGTAAAATAAATCTCTTGAAACATTCTCTCTACAGACAGAGCCAAGAGACCTGGATACCCCCTCATCATCCCTGTGTAGAGACAATATAATAAAGAAGAACATGGGTATTAACCACTGGTTTGGGCCCCGATTCTGCCCCTTCCTCCATTTGGCCACCTAGGCAAATATCCAATGAGCTGAACCTTAGTTTTTTTTCATATGTATGACAAGGATAACATGTCTAGGAGCTATTACGAGGATTGAAAGCAATCTTGTATAGATAGTGCTTGGCAAGGAGTGAGCATTCAGTAAATAGTAGCTTTTATTATTGTTGTAGAAGACTTCCAATTCAGGAGAGTTTTTAGAGGAATTTCCAGTTTTTCTGTAAAGACATCCCTCCATTTGGCTCACAGGGACACAATGCCTGTGAGTCCACAGGTCTCTCATCCTGTTTTCCTCGTTTTCTCAAACACCTCAAATGATGCTACAAATAGTCATTTGGTTGGCAGGAAGGGTGGGAGGAAAGTGATTTCATTAAGCTTCTGCTGCCATATAGATTATGAATAACTTTAATGGTCACAAACTGTTAAGCCTGAGCTCTTCAATGCACCACTGCTCATGCCATCCCCACACAGCATCTCATCATTATCCCACAGTTGTTTGGTTCAGGTCTTTGAATGGATCTGGTATCTCTGGACACCGAGGGATGATGGGTTGACTCTGAAAAGCTTGACCATCAACAATCTAACAATCCTAAAATAGCCATAAAGTGATGTTTGTGTGTATTGGAATACTGGCATTATTCATGGCAGCCAAATAAATTATGGAAGTGTCACAGTGTTGGATAGTGAAATCTGGATAGTTCATCAGATGGACTGGCCTGTAGAGACCTGCAAGGGAAACAGAACCATTCTTTCTAGATGAAGCAAATCTGATAAGCATTTTCAGTTTCCTGGCAAAAGTCACATCGAGAGATCTGGGAAACCAAAAGCCCATCCCTGTTCCCATTTACTCCTTTAAACAAGTTCCTGCTGGGCACATTTTTGAAATTAGGTTATACTTGGCCAACAGATGTAATCAATTTAACAGAGGCAGTCATTGATCTAAACAAGCTTTTTTTGGAGGGATTTTGAAAAGATCATCACAGAACTAAGCATTAATATGTAAATGTGACATTACCATTTCCATCTCTCAGGCTGAGCCATATTATGGTGCCGTAAGCCACCCCACTCTGGCTCTAACCCAGGATTTCCACACTCCCTAGTGTGGTCTATGTTCCAAAATGTCCTACTTTCTCTACTCTTTCTGTTCTCATCAGGAAGCTATTGTCCATTAGAGACTGAAAGGGAGTGATAAACTCAAATCAATTCACAATAATGCATTAGTAACTGAGTTCTTAGCACCACCATTATAGTATTGGCATTTAAAAAAAAAGACATCACTTAAGTCAAATTCATAATTGGTGAAATTTCA